>NC_143575.1:109977937-110288533 GCF_048544385.1 Mastigoproctus giganteus
GCGTACACGTACGCCACAACTGTACCACCGTCGATCACCTGACAAGCATGACCCTTACACCCTTTCTATCTTTCCTAAGTACATTATACGCGTACATACCTAGTGGAACTCGTCATCACCAATTTCCGGGTTGCACCACGTTTCTTTTAGTCCTAAAATATCAGCATTAGTTGTCCTAACCAGGAGTTCAATTTCAGCCATTTTATTGACAACACTCCTGAAATTACTGTAGACACAGTTAAGACTAAGTTATTCTCTATGGTTTATTACCCTTACCGCTACGAGAATAGAATACTGGGCTCGTGGCATATGCTGCTGAGGTGATGCAGTCATCTGTGGCACGTGACATCATTTATGAGTGTGCTAGAGATGCATGATGAAATAGGTTAATACTATTATAAAACATATATTACCAAATTTCACAGAAATATGTTGATTTTGCCAGTGAAGGAATTTTTTTTGAATACCACTGTAGAACTCATATCTTCATAAACCTTTTCCGATACACGACAGGACCATATAATTTTTTCTTATATTGAAGATTACAAAGTCCAATGCTGGCCAGATGGTACTGAATGGAGTTTGGTTGCGCGCGCGGAGCGTGCATTCATGGGCTGATTTACCAGTTACTGCTGTAAAAACCTCATTGAGAGGAATTCCAATCTTCCTACGCGTACTTAGCTCACTTGGTCTCAGAGACGCTTGTTGAAAATTCCTCCCACTCACTTGCGATTTTAATCATAACGGGTGACAAATTGCGAAACTACTAATATCACAGGGATGGCAGCTTAATTGGCACGATACATCGCCGTCGCCACTCTTTTGTGGTCAGGATTTGAAACTCTTCTGTGAATGAAGGAACTTCTAAAGGGGGATGATTGTGTCCGGCTGTCTGTATGATATGCTCCGTAAACTTTTCTTGTTTTGTGTGTTTTTTATTTAAAGTATTAAGTTCCTATTAGTGCCACCACATAAGGATAGGCCCTTGGATTGCCAGGTGCAAGTACTGTATTATTTGAACGGACAACAGATAAGTATTAAATGAATTTCTGCATGTTCATTCCGCTACTCCATACAAGCGCTTTCAGCCATTATCTGTAGTTCAACTTATACATGTGTCCAACAGACACTTGACCTTGACCAGGCATTAGAGTTTTGCCTAGCCGCTCTGTTCTTCCCTCCCTACTTAGTCCCCTGCTCCCTGTGGATTTCACTGCAGGGCAACTAAGGCGACCGGCTGGTCACAGTGCCTATTGCTTGCTAAACCACAACTGTGGTGATATTAAATTATCTAGTAAAACTACAGTAACTGAATTCAATATGACAAATACTACCTCCTGTCAAAATTCTAACGTCTGCACCATCTGTGGGACCAGTTCTGACCCCATTGTCCAATGTATTGAGTGCAAACAATTAATATGCAATGACTGTACACATTCTGACCTGAAAAAATTAAATAAAAGTCGGCGGAAATCATTCTGTTGTGATAGATGTCGACTCAGAAATTCTCAGAAAAGCCCTATAACTGTTGCAACGCCAAACAGCACGGAACCTGAGTCACTTTCCTCCTCTTCGGCTAACAAAGTTGAAATGCCGTACTCTAGTACATTTGAGACAAATATCATGCCAATAACTAGAAATACCGACTCTGAATCGTACATGGATGAAGCCTCTAATCCTTCTTTGTTGTCGCATCAAATCTCAGATGCATCAACTCAAACACATATATCTGTGCTGTCAGAAGATCTCAGCGCTAACTCCTTCCCTACGGAAACTCTGAATCCAACCTTTGGTATTCTGCAATCAACTGAATTCCAGGAACTACTCTTTAACACTATGCAGAAAATCCTCATTCAAACTCATCTAATCAGCGCACCTCATACTGCAAACTCTGAAATTCTCCTGGATTCTAATACACTCAATGAAGGAAACAGCGAGCTATACACGGAGATCTGTGGTATAAAAACAATATTAGCTAATCAACAGGCTGAAATTTCTGACATTAACGCCCAAATTAAAAATCTCACATCAGTTATGTCTTGCCACTTAAGGGAAGCTAGGAAGAATTCTGAACCTACTCTCGACACCAATGGGCTCAAAGTGAATACGAATTCTTCATTAACTGATGATGCCCTCAGTACTGAGACCAGATCTTCACCTTCCACCGGCCTCAATACTTCTACTGCTGCAAATATTAATTTGCCCAAGCCTGCTAACATTCATGATTCAAGTCATTCAACTGAGCAATTTATTGCCAAACAGACTCTGTTAGATGATTCTTCTGATGTAAATAGAACCACTCCTCCCACCTACTCTCCTCTGCGGAACAGTTCTGTCTGTACTTCTATTTCACAAGCTCAGAGTCACCAAGCGGAATACTCTTCAACATCAGTTAAGGCAACATATGCAAAAATAACTGCTGCCACATCTAATGAGGTCTGCAAACCTGTCTGTAGATCTGCCGCCACAGTGAGTAAACCTGTTTCTGATTGCCAGTCTCAAATATCGCACCAAAGATCAAAACAGAACAAACCGTCAGAAAATATTAAAGCATCTATATCTCAAGGTACTTTCTCCAAGCTTCCAGCCATAACTCATCAAACACAGAATGTAACTACTGCAGAAAAATCTCAGTTACTCAAACACAAGTATAATATCACAATTATTCCCACAAAAGACCGAATTTTTCTTTCTAGACTTGGACCCTCCACTAAATCTGAAGATCTTATCAACCTAATTAAAGAAGAATATGGTTTCGGAGTAGATGTCCGTTCTCTGAAGACACGATGTCCCGCCTACTCATCTTTTATAATAACATGCCTTCCATCACAAACAGAAAAAGTGTTGAATCTAAGATCCCTTTTATCAGGGGCTCTAGTAAAACGCTTCACGGACAGACCATCAAGGGAGTCCAAAATCTCCTCTCCACCGGCATAGCAATCAGATACCCTGCTATCTACACATACTACGTTCTCCTCTCGTCATAGAATCCCCAGATCCCAACTGTTCAGTGTTTACCTTCAGAATTGCAGGAGTATAATTAGCAACCTAAACCACTTCAGAGCAATCCAAGGCTCACATATTTACGACATTTACCTGCTCACTGAAACCTGGCTCTCCATTGATATTGATGATCAGGAGATTATAGATGGACAATATACAATCCATAGAAAGGACAGAGGATCTCGTGGAGGCGGAGTAGCTATTATACATTCTAACCATATACTCTGTGAAACTGCATCAAATTTCACAAATATTGAATCAGTATACTGCCTTCTTCATCTTGGCAAGTTAAAGGTTTTAATAGTATTGCTTTATTTTCCACCTCCCTTAACTAATATAGACCTCCAGTACTTAGAAAGCTCTCTGGAATCAATCTTCCCACTAATTCAATCTGCCGACATAGCAATGGTTTTGGGTGACTTTAACTGTCAAATGGCCAATTTAGAATCTTCTTCTCCATCACTGCAGACTAGGGCTCTCTTTAATATGCTTCACAGCTATGGTCTGGAACAAATTTGCAACTTTCCAACCAGAGAAAATGCCTACCTCGACCTAATATTTTCCTCTACTCATATAGATGTTCACACCGACAACCCCATATTTCACTCGGATCATTCACCAATTACTTTTGACATCACAGTTACTTCTCATAACTTCAAATGCAGCTCCCGTACTCCTCGATTCAATTTCAGAAAGGCTGACTGGCCTCTGCTCAACCTAGCTCTAAGAAACGTAGACAAGCAGCTCGCTGACGCTATGGATGACATCGATGTGCTCACCAACAACCTGATTAACTGTGTCCATTCAGTTATATCTGACATTGTTCCTCAATCCCATCTTACCGCACGCTCTACCTACCCGCACTGGTATAATAGTGAACTAATACGTAAAATTAAATCCAAAGAATTCTACAGAAACAAATATAAGCAAACAGGTGACAGTCAATACTATGAAATATTCAGCCAACTCCGCAAAGAAGTGAAAACTCTCATATTAAACTCCTACAACATGTATACAGAGTCAGTTCAGGATAGTCTGCTTACTCACAGAGATATCAAACCATTCTGGAATTTCATGAAGCATAAGAACATAACCAGTAGAAAGTTACAACTCCGTAATGCAGATGGAATTCTCTTATCTGACGAATTCAGTATTGCTCAAGAGTTTGCCAAACACTTTTCTAGAATTCAAACAAATGATACATTGAGACCTGCCTCATTTCCTGACTTCACACCTGTTAAAGATGATATCCTCATTAATCTCTTTATCACTGATGAAGATTTAAATTCGGCATTAAAAAGCTTGAAAAATGACTATACTAGAGGCCCAGATGACATTCCAGGCTTATTTTGGAAAAGGACTGTCACTACATTGAAACCCCTCATACTGCGGATCTTCAACCTGTCTCTCAGGCTGGGGAAGTATCCTAAGCACTTTAAGCAGGTCAATATAGTTCCTATTTTCAAAAAAGGTGATAAAAATGACGTATGCGATTACAGACCCATAACCTTGCAAAACAGCCTGGCTAAACTCTTCGACACAGCAGTGCACAAACATCTCTTCGAATTCTTCAAGCGTTTTGTCGATCAGAATCAACATGGTTTCTGCAGTGGCAAGTCAGTAGTCACAAATTTACTTCCTTTCTGGCAATACACCTCTGAAGCTCTTGATAACCACCTACAAGTTGATGCAGTCTACACAGACATATCTAAGGCATTTGATAAAGTCCCACACGAACAACTTCTGGAAAAACTTAAGCTATATGGCATCCGTGACCCTTTGCTCTCATGGCTACGCAGCTATATTACGCATCGTTCCTTGAGCGTTATCATCGATCAAGTGAACTCAGACTGTTTTATACCACTAAGCGGAGTACCACAAGGCTCTCCCTTAGGTCCTCTTCTCTTCATTGTTTTCGTAAATGATCTTCCTTCTTTCATCTACACCTCCAATGTTCAAGTTGCTCTCTATGCAGATGATCTTAAGATCTACTCAGCAGTGAAGGAGACTACCGATTCTCAACAACTTCAATGTGCTCTCAATAAATTCTCTCTGTGGCTATCTCTGAATGGCTTGTCTGCTAACCCCTCGAAGTGCAAAGTTATCTCTTTCTCATCTTGCAGATCTCCACAACTAATGAATACGGAGTATAGTATTAACTCTGTGATCATCGAAAGGTGTGACCAAGTTAACGACTTGGGGATTCTCTTTTCCAGCAGTGCTAAATTCGATGCCCATGTCCTTAAAATCACCAGCAAAGCATTCAAAACACTGGGATTCATCAAACGGAACACATACAAGTTCAAAAACTACAGATATGCGGTTATCCTTTATAAAACTATTGTTCTGCCAATCCTTGAATTCAGTTCACCCATCTGGAATCCTCACACAAAGACTTTAACTAACAAAATTGAAGCAGTCCAAAAAAACTTTATCCGTTACCTTACGTACCGCAATCCTCTATTCTATCACTCAGTGTATTATGAATCGCTGTGTGATTACTTTCATCTAAGGCCTCTGTGCACTAGAAGAGTTACTGCTGACATCGCCCTCCTAGCCAAAGTAATCACTGGAATTTATGAAGCATCTGATATCCTGAGTAAAATAAACTTCAATGCTCCCTGTAGACAAGTCAGGAACCTTACACCGTTTCGCCTTGACTCTGCCAACACGGACTTTATGAAGTTCAGTCCACTGAACAGAATCAGCAAATCAGCAAATGACTCTCTCATTGACTTCTTTGACAACTCCCAATCACTGATGAACTCCATCCACAAGTTTGCCTCTTCTCTTAAACTGCAAAGTGACTAGCTCGCATCTAATTATTGTAGCTTATTATTTGTTATATTATTTTTCTATTCTTTAACGGATTAATTATTACTTGTTTTACCGGTAACTTAACTTAATACAATCCTCTTTTGTAAATATGCTTTTATTGTTTGAATCTATATCAATGTTTATCGTCCTGTAGGATTTCACATTATTGTTATTATGTTTATTGATCTGATCTGATCTCAGATACACTGTTAATGGTTACCTGTTGTGTATCTTTTTATTAATAAAATAAAAATAAAATAAAATAAAAATAAAAAAAATATAGTAGATGCTTGCCTGCACTACAGCTGCAATGCCAACAATGTTGCAGGAAAAGCGCTATTAGTGAAGCTGTACTATCAGAACAGCAACAACGCAGCTGGGGCTATCACAAAATTCCGACGCCAGAAGCACATACAGCCCACCACGTGGACCTATGACTGTTTGTGTTGTCCGCAAAATGATTGCGCAATTTGAAGCGACAGGACATCTTGGTGTTCAATCAGATAGAAGTAGAAAACGAGTGGACTCTTCTCGTATTGAAGATGTGGCTATGGCTGTCGTGGATTTATCAAGTCAATCTCCATGTGGTAGCACAAGTGTTCCAGCTGTTTCTCGTGAAGTGGACGTGCCGTATTCCACTGTAAGACCAGTAATGCGTTAGATGTTGTGGTACTATCCTTACAAGATGCACCTGCTACAGCAGCTAAAGCATGGTGATGCAGATATTCGTTTCAGATATACGCATTTCAGTTTCTGGCGCGAATGACAGTGGCTGTCACTTGACCATGGAATACGCTTTGGAGTGATGAAGCCCACTTCTGCTTAAATGGACAAGTGAATACGCACAACTGTCGCATTTGGGCAACAGAAAACCCTCGAGTTATCCAAGGGGTCCCGTTGCATTCTCCAAAAGTGACAGTGTGGTTTAGATTTACGGCTACATTCATGATTGGGCCATATTTTTTTGAACAGGTAACACCGACTGGACCCCGCACCTGTTCCGTCACTGGAGAGCGATATTATGAAATGTTGGCAAATTTCGGAATACCAGAGCTGCAACAACAAAATGTTGCGCCACCCCCGCATCCACCGTTGTGTTCAAAGATTGCTAAGGCAACACTTTACAGACGAACGGGTTATCAGCCGTTGTTTCCAGACATCTTGGCCACCCCGATCCCCGGACCTCATTCCATGCGACTTCTGGTTGTGAGGTTTTTTGAAGAATCAGGTGTATCGGGAAAGATGCCAAACTACGGAAGATCTGAAGAACAGCATTAGACGTCATGCTTAAGCAACGATAAGTTTTGTATATTATCCTTTTGTATACACTGTACTAACTTTTTTGCATTATATTATCCTATGCGCTTTCTATAGATCTATCTAGGTATATATCTTAATTATGATTGTCTTACTATTGATTCGCTTTCAAATGTGCATTTTAGCTAACAAAGCACAACATCTGAAGGAACCAGATCAGGAAAAAGCAAAGTTATAGTTGTAATAACATATGAAGTTTAATTGCACATCACATATAGTCAATCATTTTTATGCTAAAATAAAACTACTAACTAAGCACGTCATGTATTTCCCTTCTTGGAAACCTTTGTACCATTGATAAGCATTTCTTTCGACAACGCACATTTCGCTATACTTCTCTTTCATTCTTCTGTGGATTTCTGAAGGTTTGATTCCATTTAAAAGGCGATTTATTTATGGTTTCCCCGTTTTGATGCAAAAGGATACGTCATCGTTATAAAATAAAATTCTTGCACGACATGTGAAAATTTTTAAAATGAATTATAAAACTTCGTTAGCAGATATTTCCTTATAATGATCATTGATTTTAATTATGCATAAACGTAAAAGCAGTTTCGGCCACTGTTCCAAAACAGTGTAAGGTACTAAAATATTTTAAAGTAAATCAATAATTTTTATTCAAAGTACGCTTACTAATATACGCTTCAAAAACTACTTTGCAAGTTCAACAAAGAAAGCTAAAAGATAGAAAAGCTAAAAGAATGCTATAGTACAACCTTCACGTGATCTTTCACTGATGATTGATTGAAATACGTAGGGAAGCAGTAACGACTTAATTCATTTGCACAAAATCGCCGCTGAAAAGAGATATTTAATAGACATCAAGCAGCTCAAATGTGGATCAAAATTAGTTTATCTGAGACGCATTCTTTCATAAAAATTCTTTACTGCATAGAATGTCATCTGCACTTCCTGTCGCGTGGCGAAACGTTATTAAATCCAAGGTACAAAGACTTTATACGAACTCAAATTAATTAAATATTTCCCATCGTTCCATTTCTGAAGTGTTAGCAGTGTCCTACCGTAAAGCACTTTCCAAGTACAGTAGAAAGTGAATTTCTTTTGCTAACAGAATCTGGAAACACGAAGGAAGCAATAAGAATGACATCGCTTGTCACCGTCGACCCTGAGAAAGAAATGCCCGGATGTGCTTTAATGGTCCTAATATATCCTGCAGAATGTCATCTATGTGTGTTCGGTTGCCTGCAGATGAAAAAAAAAAAGAAAGTCATAACAGAGTAAGCGGAGTCTGTCTGCTGGATAAACGTTAAACAGTGCATTGCTCAAAGATGCGATGCTCCAGGCCAAAGCTAACTGGCTGTGACGACAGACGCGAATACGAAATCGAAACTAGCAGAACGAACTCCATAAACTGAACCCTGAGTTCTTTAGTTCTTTCTACGTCATTTGATGAAGATCATTAAAGCATATTTAAGTTGACCAGAAAAGGTAATTTCAAGTTATCTGGAAAGTTATTATTATTTATCAAAATCCTCATTATGTTGCCTTGCTTGCTACAGCAACCACGGATTTGGGATTCGTTATGGCCTTTGAGAACAATAAAACATCCATAAATGATGTTTGTGTGGGAATCAATCCTACAAAAGCGTAACGATTTCTGGATAGAAAACTAAAAATGCGCAGTAAAGCACTTGATATGAAAATAGGTTAATATAAATGCAGGATTTTTTGACTATTTATTTTTTCAATTTATGCAGATTCACTCGGGTCAAAATTTGTTTATCGACAAATCATCTTCCATGCAAGTGTTTGTCATTACTCATGAACTTATTGTCGATGCGAGAGAAATTATTTATACAAATCGCTGGGACTGTGGTTGTTTTAAATCAGAGACAAGGACAACTCGGACCACGAGGCAGCAGTGTATCCGGCATTTAAAAAAAAAACAGGAAGAAATCAAAGGAAAAACCAGCTGAGAACTAAACCCAGCCCCTCTTGAAGATGCTTAACTAATAAGTTCTTTGCATCAACGACGAGTTTCGAATCCTGACTTCTCGAATAGTAGTTGGTTAAGCAGTTCTATATTTGCATGGTTCAGAAAAACTGGAAATATTGACCGAGTTATAATAATATAGAGTTAATAATGAACACATTTGCATAACTTAATGCTAACCACTGTGCAGTGGTATTACTTTGGTTGACTAATAAAACGTTGCTTTATACTAGTTAAAAATTGATTATGCAAAAATTCCATCCCATTAACGAGTATCCGTTGAACGAGGCCTGCGATATTCCTTAAACTTAGTGAATAGAATCAGACCCGGGTCAAGGCACTGCAGTGGTTTCTGCTTCACTGATTCTGTATATTTACAAGATCACGAAACCAAGTCACACTGTAGGATGATAAAATTTGATAATTAATAAAAAATAATTATATAATTTTATAGATTTCAAAGTAACAAACGAGACTGGAAAATAATGGTGTAATATGCAGAATTCAGCCTTCAAGTTTCGTGCGCTCTTGTTGGCGATTATGTGTATAATATCCGGTAATTTTTACGCTTTATTTTCACTAAGCTTCAAAACTTTGAATGTTCCTTAACCAAAGATATTGATTTTATATACATGCGCCTGTATATATGCAAGTCTTTCAGTAGAGGCTTAGCTTCTGTGCTTGTATTACGCAAAGTGGTTGTTGGAATGCACTGAGTATCGACAGAGTTTGTTTTCAGTGCATTTTCTTGAAACAGTTGTACAAGTGAACAGGAAGGAAAAAGCAGAACAAGGAGTGAGAGACTGGGAGTTGATGCTCAAACAAGAAAGCTGTTCGTTTAGAAGTTTGTCCACATCCTCTTCAAGCAATATAAAACTGGAAGCGGTAATTAATGGTGAACGCTATCTCGATACTGCTTGACATGCGAGTGGTGGGCCCACTATCCTCAACGTCAATGAATTCTGCGCTATGGAGTTTTGCAATCGCTTGTTATAGAAACACCGATGCCTACTTAGTAAAGCGCAGAGCTTCCCTAGACCCTGATAACGGCGTTGGCATGCAAATCGCGACATAATGCAACAATGTTTTGCTACTCGTAGAAACACCATGAATGTGGAAGGGAATGGATCTGTACCTTTGGCACTCCCAACTTAATCCCATAAATTCCATTCCGTTGAGATCTGCAACTGTACGCCATTGAATGCAGATAAATGCCGGAATTCTGCAGTAACCGCTTGATAATGGAGTTCTTTCACAGATTTTTATTCTGGCGAGGACTCATTACAGAGAAATGTGTTAATGTGCACAGAAAACTTGAGATACAACGTGTCCACATGCCTCCTTTACAAAAACTAAAACAATGTAGAAAAAAGGGTATATGATGTTGTTGTAGGTTTTTAGGAGCATAGACAACTATAGCCATATTGCTCCGTATATATTGTCTATAAATTGCGTGTATTCTGTTGTCGATTTTCTGTCTGACCATTAGAAAGACACAATATGGCCCTGGCAGCCTATATGTCGTTACATTCCAACACAACAACAACTGTTTGCTGGACGAAAAACCCGAGTTTCGGGAAGAAAAACCATGCTACCCTCGCCTGAGACTAACTAACTCAGCCACGTTACGAAAAAGGCTCATAACAATTCCTCCCGTTATTGACATGAGTCGAACTCGGATCTTTTCCATCCGGTGTGGGAGGACGGCGATTCTACCAACTGTCCTATCCACGAGGGCGGTACATGATAGAAACCTGAAACTACTTACAAGTGATAGCGGATATCTTCAATTTTAAATTAGAGGTGCTTGATGTGGGCTCCTTTAGTTACTCTGCGGACGTCCCCACATATAATTCAATTCGTCTCATTTTCGGCATACTCCTGTCAACTCCGTTGATTGCTATATACGTGGGTTATTTAAGTTCCATAATGGTTCTTGCATAGATGGAACATATACCTGGTCTTTCACGAACCTCTAAAGCATAAGATCTAAAGAAGTCAAATAAGGAGATCATTGTAGCCACTAAATCGGTCCTCGTCTTCCAATACACTTCCCAAGAAACACTGGGTTCGGATACGCACTAAATTCTTTGTGGTAAAGTGCAGAGCTCCGTTTTGTTAGAAACTTAAGTTGCCATCATTGTCATCCTGCCCTGGGAGCATAAAGAAGTTCTATAACAAGTCGATAGGCAAGATGCCTGTCACATTAGCTTCTCTAAAGATGAAAGGTCTGTCCACTTAGCGACAAATCATTGCGGAAATGGCCAAATTCAGCCATTATTAGTTTCCAAACCAGAAGTGCTATTAAAATGGTTATTATATTCAAAGGTTGTATGAACCAAAAACAGAATTACTAGAAAAGGAAAAACGCTTTATGTATACTGATCATTAATAAATTGGGAAGCAAGCTACCTCTTCTTGCAGGCCCCAAAAGTTCACAAAAATATTTTTAAAGCTGCAATAGACGGGAACATAGAAAAATAAATACATTTCAGAAGAAGTAGAGAGGATATTCACTAGCTTAGGGGAAAATAGTGGATTCCATGAAATATTGTGTGAAAGAAAGAAGCGTATCTTTCTTCACCCATGTTCCAGCACCACACGTAACGTAATAACAAGGTAAATTGCCTTTCCGAACTACTAATACTTTGAAAATACAGACAATGGCTTAAGTCAGTGAGTAAAATAAAAGTTAAAGTGCCACTAATAAATATATATTTCAGAGAAAATGTGAAAGCTCTTCGGTACGGGGTGGGTATAGGCGGGATCCTGGAAATAACAGCTTATGCAGTGGGGAAAAACCTGCAGCAATAAAGCTGACGCAGAGAGAAGACACGCTGCGATGAGATGCAGGTTATTACGTTGTCCGAGTAGGTAAGGTCTTAAAAGAAAGCACCGAAAAGCCTCCAGAGAATGTGCTGATAGATGCGATAAACCAGGAAAGCGGTCCGATTTGAGAGAAAAGCGCTGGGTTGCCTACGGTTGTCTAGAAATCAAGTAAATCCCTAGAATAGGACGATACTATCGCCATTACTCGTTTACGGGGAAAGAACGCCTTAAATTTAAGTAAAGACCTCAAATTTCAGTGCATTTACGTGCTGGAAGAATCTTCTCCTTCATTCCGCATTTTTTTGTGTGTTGTGTTTTTCTCTTGACTTATTCCTGTAAGATTCTATTCATTATGGGAACTGACAGGCAATGAAATGGATGCCATCTCTGTAATGTCACCTCAAGCAGTAAAAATAAATAAATAAATACAATTAAAATTAAAAGGATATTACTAATAAGGTGCAATTTCGGTTTTTGAGCTCCACAAAAATCTGAAAGGGAACCCTTTAAGAGTTTTAAATTGTATTTTTAGAACTGCCATTTGAAAAGTAATTTTAGGAATATCTTTTGGCATATAAATAATAAATAAATTTTCTGTTTATACTCCGGGACGAACAAACGGTCAGAGGAGTTCACAAGATAGACAGCATATAAGAAACAGCACCGTATTTAGCAGTCACGGGTTTGAACCCCAGTCACTCAAGGCACGTGTACTTATACACCAGCGCGCTTGACCACTCTGCTACGGCGGCCGTAGCACCCCCACCATTTCTCGGAAGATCCAATTGGCCCAATAACCAAATAATATCCATCAACCGTAATCCAAATTGTGATTGGAAAGAGCGAGTTCATGTTGACGGCCAATGGAGACTGACAGGACTTGTTCAGGCAAGTCAAGATAAGAGGTGGTAACCAAAGACACATTTCAGAACTCAAAACACGCCGTGCCTTGTCACTAAATATACCTTGTCACTAAATATTTATGTACCAGGGTACATAAATATACCCTGGCCGTTTTCATCGACTTCGAGGGTGCCTTCGACTCCCTTTGGTGGGAGAGCGTCCTGGAGCGTCTGCGATCGGCTAGGTGCTCCAACCACCTTTACCTTTTAATCCGCAATTACTTTGCCAATAGAACCATAATAGTCAAGGCTAAACATAGCCAAGTATCAAGATCAGTATCTAGAGGGTGCCACAAGGCTCTATATTGGGTCCTTTTACATGGAACATGGTGCTGCAGCAGTGGCTCTCCCGATCTTTCGGTAACGTCAAAATAATAGCGTATGCAGACGATCTCACCATCTTGGTAAATGGTAACTCTAGGGCCGATCTTGAAACTACCACAAATTTTGTTCTCCAGGATCTCTACGATTGGACTGTGGCCAATAAGCTTAAAATCAGCTTGTCAAAAACAAAGATGATGATTCTTGGATCAAAGTTGGATATCTCTCGTCCTCCGTTGGTCAAGATCAACAACATTCGTCTCCCCATAGTTAAAGAGTACAAGGTTCTAGGAGTGGTAATTGATTCCAGTCTCAATTTTATTCCTCATTTGACAAACTTATCATCTAAAATACGTAGGTTTACTGGTGCAATTGTTAGGGTGTCCCGTGTTGAATGGGGGCTCTCCAGAAAAACTTTAAGGATTTATTACAATGCAGTTTTCCTCCCTCTAATCACGTATGCTGCCAGTGCATGGTTTCACAGGGCACGGCTCAAACACTTCATTACAAAACTCGCCTCATTGCAGAGAACCATTTTGCGGTGTTTAGTTAAGGCATGCAGGACAGTCTCGACGCAAGCTCTGCAAGTACTAGCCGGAACATTACCTTTAGACTTGCAAGTTACTTATAGAGGCTTTTTATACAGACTGAAAAGGCAGATTGAGACCGAATTTCTTGGAATAACCATCAACCTTCAAGATGATGCTAAAAGAGAAAGAAGGAGACTGTGGAACGAGTTAGTAAACATTTGGCAGTCTCGATGGGATACAGCTCCCGTTGGTGCAACAACGAGAAAATTTATACCACAAGTTTCATTTCTCCTTGATAAACGTGTTCGATTGTGGTTCTGCATGGACATATTCACGTCGTACCTGTTGACAGGACATGGAATCGATGAACCAGAGTCTTCTTAGGTTCAATTTATCACAAACAGACCTCTGTTCGTGTGGATCACCAGAGAGTTGGGATCACATCTTGTTTCATTGCTCCCTGTATGACGATCTCAGACTTCCTCTTCAAGCACTTACTAATTTTCAATCAGGACAGAAGTCGTCTCTGCTTCAAAGCTCGGAGTCATTTCAGATTCTTCAGGCTTTCGCTCAAGGCGTATTTCTTCGAAGGCGTTCAGTGTCGACAGATCTCAACAGGATGCAGCACAACGGTCCTGCTGATGCATAGCTGGTTAGATCTCTTTTAATAATACATAAACTCAAATCCTCAAGAAATGAAATTTTCCTCGGCCTGCCGACAAAATTAAGTGCTTTCTTCCTTTTTTTTTTATTTTATTTATTTATTTATTTATTTTTATTTTTTTTAAATTTTAATTATTTATTTATTTATTTTTATTTTTTTAAACTTTTATTTTATTTATTTTATTATTTATTTACATAAATGTTTTATTTTAATAATTTTGGTTCCAAATCCAGCACCACGGGTGATCTTTTTTTTTTTTTCCCTCTGGAATGGTCCCCCAGAGGATCCTGGTCTACCTTCTGACAACATTAGGTGGCTCAGAGTCTCTCTTGAGACAGTACGTGCTTTACATGGACTGGCCCACCTTCCCGTGGTGTGGACGAGTACCCAGAATCATCTGTCCAGGTGACTGATGCTTCTGGGTAGCCAAGCGGCCAGAACAGAACAACAAAACACACACATAATACACACAAACCGACGTCACACACACACACACACACACACACACATATCTGGCCCATTTGTAGTGCTACTGTTCTTCACAGAGATACGAGGCGGATTTGAACAAACGTTCTAGGAGCCGCCCTTTACATATACACATGTCCACACGTGCCTTGTCACTAATGGGGTATCATAGCTGACGACCAAACGTGATTCCACTGCTGTCAGAAAAAGAACAAGGAAATAAGGTTAGAGTGGTGGGCTCGGGTACATCAACTTCACTGTACAGTGAAGGATTGGTAAACGTTTCGTGGTCAGACTAATCCCGGTTCTTGTTGTTTCACACTAATAGAAGGGTCAGAAAATATAATAAAAGTCCGTGGACCTATCCTACCAACAATTTATGCTTGTAGTGACAGTGTAATGGTGCGGTGAGTGTTTTCGTGGTGAGCATTGGATAATTTGATACCACTAGAGCAAGATTTGTATGCCATATGTTGTCTGGAAATTGTTTCTGATTAGGTGCATTCATTCATGACTGTAGTATATCCATATGCGAATGGGCTCTTCCAACAGAAAAATGTGACATGTTACTACGCCAGAAATGTACAGAACTAATTAGAATCAGTTCTGTACAATTCTGGCCCTGAACATGAGAGTGAATATAGCCTACTATGGTGGCCTTCCTCACAAGATCATAATCCATTTGAGACCTTTTGGTTCCATTGGCAAATCATTTTAGTTAGGGTGCATCTTTTGGAGCCCTCGTGGGTAGCACAGTTGGTAGAATCATCATCCTCCCCACACTGGGTGGAAAGGACCAGAGTTTGATTCCCGTTGATGATGTGAGGAATTTTTAATGGGACTTTATCACAAAGTTGCTGAGTTAGTCGGTCTCAAGCGAAAGAATGAGTTTTTCTGCCGGAAACTCTGTTTTTCGCCCAGCAAACAGAAAATCAACATCAGAACAAACACTATTTACAGACAATATACACGGTGCAATATGGCTTTAGTTGCCAATGCTCCTAACATCCAACCACCACAACAACATCTTTTGGATGCTCCCTAATAAGGTCCAGAGTTAGGTAATTATGGCATATAATTTCTTACTTTTCCCTTTATAATTTGGACTAATATAATAAAATTAATTTTAATACAATTAATAACTAATTAATATAAACAATTAATGAAAATAATTAACTTGCCCACTTAATGTTTAAAAAAAAATTATTGAGTGACTTTCGTTTTACACCCATTGAATATACACGATGAGTCAAATTATATACATACATCTTAACAATCCATATTTCATGAGTTAAATGACCGATTAGTATTATTTCTATTTTCAGATTGGGTGAAACCGACAGAAATTACGGAAAACACACATTAAGTTTTGATAAGAGAAAGGTGATTCTTAAATGATACTGGAATACTGGAACTCTTCGTAATAGAGATCAACAGCCATCCACTTTGAAATAACTTTTGGAAGAAATTTAACCAGAATGGACAGCACCCTTGTGGCATACTTTAATCCTTGCTTGTTGAATCCATTCTACGATGAATTCTAGTTATTCTGAATGCTAAAGAAGAACCTACTTGCACTTAGGTAGGTGTATTTAATAAAGCGGATATTTTTTCTCTGCTCAAATAACAAAAATCCGTCTGCGTGATAAATTTGATGAACTGATTATCAAAAGATAATCAGTGGGAGGGAAAAAAGGACATCAAGAAGTATCGAAAACGTTGACGCTATCATTAATACAGTTGAGTTTTCCACAGAAGACAACAAGATTCATAATCAGTTCATGAGAACCGATTATGAATCAATCGATTGTTATTAGAATCTCAAAGGACTTAAATTTGAAGTCTTTTACACCTCGATTACTGCATTCAATACAGGAAGATGATCCGGATAGAAAAACACGATTTTATGAGTGGTACTCATAAAAATGGTCAAACCGGCGCCTTTGAGCATGAAATTGTATTGCCACACGACGCCAAGCTCAAACTACAATGCCCTACCATTAATATCTGGACCTTTAAACAAAAAAAAAATGTAAGTGTATACATACATTTGAAATATAAGAACAGCGTTTACTGGGCCAGTGAAAATCCTCACCTCACCTTACAGAAAGACATTAACCTGCCAGAGATAATTGTGTGCATGGGAATCTCCTCTCGCCAGATTATTGGACCTTACAGATTCAATGGCACTGTTACTGGGGAGAGTTAACTTGAAATGTTAATGAATTATGCAGACCCAATATCATAAACATGCTTTCAGATACGGTGACTATCTTGGACAAGGTATTCTATGAATAGATCGTAGGAGGGAGTGCTTTTGAATTCCCTCCAAAGCCTCCCCAACTTAGTCCCTTAGATTATTTTGTCATGTAGATATCTGAAAGATAAGGTGTACACTCAAAAACCAAAAACATTGGAGGATTTGTGGATGGCGATACAGCAGGAAGCATGCAGAATTTCAACTGATTTACAACAGATTTGTTGTGTGTAGCCGTGTGTCGTATCTTTTCCATAAAATATGTCTTTTATAGATGGATGCCGGAGGCGGACATCTTGAGTTTTTTTCTTTTGAATAGAAGACATAATTACTTAGATGTTGAGTAAAAAAGTATTCAAATTTATTATCAAGTTCACAAATTATAGATTGTTAAGGTTAAATTATATATAATCCTGACTCGCCCTCTGAATTGTTTTTGCAAGAAATGCCAAAGAATTATATTTGTGTTAATTCCGCTGCAGGGTTCGTGTTAATAAGCACTTTATTATTACAAGCAATGCTTTTTTACATTGCAGCAAGCAAAGCAAAGTTCTTACGCATCCCTCTGACTTCCAAGCCCGTATCATTATATTACCCACGAAGAATCAATAAAATATTAAGAGAAAATTATTAAAAAAAAGTACACTCCTCATTTTTATTAACTGCCAATTGATTCAGATAATGAACCAGAAAGATTAATTTGATCGAACCCAACTAAACACCGGATCTTAAATTTAGTGATTTTACGAAATATGGGATGAGTCCTGTTTCGGTGAATGATATGAATTAAGGTACATGTTTTTGAAGTATGTTTTCTCAACTTATCATTACCTTCATCGATATTATGCACTACTAATAATAAATTGCATCGTAACATGTTACGAAGGAATATTAAATTTTTTTATTAATGGACATTTTTTGTTGGGTGTATCAAAAGTTGGGAATTTAAAGTATGAGGGAGAAGATTGTTGTTTGTTTGTTTGTTATTTGGTTTTTAGGAGCATTAGCAACTAAGGCCATATTGCTCCGGGATATGCGGTGGTCATTCCCTGACCTTTCCGCACCCTCCGTATTTGGTGGTGACGGGCCCGAAACCCGTTCTAATCAAGAAGCGTGTGCTATGCACTGTTGCTCCTTCCCATCTGGCTACGGAGTCGCCTATGAGGGAGAAGATGATTACAATGGGATGTAATGCGATGGTTTTCACCCATGAAGAGAATGAACTTGGACAGATTATGAAGAAGACTGTTTGAGATGAAAATGGACAAGAGGAGGCCGAGAGCAAGACCCAGGAAGAGATGGAGAGATCAGATCAGAGAAGATGTGGAAACAAAGGGAACTGAGTGGGAGACAATGATAGAAGACAAGATCTAGGAAGATAGAAAGAGATGAAAGGCTTTGATTCACCTGACCCAACCTTAGGTTGGAAAAGTGATGAAGATAAAGATGTATCAAAAGTGATTATTTTTACGGAGTTAAGCAACATCTGTGAAAATTCGAGACGAAATAAAAGTGAATGTTTGAGTTGCCCAAATGTCAAAACGGTTTCATAAAGAGATTTCATTTGAAGTCAACCTGAGCAACTGGATCCTTCCACATTGCAGGGCTTCGCTGTATACTATAAAGTGATTCAAAATTCGTGAAACCTGTATATAATTAAAATTTTTGGGTCTTTCAAATTTTGAATCGCCATGCAGTTATGCTAATGACCCGAGAACAGAATTTACTGTTCTTACTTTGGGAAACCTATTAAGCTAGTTCAGCTATGCTCAGTACAACTAAGGCTGAACAAAGTTTGGATTCAATCTGTCCTCAAAAATGTATTCGAACACACATCGGTGTCACTGCCATTCACTTCAATAGCAAGTGGCAGTAGTCTCCACCACGTTTGGACACTATGACGCGCTCCAACCGCATGAATGGGTTCTTCATCAACGAACGATGGACTGCAGCGAATATAGTTCTGCATTTCTTCTGAAACTGAAGAACAATGACCAGTTGAGCTAGCAACGTGGGACGTGTTGGTCCGATCGGTAAGGCCGATCAGACCAACTTCTAGTTCATTCTAGTTCTTTCTAGTTCATGGATTTCTTTCATTCCTTTCTAGGATTCTAGTTCATTCCATAGGTTTACCATAAAATTCAAATCAGGACTCTGCGCTCGTCATTCTAACTTTTATACATTCATGTCTATGAACAGCGCCAGCGGTATGGCTTAAGCCAAAGAGCTGATATATCAAAAAGCTGAGTTAGTCGGTCTCAAGCGCAGATAGCAAGGTTTTCCCCCAGAAACTGGGGATTTTTCGTCCAGCAAAACAGGCAAATCGACTAGAAAACACATGCAATTTACAGACAAAATACGTATATGTGTGTATATATTAGAAATAATGGGTGGCCCTAATATAATAATTTGATTTGATTTGATATCAAAAAGCTGTCTGAGCGAGCAGCACAGTGGTATCATCACCGTCCTCCCCACACTGGGTGGAAAAGGTCCGGTTCGAATCCTTTCGATTACTCGAGGAAATTTAATGGGCTTTTTTCACTACGTCGCTGAGTTAGTCGATCTCAGAAGTAGATAGCAAGGTTTTTGTCCCCAGAAACTGCGGTTTTTTCGTTCAGCAAAACAGGCAATTCGACCAGAGAACACTCGCAATTTACAGACATAATGTGTATAAACGAGTATATGTAATAAATTACGGCGGGTGACCCTAATATAATAATTTGAAATTATTAAATTATATAAATTATTATTTGAAATGGAATTTTCCAAAATGTTAAGGTCGGCCCTCATACTTCTCCTACAACCACCAAAGGTCTTAGGCCAAACGACGCGGTAGTTCCCACACCATAATTCCACCTCCTTCGAACTTTATTGTTGATACAGTGCACTCTGAGAGTAGGCGTTCTCATTCACACCGCCCATTTTAATGGAATAGGGAATAGCGAGATTCAACAATCCACAGAACCGATTTCCACTGCTCTATGGACCAATATGGCGTTTGTTGCACAATGTAAGGTGAGACCACCGATCCCTCGTGGGTAGCACAGTTGGTATAATCATCATCCTCCACACACCGGGTGAAAAAAACAGAGTTCGATTTCCTGAGTGATGCGAGAAATTTTTGTTTTTTTCACAATGTGGCTCAGGCGAGGGTGTCATGGTTTTTTTCTTCCGGAAACTCTGGTTTTTTGTAAGGAACCAGCAAATCGACCACAGAACACACGCAATTTACAGACATATTAAGCAGAGCTCAGTATGGCCTAAGTTGTTGATGCGCCTAAAGTTCTACAAAAAGACCACCGTTTACAGTTGGAATGAGCTACTTTGGTCTTCCTATGTGTTGCTGAATGGTAGCAGTACCATCACGCTTCCATTTCATAATGGCCTTGATAATCGACTTTGGATAGTATAGGATGTCAGCAATTATACGAATCTGACAATAAACCCCCTCTTGAAATCAGCCAGCTTAGCTCTTCGGAGTGTCTAGATACTTTTTTGGAGGACAGTGTAGAACTAAAGTTAGAATCATAGGACACACAAAATATTAACTATGAACTATGAAAAGCAGGAACTATGAGACATTACTCCTGGAATACGCTAAGTTGGACTGCATTAGCAACACCTATCTAATACCTCGTGGGACCTCCTTTTGCACTTAATACAGCCCATACACTTCTTGGCATGGGCTCCACAAGGTGTTGCAGGATGTCCTGTGGTAGTGCTACCCACGCGTTGCACAATGTGTCCAGTAAAGGCTCCACGTTGTCAAGTGAATGGTCGGAGCGGCCAATGTCCTTCTCCAGTATGTCCCAGGACGTGCTCAGTTCGTTTCAGATCGATTGAGATGGAAGGCCATGGGAGGACGGAGAATTCGTTGTTATATTCTTGAAACCAGTTAGCAACCTGCCAGACTTGTTACATGGCACATTGTCTTCTTGATAGGTGCTGGAGTTTTCTGAATCCGCTGTCATTATGAACGGGGTGGGTGTACTTGGTCGGAAAAGGCCCACATTCGAATCCCGTCGATGACTCGAGGAACTTTTATGGGCTTTTTTCATTCTGGGGCTGGGTTAGTCTGCTTCAGGCGTAGATAGCAAGGATTTTCCCGCGAAACTGGGGTTTTTCGTCAAGCAAAACAGACAAATCGGCAAGAGAACACACGCAATTTACAGACACAATACACATGGGTAGATGAAGTAACTTTCCGAGTGACGTAATGTGATAGTAACAGTTGGCTCGTGACACCACAGAACGGGAACAGGAATACTTATTTTTTTATTATATTATATTAAGGTCACCCGTAAATTTTTACATAAACCTGTATTTGTGTCTGTAAATTGCGTGTGTCCTCTGGTCCATTTCCCTGTTTTGCTGGACCAAAAAATCTCAGTTTCTGGGGAAAAAGACCTTGCTATCTACGCCTGAGACCGACTAACTCAGCCACGGAGTGAAAAAAGCCCATTAAAGTTCCTCGCGTGATGGACGGGATTCGAACCCGGTCCTTTTCCACCCGGTGTGGGGAGGACAGTGATGATACCACCGTGCTACCGCGCAGATACTTAGCCATATTGACTGTTATCGAGATACTGGCACAGGCATGTTTTGCTCCACAGTCATTCCACGTTCAAAGTCGGAGTGTTCTTGACGCCGACCGATTCTTCTTTGCAAACACCCAAAAAAATGATCACCACGTGTGCGAACTATAGTATTACATCGTCCTTTCCCGAGTTTGATCCTCCGCCAGCATCAGAGACCAGTTCATTCTTACACCAGGGAGATGTTGTTAATGCAAAGTCAACTCAGTTCACAACTAATTTCAAATGAATATACAGTACTGATAATCACGCACGCACACAGATAAGTGGCATACAAGAATAATATGAATTTTTATTTTCAAATCGAAGACATCTAAAATATGTGTTTAAGTGACACTTTTCGAGTGTGGCTTGATATTACTTTTGGTTGATATAGTTTCAAAGAAGTAAGATATTTTAAAGTGTTGCCTTTCGAATTGTCCGCTTGCTATATGACAGCTGGGTACGTATCGCACCCTTTGAGTTTTATTGTTTTATAGTTCGTATAACGTGCAGATTTTTCCATTCCCTGCACACACACCTGCTATAGATATAATTAATGATAAACCTAGTCCTCCGTAATGTATTGTGGTTTTGCCACTGATCACTCATTTGGAGTGGTTTGGATTTAAGAATTCCCTAGACTGGAAGAATTCTTAAAAGCCTCTTCAATCGGGGCTGTAGCTAGCTAATCTTAGGCGGAGGAAATAGTTTTCTCCCCTGATCAGTGAACACCATTTGCACAGAGATAATATGCCCAGTTCATTAGAGCCTTAGATGCTAATTAATTATATAAACCATAATAGTAACAAACGATAAATCAGTATAGCTAAATACGCTTTGATTAAAATAATCGATGTACCAAATATTCCATAACGTAGAAACAGTATGGGAATCACAAGTGCAGAGCAGTTTTTTAGCTCTGACTGATTGGCATTATATCAAGGGTTTTAGATAACTATTCACATTAACAGTTATTACTTCATCTTATTACTCTCTAATACGTTAACGTACCAATTTCTAAATTTTCTGTCTTTCTGAGACATCCCTTACAATCCAATTGTCTTAGCATCTGTTATTACATTCTCAAATCAGGAATTTGACAGTTAATTTACTGCTTCACTATAACTTGAATATATACCGTTCTTAATCTAATCCTATTAAACTCTCACATAGATATCCACAGACATTCCCTATTTCTGTACTATTCTGTTCTCTATTATTAATCATCAGTTAATTAAATAGACTTAAGGAACCCTGTTCCCATATGTTGCAAATTCAATTAACTTCACAAGACTTGGGTTAATTCTTTCCCAAACTTCAATTTGCTAGTACGTTCTATAAATAATTGATAAAACTCATTTGAATTGAATTATCAGTCCAGCTACTTCTAAAATGGCTCTGACTTTATCCTTGTGAGCATTTACCTGCAATATGTATCTATCGTATTCATTTGGAATTCTTAAATCACTCTACGTTTAAATCTTCTGTTAACTTATTTAATCAATGATGTTTCAAAATACAAACATGTATTTCCTGATTGGACGGGGCCTATAGAAAAATGCTTTCCAGTATATAAATAAATCTAATTTCTCAGCAGAGACTGTTTTTATGTTTTGTACTTTATATTCAGATTAGTGACTCGCTCTTTGGTATTCGTTTCTCGATCTTCTGATTAACCTTCCTAGAAAAAAAATTACCTTGAATGTCAGCGCTCACTGCCTGCTTCTTGATTAGGACTTTATCTGATACAGTCTGTCCGGGATTTCCTCTCGAAGTGTTGCCAGGCGTCTTTAGTTTCTCAGGAACGACTCTGCGATTTGAAGTCTGGGATTCGGCAGCTCTCGATTCGGTGGACAGCGCTTAAAGGTGATCTCTGACACTACAGCAAGTCTGCGGCTGAGACAGTTACAAGTGCAAGACCAGAATAACGTGGGATTCTTAACGATAGTAATTATTACCGTAGTCGATTTCATTTTGCAATAGAAGATATCTTTTGATGTCCTTCTTAAGAACTTAAAAATAAATAGTCAACTAGAAATGCAATCCATTTCTCCTGGTTAAAAAAAAAAATCGTCCAACTCCAGTGGCTACAATCGCCATTTTCTAATGGCGCGTGGTAAACGATTGAGTTCGATTACTGTCAGGAAGGAAACTTTTTAGTTTTTCTCATGCATTAGCCGAGTTAGTCTAATTTTCATATTTCGGATGAAAATCCCAGACTTTCTCTGATTTTAATTCTTAAAAATCTTTCAAATCGACCATAGAATATGTGCACGTTTACAAACAGATATATCGATCTCCGATGGACTTAGAAAGCGCGAGAGTTAAAACATATTTAACTCTTCCGCTTGAAATTTGAATGTAAAAATGCAATTTGTTGAATCTTAAGTAAAGTGAAGAATATTTAAATCTCTCTGAAACATCCGAAGTGAATCTGTAAATATGGGAAAAATTTCTTGTAATACACATTGTAGAGATGGCGCTGGTGTCAGAAGAAGGAGGTGTATTCAGTAATGGCGGCAGAACTGAATCTGAAAATGTAGTAATATCAGTTGTGGTTCAAAGTCTTCGTAAATGTCTTGTGCGGGTCTTAATAACGAATAAGTTTTGTCCTACTTTATTCACAAAGTATTAACGTGGCCTACAACAGAGGAAATTAGTCATTAGAAGATAAAAATAGGACTCAAGATTCCCATTGCACTGAGAAAATTGAAAGTAATGACAAGTTATCGGCAGAAGACGAAGACAAGATTAAAGGTATCCATAATTGTTATTTTTGACTAACCAGGATGAGCTTTCTTCCTCTCAGTACAGTACTAAATTTATTTGTAGTGTGTGTGTGGTTAATTCTTTATGATACTTAAATATTTCATTACATAATTCAGTAGGAAATGCTACATTTCCAACCGAATTAGGTAGTGGCACTTTTTCATCCCTTTCGTGGGGTTGGACGTCTTGATTCTACTGAACTTTCATAGAAATCATGCAATTATTTAGTAGTTATATTAATTAGTGTTAGTATTACAATATGCAATTGAAAGTGAAATACGCCATTGTGTGTAGTTCTTATTGAAAACAGTACTATTATTTTCATTAGTCATATGAGTATTAAATTGGTCATGCATAATTTTTATAGCATATTTTAACTTTGTACTTGAATAATTAACCTTAATTATTGAAACTGTGAGATCAAAACAAAGTGGAATAGCAGTATAATGATTTCTAATTATATTACCTTCTTTCAAAGGTATAAAGTCCCATTGCCCAGACTGACAAATTTATTTCAGTTTGGTCATTGGATACATACATTTCCAACATAGAATACCAGTTATTTGCTGACTTAAAAGTAAAACTATTACTTTCAAATTCATGAAAACACAATGAAAAATAAGCCTGAATGGTTATGATGTGGCAATTTTATGATCTAATTAGAAACAAAAAGGTAGGTGGAATTGTATTTAGCGAAATTAAAACAATTAAAAATTCAAAAATTAAAGCACCTGAACACAAATGTTATACAAACAAGCCTGTATGATTCAGTTTGAAGAAAATTTAGCTCTTACCAAAGAAGTATTGTCAGTCCAGTATTAAATTTATTTGTGGTGTGTGAGGTCAATTCTTCAATAATTCAGTAGAAAATACTACATTTCCAACTGAATTAGTAGTGGCACTCTTCACCCTTTTATGGGGTTGGAGAACTTGATTCTACTGAAGTATTGAATACAATAAAAATGAAACTATTCTTAAATGTAGTGTGCTACATTTCTCTTACTCAGAAGTGTAACACTACCTCCTGTAACTCTATTAACATTCCCTGTTTTCAGATTCTTTAACCACTCAACAATGATTTATCTGATTTTGGGTAATCCTGTGAATGAAGCTGATATCCAAAACTTGATATTAAAAATCAAATTAAGGTACTTACACACTCTACAGCTATTCAGATTGCAAAAGAGGAAAGAATATGAATGGTCAAGATGAATTTATACTCACTGGCCCAGAACTTATAATTAGCACTAAACAAAGCCATTTTATGTTTCAAAAAGACAGGCACTTCCACTTAGATAAGCACAGCCTCACTTAATTTTCCAAATCTGTTGATGGAGATTCACTAAATAATGCTTTTTCGTGCTGAGACTGAAGATATAAAGAGAAATAGACTTCATGTTTATACTGTGCTAAAGTTACTTATGGTTGAAAAATAAACTACTTATTTCTAATACTGTATTAACATTTCCTCTCCTGCTGACTAGCAAAACTGTCCTTAACAAAGAATTTGAAATTAGGCCAAATTATTTAAATGAAATTAGATGAGCTCTCTAACTACTACTTCTTTAACTACCTTGTATGCCAATGCACTTGTGTGTGTGTGGATCATACTGCTGCTTTTTCCTGCCAATGGGGTGGATAACCTGGGTTCAGATATTATTGGGCAATGTAAACCTCTACTTTTTTTCATATGTGCAGACCTAACAAGAAATAATTTAAGATGATTTAAGTTTCTCAGATTCATATAGGAAATCCTCACTTATGATTTCAGGTCAAATAAACTTCCCTTAAAGTCCTAGCACAGGAGTTTTCTATGCCTTAGATAAATCCTGACATATCTAATTTTAAATATGTACTAGAAAAAATTTGCTCTTTTAATGAAGTGAGAAGCACTTTGACTGTATATAAGCTTCTAGCCAATCTGGGATCTTGTTGACAGCCTGACTAATTCTGGACTTCTCACCTACTTTACCTAATGTATGTCTCAGCCTTTGATCTCAGGATAAGCCTTAATGACACATCCTTAAGTAACTTATGCAGCTACTTTAAAATTTCATAATAAGACAGCGTATACTGATTTGACAGGCAGGGCTAAATTGGATGAAGAGGGAGTTCAACTAAAAGCTTTAATGATATTAGCTAGAAGCGAACAGTTTTACATAGTACTAAATTGTTTGTAAATTATAGTTTCGATAAAAATCCTCTACTAAATTTTCGTATGTTTACTTTCAATTAACGGCAAAAAGAAATAGTCATACTATAAACAAATCAACGAACAACCGATCCACACTTCCTCGAACGGCTGGTTCCAGGTTAGGTTCCTCTTATGGATTTAACGAGAGCTGGTTCAGTATTTTCAACACATGCGCACTTTTAAGGTGATACAAAGAAGCCAAATTATAAACAGCCAAGTTTTTTATACATTTTTTATAGTTTTTCGAGAATGATTTATTATAAACTTTAATGATGATGTTTCGCGTAGGAGCATTAGAAATGTCTTTTAGATCCTATTCCAATTCAAATAAGAATTCGATGAATTGTAACTAAAAAGGGACCTCCGGCTCTAAGGAATTAATTTCGCAAATGCATAATAGTGAGACTGCATTTCTGCTTGTTCAGCAGGCACCTGTCCGGTTGGGGTGTAAATCTAAATTCTTGTATCGCCCTTACAGTGGTCTAAGAACTATATAAGAATCGCTGTTGCCTTATCTGAATTTAAATTGGATTTTCACAATTATAATTATGATTTAATTAATGACTTAGAAGATATTGAGGGCAATTTTATTTTAAAAATTGCATTGAATGAATTTCTTTTTTTTTCTGTTCTGTTATTTATGCGCATAATGGTATTAGATGATTTGACTGTAGGATGAAAATTCATCCAGGATTGTTGACCTCTGGTTTGAAATGTAATCTGTCTTACTGATAGACGTATCTTAACCTAACGCAATGAGGGCACCTCGATGTTATTTATTATGAATCGGTTTTTACTAATTTTGATCTTACTTTCGTTATATACTAATGTTTTAAATCAATTTCAGATTTATTGATACCTGTAATAATGCTGATTTCCATATTAAAATGTTTAGGTTAGTCAATTGGGACATAATGGGGACTATCCTGACTGATATCGATAAATTAAATTACTTTCAACTCAAGAGTTGAGGAAATTACGAAGTGGCTGTACTTAAACATTTATTTCATTTTTAGGTATGGTTTTTCCTTTCAAGTATATAACTACAGAGGGATACGCTATACTCCAGAACATGGTGCACCTTCAGCCTGCCATGGTCTTGGGGTGTTTATTCCCCCTCTTCCAGCTGTTTTAAAATAGGAAAACGAGTTCCCGATTTTAAAACAGCGGCAAGGGTGGGATAAATACCCTAACTAACGCTAACCATAGCAGGTTAGGCACTTGATTTTCAAAGGGGCACCGTGTTCTGGAGTTTTACCGAGGGATAACTTTAATACAGCGTTATCTGAGTGCAGACGGATACGAATATGAAGTTCCCATTCCCATTTTTCTTAGAAAATAATGCTAAAAAGTACATTTGCATGTTTTCTTTGAAGAGATACTTTCTAAAAATATTTTAAAACTAGGGCATTTATTTTCAAAAAGGAAGTCTGAAATTTTCTTTTTTCATTTTATTTACAGTCAGTGTCTAAATCGAGACTTAATCAGTTAAATCTGTAACGATTGTGTTCAGTCACGATGCTAACGCTTATGAATATATTCAAATTAAAACGGCCATTTTGTAAGTTGTTCCTATTTCATGTGTCATTAACAAAAGACCTGACCCCTGAGGTTAAAGCAGCTCCTGCTTGGATATGAAGCGTTTGAGCAATGAGGGTACAGTACTCTTATATTGATACCTGAAACACAACTGATCTCCAGTTTCAATAGGAAATTTTCTTAAAAATAAAATATCTGATTTGACGAATGTATTATACATTATTCTAGAAAACCGAATACGAAATCAATTCTAAAAAGTATTTATCGATTATGATATAGGGGCCCACCTATTTTGTCAGTTACAGCATGAAACTTGTGGTACAATAGTTCCAGCATTTTTGTCTTGCTATAGCATGATAAAAGTGACGGAAATTAGATGATAAAAGAAAAGTGGCTTTTAGGAAAAAGGATGGATGGTAAGGATGACTGAAGTAATAAAGCAGTGTGCGATAGAATTTTTTAGAAAATTAAGAACATTTTATGACCCAAAAGAATCCTGGGAAACCATCATCAAAGAGAGGCATCTTCACAACTTCTATGCGGCCAAATGGATTTGCCTGACATCTGGGATGTTTCTGTAGACCCTCGGACCTCAGAATGAACCCGGTGCAGTTCAACACCTTGTCTACAATCTTCTCTGCAAAACTTGCAATACCTTAGGTCAGTATTTCCGGCGAATACGTTCGGAATATATAACACCCTGGGAATTGATGCCTCATCATTCTGCAGCTCGAAGCGCTATAGACAGGATATAGTGAAAGAACAATAAGCATTATGTGAAAAGAATTCCCTGAAAAGGCTTCCCTGGATTCACTGTTGTGTTTTTTATTGTTTGTTATTTATTTATTTTATTTATTGATTTTTATTTTGTTGTGTATTTTCAATCTGTTTTGATCTCTTGCAATTCCAATCAATGCAATCAACTGGAATTTGCATAATATGCACCCTTCTAGCCGAACCAGGCTGTTCCACGGGTGCCCACTGATGTGCAAATAAAATGGTATTAATAATAAAATTATTTAAGCGAAATGAGGAATCTCGGAAACTAATTTTGGAGAAGGTGGCTTTTAAGTGATGACAAAGGACTAAAGGAATGAGAAATTGGGAAGTGTATAAAGGTGTTAGCAAGAAAATTAAAAGAATTGAGAGAAAAAATTTGAAATATGTATGACGATTTGTACAACAGGATGAAGAGCAGAGAAGTCCAAAGATAACAATTAATTAGCAAGGACTGGAGAACGTAAAACAGAAATGGAATCTGTAACGAGTATTAGGGATGAGAACGGACCATGTTTTGATAAGAAAGAAGAATGTTAGAGAGCGATGGAGCATGTATTTCGAGGATTTATTAAAAGAGATTCCCAAGAGAGCCATTAGAAGTCAGAGTAGCATATAGGGATGATAGGCATCGTGACAACGCATGAGGTGGAAGTGACTTTGGAAGCGGTGGCGAAACTGCCATATTGCCAAGTCCGCCAACAGATGCACCCGACGTCTGGTTTGGTGTGGTTATTAAAGATGTCGTAGGTAGAATTGATAGTTTCGGCACTGTTTACAACCTTTTAGGACATATTGGAAGGATTGGCTAAATTATCGGTGAGGACGGAATGCCTATTTCATGGAGTGAAATAGGCATTCCGCTTTTGATTCCAATTTATAAAAATAAGAGTAAAATCCAAAACTGTCCTAATTATACGGAAATAAAATTGATGTCCGGTTTCATACCTTTCATGAAGGTATGAAACCGGACACTAAATATAGGTTGAGTGAATACCACACGGAACCAGTTCAGCTTTGTCAGTTAAGTCATCCGTGGAACCAATAATTTTTATGAGACAGTTGATATAAAGTACAGGGAAGAGAAAAAGGAACTTGGTTTTGAAAAGGCTTATGATATGGTTTCAAGAGATGCGTTAGGGAAGGTAATTACCTTGTTGCTATATTCAGATCAAGTGAGTGGGAGGTGAATGAAAGGTTGGAGGAAGTTGCTGGAAAGGAATTGATTGAAGATTTTAATACCCAAGTATACTATTTAGCAAGACAAAAATAGAATAACAGAAATACAATTTTGGGGAATAGGTAGAAAGATATTAAAATGACGGGATATTGATAAGGATTTGACCACAGGATTTTTGGTGGATAGCTGAAGTTGAAATCAGATGAGTGGGGTGTTGTTATGACCGATGCATTCCAATTAGACCGAATGGTAAGTTTCATAAATCAGTGGTGAGGCCTGCTATGAAATAAGCCTCAGAGTGTTGAACATTACAAAGGGACAAGAACAAGGGTTTCATGTGGCAGAATTGCGAACCTTAAGATGAACGAATGGATTTACCAGCGATTAAGTGAGAAATGAGTATTTTTATGGGTTTACACCAGTTGTGTATAAAATAAAACAGGGTAAGCTAACTGGTTTGGGAATATCAAAGGAAGATACTGAATGAACAAGAATAGGATTCTGGGTTTGTGGGTTAACGAATGCGGGAATGACCTAAGAGGATATGGAAGGAGGTTGTTTAAAGGGATATGCACTGGAGTGCGGAATTAGAGGGGGACTTAACCCAGAGCAAAGAGGATGTGGCTGAATGACATAAACTGATCCCAAATTAATCGGATTAAGCTATGAAAGAAGCTGTTTGACAAACCAGTACTAAGTGCTGCAGCTCCCTCCATCAGTTTAAAAGGTTGGCTATTATAGTTCATCGCCTCAAGGAATGTGTTTTTGTTTAGTCGGCTTTGTTTTTTGTTGACGTCTCTTGGGTAAATATTTGTATACTAACAAATATTGGTCGTCCATTCTTGATTCACTGATTGTAGTCTTAGAACGATCTTGGGCGGATTAAATGAACGTGTAAGTTTCCATGAATTCTGCAGTATCAATTTCAACTGTGCTTGTAATAGTTGAAAATTTTTGGATCTATTTCACACATTAAATGCATCATGGACTATTCAACACGAACCATTTAAACACTCATTAGACAACCTTCGTGAATTTGTATCAGAGGCCTGGGGCTGATCATAATACGGAACTGGAGAGGTACCCCAAAACCTTTTAAGATATTGTAGTGTGTTCTCAAACGAAAACATGTTTTTAATACAGTAATTAATCGGCCGGCTTTTTTCATTAGCTCATTCCTCAGCATATCATTGTTTTTAAGAAAATTACCAAGAAATAGGAAGCCACTTGATAGTTGAATTGGTCAAACTTTATTTTTTTCATTTAAATTTGTTTTTGATGATGATCTCTGTTGCTAATGTTTTGATAATGATCATTTTCAACTCGATAATCTTCTTGAGTATGCGTTATCAATCCCTAGCTATAACGTGTATTATCGGTAGCGTTGTTACGTGAATATTCGATAACTTTTCGGTGGAGATGGGAGAAAGAACCTTTTCTGTTTCCTTTGCTTTCGTGTTGCTCCCAGTCTGAAAGTTTATCCCCTCCACCTCAGTACACAATTTAACGATATAACATTCTAATATCTCATGTGCTTCGGTCGCTTCGACGCCTATTTAAAAAAAAAAAAAAAAAAACAACCAGCATAGCCTTAAGACTGGGAGAATGGCATACCTTTCGTTTGTTTTGGAAGAGCTAAAACTCACCATTCTGCTTTGTTTCTTGTCTGGACAAGTTTTTTCCCTTGTACTTATTTACAGGTGATAGCAATTGTTTCCTTCATTCTCTCTAATTTACTGTATTCAGGAATACTGCAGAATTACGCTATCTCATATAACCAGTCTTACTGTATATCGGCCTGTTTTCTCCTCTCCGCATCTTCTTTTCCTCACATGAATATTTGTTTTGTTTACATGTATCTTATATTTTACTGCTTCCTCGCTGATTCTGAATAAAATTTATTTCACCCAAACAGCTCAGCTCGCGACTAAAATTTGGATCTATTTCACACACTAAATGCATCATGGATTATTCAGCAAGAACCACTTAAACACTCATTAGACGAACTCTTCAAATTAACTTCAATTGATCAAAAGAACTTACGTGTATATCTTGCGGATGGAGCAGTCCTGTGGAAACTTCGAGGTTTATCCGTTTACAGTTAAGTTGGCTTTTACGTCAATAAAGATATTCTGTGCAGAAACGAAGTAGATTTGAATAAAAGTCTGCCCCTGTTTCTTTTGTGACGTTGGTAATGACTCGATTGTTGTTGTCTGTAAACACCGATGGAGGAATGAGTACCCATCTTGTAATTCTTGTTTCTCTCGCGGACGTCAGTGTTCACTGGAGGCTACAGATAGACGCATGGCAGCATCTTGTCAAGCCTGCTCTAACATTTCCTCGGTAGTGAATAAAACATGAACTACTTCATCTGTCAGAGGGATGACTCTTTCTTTGCTAGCTACACCGTCTCCTGGAGTGAGAGAATGTATTCTGAAAGGATGCCAACCGAAAATCTGAACGGAAACACACCTAAGCTTTGAATTATGCTGAACATCGTCAGCATTAAATTTATTCCTTTGTGAGAGATCTCAGGCTGCCACGACAACGTGCATATATACGCCTTCAATGTTTTAAAGACTTTTCCAAGTGCGCACTTATAATGAAGGAAGAGACGCATAAAAATAGGAGTTAACATACATTGATCGAGCAACCATAACGATTACCACTTCCTTGAAAACAAATATGGCTTCTGAGTAGACAGCCTAATGAAATATTTAGCTGATAGCCTCGTGTACAATTTCTATATTCTGAGTCACAGTATAGAAGACTTGCTTAGAGAAGTCTGGATTCGAATACTTTCGAAGACGGAACGAATTCTTAAAGGCCTGTTCAGTCAGGGCAGTATTTAGCCGGTCACAGGCAGAGAAAGTAGTTTTTATCAGTCCCAGTATGTAAATTTAGATGTTAATATTTGTATAGACATAATACACGATATGCCATATGAGGAGCTCCTCATAGGAGCTTTTCTGTTGAGGACTGATGACCCTCTTATGAGAGAGCCTTATGACACCATTTTATTGAGAAACACATCGTTATTTGAGTGTCCTAGATCTTTTAAATGCACGCGCTTTTAACATATGATTTATGCACTCAGTCAGATTTTTACCTGACAAAGACGATATGTCTGCAATTTTTTGAAAAATTACAAACCTTTATACGTCTTATATAAATGTTTTTTTTTTTTTTTAATACTCATCCTGTATATTTCAGTTTCTCTATCTGATTTTATTTTTTAGCAATTTGTAAATATTGATATAGCAACATATTTTTAACTTTTATTTTAATATTGGACTTGGCGTATCATGGCCTTATTCTCTCATGCGTCATAAAAACCAAACCATACGAGGGGGGTGTTAAGGGTTTTTAGCCCAATATAGATCGCAAAAGTTTACGTGAAAGACAATATTGGAAATCTGTACTGTAACTCTTTTTGTGTGTTCACAGAAATTTTCAGGTTTGCAACTCCATTCTTGTCCTTTACGTAGGGCATTGAAGTGAAAGGCGAATAAAGATGACGACTGTTGAGAGAATCAAGCAGCGTGCAGTCATTGATTACTTTCATTTAAAGGGAATGCTGAAATAAATTCATGTAGACACACAGCAAACATTAATGGAGTCTTGTCTTTCATACGCCACTGTCATAAACTGGGTTGCAGAATTTAAGCGTGGACGAGAGTGTTGAAAATGCACCTCGCAGTGAAAGGTTTGTTACCGTTTCGACACCTGCAAATGTGCATACCAGTCATGACATAATCATACATTACAGCAGAATAACAGTGAAGCATATTGAGGCAACATTCAACGTCTTTCATGAGGGAGCTCACGATATTATGGTGAATGTTTTAGAAATAAAGATTTTTTCGAGGTGGGTCCCTAAAGTACTGAATGCAGATCATAAGCTGGAAACAGCAAGGTCTTGTCATGAGATTGTGCAGAATTTTTGAAGATAATGAAGCTCAGTTTTGTGAGGGTGTTTTAAATTGGGTGCATTACTTTAACCCCAAAACAAAAGAACAGCCTGAACAGTGGAAGTATTCCTCTTCTCCCCATCCTCAATGTTTCGAGTGCAGAAGTTGACTGGAAAAATCATGGCATCCATCTTCTGGGATGCATAAGAGGTGACCATAGTTGATTTCCTTCCAGAAAATCAACTATGGTCACTTCTTTTGCATTATTCTTATTCCTTCCATGAAATCAACTATGGTCACTCATTGTTCATCCCAGAAGGTGGTTGATAGTAGCACTCCTACATCCTAGAAGTTTATTGATAGTGGCACGATGTGCCACTATCAATGCCGAGTATTATTCTAACTTAGATGTTTCCACTAGTAACTGAAGCTTAAGAGGCGCGGAAAATTGGCCAAAGGAGTCAACTTGCATTAATACAATGGCGCACACAGCATTTGTGACTCGAGCAACACTGTGTGACTGTGGATTAGAGCTATTGCAGCATCCACCCTATTTATCGGATTTGGCGCCATTGGACAATTTTCTGTTTCCAAATCTCAAAAAGAACTCAAAAGTACAGAAATTCGACAGTAACAATATTATGATGGATATAGTCAACAAATGACTTGAGTCAAAATCTTCTGAATTTTATTCGAGCGCATTACGAAAGCTAGTAATCGTGCTAGAAAGTATGTTAAATGGGAACTATGTTGAAAAATAAATGGGTTTTCACAACTTTTCAGCATTCCTTCTATAATAGGCTAGAAAAATTCAACCACTCTTTCAATGTACCTTCGCATTATGATGAAATCAGTAGATGAAGATAGTTGACTTTTATTTTATATTATTTTTTGCTGCCATATTTGGATTTTTAAATTATTGGATGAAACAGCACTCCTAACTCCGTTTTAGCTATTTGTTTCACTCGCATAGAATTTAATTCTATTTTTTTTTTGCCTTTCAAATTATTGCAGTCAACTCCGAGTTCTATCACCAAAGTTCACTATTAAACATTGTAAACTATCCGAAATTTTGAACCGCTGCCAGAAAACTAATGAAAGTTACCAAAGAAAGTTCGGTCTGTGGAACAAGGCTTTTTATTTAAGAATCTTGGCATTATTTCCTTTGATACATTTGAGCACCATTTTTTACTAACGTCTACATCTATCAGAACCGTAAGGCACCATCTTAATCTAATAGTTTGTAATTAGAACCGTTGTCCATCATTCTATAATTCAATTATGCATTTATTTACTTTATTTTTTTGTACCTTCTTGTAAACTCATTCATAAAAATCAAAACAGTAAGCTATTTTCGTGTTTTGAACTTCGATCTTTTTCGGTTTTTTTTTTGTTTCTCGTAGAAATACAATGTAATACTAACATCCTAATAATAGATGTGCGTTGAATTACTTCCCATAATCATTCTAGTCTTGTGTAATTAGTTTAATTCTTTTCGTTTTCCTTTCAGTATGTGCACAAAAGAAGATACACCAACACAACCAATTGGTCACCAGAAAACGGTAAGTTTTTTTTTTTTTTTTTTTTTCATTTAGCTCTAGAACTTTTAATGAGAGAATTAAATATTTCAGAAAGATTCAACGATTGTTTCAGTTAATCTTAATTTCTTTTTAAGATAGGTAACTTGATTTGGTTTTCATAATGAATTTATTGCTATTCATATTTATATAATTCAATAAATTTCTTGTCTCCACGATGTAATTTTACGTTGATAACCAAAAGTATTATTACTGCAGTATTGGTTCGTATAAGGAACAAGCAGAGACTCTTATTGCTCTTTATACAAAGTCCTATGTGTTTTGTGATACAAATTTAATTTCAATAAATGCATTCAAACCTTATTTTGATCAACCGATCTGTACAGAATACAAATTCTTCCAACTGTCAGACGTTGCATTATTTATTTTAGGAAGGAGTAGGAAAGGGAGCAGAGTAAGGCTTCAAATGCTAATTGCAGAATCTGGATACCAGTCACCTGTAAGGTGATCTGGTTGATGGCTTTGAATGGATTGAGTAATCTCAATGCTGATAGCATCCAATCACACAACACAGATGAGGGAAAAACTGAGGATAAACATCCAATCACACAACACAGATGAGGGAAAAACTGAGGATAAACATCCAATCACACAACACAGATGAGGGAAAAACTGAGGATAAACATCCAATCACACAACACAGATGAGGGAAAAACTGAGGATAAACATCCAATCACACAACACAGATGAGGGAAAAACTGAGGATAAACATCCAATCACACAACACAGATGAGGGAAAAACTGAGGATAAACATCCAATCACACAACACAGATGAGGGATAAACTGAGGAAGGATGGTTGCTGGACAGGTGTGCAGAAATTGCCTTCAGCCAGCGGGTAATTCGTTGTTGAAACGAACTTCCATCTGGCGTTGTGGAAGTGGGTAGCGGGAATAAATTTTAAGGAAGAAGTAGGCAAATTCTTAGAATTTTTTTTTTTTTTGGCTGATGCTTAAGATTGCTTTCTTGCATCATTAGTCATTACTAATACTGTTCATGTTACTCTTCGCAAGCATGATTCGTTACGTGCATATCACTTGCATAAAGCACTAATACAATACGATTTTTCTCATCTTTATCTTCTTACTAAGCAATGCATGCTGTTTATCTTTCACTTTTTATGCATTGAATATGAGTCGTTGTCAGTAAAATGCGATACTGATTCTTATAACAAAATGCCCTTCATGGACTAATGTTGTGAGTGAGATCCCACAGGTTGTATAGTGTGCCATTTACTATTTCTAATATTTATGAATGATATTGATGCAAATATTTCAAGTTTAATATTTAAATGTGCTGATGATTCAAAGGTGGACAAATTAATTAATGACATTCTACTTCAGGACCTAGATAAAACTTAGTCACTCGAAAATGAAGTTTAACAAAGATAAATACAAGTAACTGAACTGCACTAGTAGTAATTACAGAATAATATATACTTTAGGTGGTATCAACTCAAGGTAGTTGAACTTGAACAGGACATGGACGTAATTATATAGTCTAATATGAAGTTCTCTGAACAGTGTAGGCAAGCTTATAGAACATCGCAGTGATTTGCAGGAATTTTGCCAAAAGGGACAAAAACTGATGATTATCTCGTTGTGTAAAGCAACGGTAAGTTATCTCTTGAGTACTGCACACAGATCTGGAAGACTCGTTTTATTAAGGATGAAAATCCGTTGAGAGAGGTGATGATAAGAGAAACAGGGTTAGTCAGGTGCAAAAAAGGATATCCTAACAAGAAAGACCTGAGATCTATTAATTGAAGTGTCTGGAAACTAGACACCTGCGTTATAATACAATTGAAGTGTTTCAGTCTTAAATAGGTTGAATAAACTAAACAATGGCATTTTTTTATTCTTTCAGAGATGACAAAGATGACAAATTTAAATTGGAAAAGGGGTGATTGTAGAACAGATGCACGAACATTTGTAATCAACCAAAGAGTAATTCACTGTTGGCATAAACTTACTATGGACGTATGTAGTTTGAAAAAATTTAAAGATGGACAAATAATTAGAAAGGATAAGCAAATAAAATGGATAGATTTGTGGGGGGGGGGGGTATGCTGAATAGGATCGCCTCCTTACATCATTTTGCCAATAAGAATATACAAAAATCCATTTATTTAATAAGTAAACTTTCTATATCAATCTGTATGGATATATCCATCAAGACACAACAAGATTTGCTCTTGTATCTTGATGTACAATAAGAGTAAAAAAAGCTATGTGAATATGAATCAAATGACTTAAGGAGTCTCGTAAGCTATGATATATTGCAGCGCATATTTATAAAAGGCTGCGTTAACCGAGTGGTGAGCGATACCATAAGTACACGTGCTTTGTGACCGTGATACAAGCTTATGCGACTGCTAAATACGCAGTTTCTTATATTCTCTTTATCTTGCGTAAATCGAATCTTCTCTGGCCGTGTGGTCGTCTCAGGTGTAAAAACAGAAATTTTATTTAAAAACCTAATAAAACTGTGAATGTAGTTCAAGCGGTTATCAAATCGTTATCTGCTTTTAGAAAAAGTCAAATTACTTTTTAGTTAATTCTTGAGAGGATACAAACTTATGACACTTCCATTCTCGGATAAATTTTTTCTTTGTAATGAATGCATATTATTTTTGTTATGGTTTTCGCTATGAATTTTAATGAAGAATATGAAATGAATAAATAGGATTTTATTTAGTGATAAAAATTATGAAATTGTAAAATTTTAGAGCAACAGGAAGAGTAAATCACTTCAAGACTGGATCAAATATGAATGATCTTTTATTATTATTAAGAAATATAGCTCAAATACACGCATCCGAGTTGATCGTGGTTCAAATCCACATTACTTTAAAATAAGGTAATAATTGTATTCGTGTCAAAATGAATTTTTCTAAACACCAGACTTTATCAAAAATATTATTAAAAGTGAATAAATCGTATTAGTTTTTGGTTTGATAACGAGTACTAATTAAACTTATGTTAAATCAAAAGATTTTTATTATATCTGAAAGGGAAGTGCTAAGTTCTAAAGTTTTTATGGAACGTTCCCATAAAATTGTCCAGCTTCTGCATCGACTGGATCATGGTGATAAGTTCCGCTATTCAATTGTGGCATATGATGGACTGGCGCACTGCTTTAAGTGCAAGGGAACAGACATGGAATAGAGCCAAAGAAGCTTGCCATCTCCAAAAAAATTCAAGACTGTTTCCCCTGCGGAGAATTTAGTCATTACTGTTTTCTCGGATCCAAGCCTTTCCTGATAATATAATGGTTCGCAACTTTTTCCTCCTTTTCGGAAGATCCGAGTGCCAATTACGTCAAATAGTGGAGAATATTTAAAGTTCTCTTCAGGCGGAGTTATTAAGATTTTTCCATGGAGTTTAGCTCGATTTTTCAGCCTGAACAACATTTTCGAAAGTAGAAGACAACAGTACAAATATATCCGTTTCCATCAAGACCATTGAAATAATCATTCGGCGGTAAAACAAAAAAAAAGAAAAAGAAAACAACAGAATTCAAAGGTGAGCCAAAATGGGAGAGGTGTTTATATAAAGAACACTATTTCGAGAAGTAGCAATACTTGTATTACTAGTACTTAATGCAATAATATTTTAAAAAGACAATTTTTAATACTATTTCAACCATCATTGTCTGTTTTCTTAAACTTATATTTTTAGATAGAAGCTGTCATTTTTCTCCCCGTAAATAACCGTTTGTCGTGTGTCATATCTTCAATGAAACATCTTTATGTATTCTCATATAAGAAACGATGAAGCTGCTCATTTATAAAATGCAAATGACTAAATATGAAACATAATAAAAATGAGATAACAGAATGAAGGAATTTGGCAAACATATTTAAGATGGTAAAATTTTAAACTCTTCAATTTTAACTTCAACTAGTAATTAAATTTTCCTACAAATGATTAGTGAAACTATTTCTGTCTGGATTATTTCATATTGTCAAGCGAAAACAAACATTTCTTTGTTATTTTTAGGAACATTTTTAAGAAAATTTAAAATGAAAGCGAGAATTTCTTCGCCTTTCCTTCGAATGCTAACAAACCTTGAAGCTTTCTCTTTGAACGAATTCCGCAAGATTTAGAAGAACACTGAGGTGACATTGCGTAAATCGAATCTCTCATCATGCGCTAGTCGTTTTTGTTTAGAAAATGCAGTCTGCTGGAGTTCTTGCAATTTTATACACACAAAGTCTTAGCGCATTTAAAAGAAAACTGCCAGACATCAGAAAGAATTCTCTGTCTCGTCTATCATCGTGAAAAATATGAAAAGCAACGTTTTCTTTAAATTATTTTTCGTTTCATAATATCCTAACTACGGAAACTTCTAATAATAATATTTTATATTTTCATTCGTGTGTTAGTACCAAAACAAGACAGATGCAAGGAAGCGGAGTTCATATAGGATCTGCACTCAAAGGATATTGTTTCTTCCTGGTGTTATTTTATCTGCTTCTTCAAAAAATGTTTGCCTAATCTCTCTTCAAGTACATCAGCTCTCCGACCGGGGGGGTAACTTGTTTTAGCAGCTGATTACTAAATGTAAAATGAGCAAAGTACAATTTCCTTGCCTCTGTCAAAATCTATATCCCCTTGATTGTGTCATCCTTTAAAGCTAAAACATGCCCTTATCATTCGTTTTCCCAATCTTTTTTAAGGCTTATAGATGTCTTAATTAGTCCCTCAGATAGATTATCTGGGGATTTAATTAGGTCTAGTTTATAATACCCAGAACTGGAACTTGTTCGTACAAGAATATTTCTTTATGCCCAATAGTTTTAGCCTTCGCGGCTAGAACAGTGGTTACTAGTCTTCGTGCCACAATCGTATGGAAGAGATCTGGGTTTAAGTCAGGTGTAACAGGAGGATCTTTTGTGGACCTAATTATGACTTTAAACGAATCGTAAAATAAGTGGTTATCATGGTGTAAATTACATTTAGTAAGTTTTCATGGGCTGGTTTCACGCAATGGCCATATTAGTCTACCGACATTGAGGATGTGCAGTTTCTTTTCTTTCCCTCCCGGAAACTCGGGTTTTTGCATGCACAATGCACTGACGCTTCGTGGCCTTGATTCAAAATCAAACAACTGTTTTCCTCCTTGCTTCATAGTTCATTTAAATAAATAATATTGAAATCGAAGTTATTGAACCTTTACACCAAGCTGAGGTCAACGAAATTTATGTTGATCAATGCATTGCAATTCACGTGAAGGCCTGTTATGCTTCGACTTTTTGGACAAGTGCTCTCCATTTCAAATTCAAAGGTTAGTTACCTACGTTGGAACATATGGCTGTTTATTTTCTTTTAATTTTATACGTTTATTGAATTTTTGATATCAGAATGCACCGAAGGTCCTCATATAATGGGCACAAGTACATCAGATGCTCGCATGATTCAAGTTAGCCACAGGAACAGAACGGGTTGCCAGTGAGGCACAGAGTGATAAGGTTCCCCCTGATGGCGCTGTGTCCAGTCAGGAGAACCAGGTTAGTGACTTCAGGTAGGTTGTCCCGATGTCCGTAATGAATTTTTTGTTTATGGCCGCTTTATCTGTGGCTGTCCACCGTTGTTGCCAAGTCTGTTGAAGAAAGGTAGCAAGTCACCGTTTCTCCACAGAGTTGTTGTTAGTCGGATTGGTGGTGAAGTTTAGGAAGGCGACAGCTTTGTCTTTTGCCAGGTGGTAGAGCATGGTGAAACGGACGATCTCCAGGTCCAGAGGGAGAGCTCCCATCAAGTCCTGGAGACCGTGCGTATTTATATATATATATATATATATATATAAAAAATCCGAATTTCCAAATCGGATTGGGGACTAAATAGGAAGACTCTCTTACTATGTTATACAGCAGTATTCGTACCAATAACAACATATGCTTCGGGAGTCTGGTTTCATAGAGCCGTCAATGTTAAACTCCGTTCCAAGCTCATCTCCATTCAACGGATAATGCATGCTCCGGGCCTGCAGGACAGTGTCCTCTGCTGCTCTGCAGGTCCTTGCTGGAGTCTTACCACTAGACCTGCATGTCATCTTCAAAGGACTATGCTATCATCTAAAGAAGGAGTTCCCGGCGAGATTCTCAGCATCTCATGCAACCTAACTGCTAACATCAAAGACGAGAAACGGAGAATCTGGAATGAAGTTATCAGTGTGTGACAATCACGATGGGATTCCAGTACTACTGGTCAAGTCACCCGCTCTTTTGTTCCTGCAGTTACCTTCCCTCTCAACAGGAACGTCCGCCAATGGTTTTCTCCCAGCCTAACAACATCGCATATACTTAGTGGGCACGTCTCCATGAACTCCAAACTATTTCATTTTGGCTTGTCTGACACCAATCTCTGCTTGTGTGGTGTTGAGGAAATCTGGACGCACATCCTGTACCGCTGCAGCCTGTACCACGATGACAGATCTACACTACAAGCTGCTGTCAGCAACTTCTCTGAAGGAAATGAAGTGGAACTGACTGAAAATTCTCAATCGTTCTCAGCTCTACAACAGTTCTGCTCTGCTATTTTCACCAAAAGAAATCAACTCTTCTCAAGTTTATCAACATATCAACAACAAGGAACCAACCCAACACCTGCAATGTCTATCGATATTTCTTAAAACTGATATCGCCTGCCATCTACTTTTTTTTTTTAAGCTGGTACCCCAGCTTGGGCAGCTGTGGACACAGAATTAGCTAACACCCATTAGTATAGCACTACCTCCAGTGGGTGCGGTTTTCGTTCTTCCTAGGACAGAAAAAGACTGCTGTCTTCTGGTTCCTGTACCACAATTAATACTTCTGATTAGTTGCGTGATGTGATTTTCTGTGTGAACATGTTACATATTCATTAGGCGCCTCCGTAGCCGGGTGAGCAGGAGCAGCAGTGCGTAGCACACGCTTCTTGATTAGACCGGGGTTCGAGCCCGTGACTACCAAATGCGGAGGATGCGGAAAGGTCAGGGAATGACCACCGCATATCCCCGGAGCAATATGGCCTTAGTATCTGCGGAATGCTCTTCGAACCATGTTATAGTCACCACGGCTCTTTGGGGAGGCGCATTGTCCTGCTGGAAGAATCCTGTGGGTGCACGATACCCATGAAGATGGTCATCGTGCATGCACATGGTCTGCAAGGATGGACACGTAACCTGGACCGTTCAGAGTTGCGTCTAGACGTACCAGCGGTTCCAATGTGTGTCAGTTGAACACGCCCTACCATTACCGACCATCCACCTGCCTAAGCAGTTCCTTGTTGATATGAAAGGTGTATAGCTTCGTGCAGTTTCCGCTAGGTACGCACCCTCCCGTCCGCTCGAAATAACTGTAAATGGGACTCATCAGACCAGGAGACCCGTCTCCAATTATCCAAGGTCCAGTGCCGATGTTCTTTCGCCCAGTTGAGGCATAGAGTCCTGTGTCGTGGTGTTATCAATGGGACTCTAGTGGGTAGGCGGCTCCAATAATCTAATGCGGCTAATGACTGCCTTGGAGACGTTTCTGCCACCTCCTTCGTTGAAGTCGGAGGTGGTTTGTGCGACTGTCGCTTTCCCGTTGGCTGAAATAATGCGAGAAAGACTTCGACGGCCACATTCATTCACCATCTTACTCCGCCCACAGCGCTGTCCACGATGAAATGTTATTCCGGAAATAACGTATTCCCGATACACTCTTGATACTGTCATACCTCTTTCAAAGTTGGTTAATTCAAGATGTTTATCCATCCTGACATCGAATTACCATCTACGTGAATGCAGCGATGCAGTGTACCTGTAGGGCGGTGAGTTCGTCCACTAGCGAGAGGGGTGGCAGCGTCGTGTTGCCCAAGAACCAGGCATCCCATGAATTCTGTCCTTTCAGTGTAATGTTACTACAGTTTGTTAAATGATTACATAAATCAAGGGAATAACATGTTCTACACGATTTTCAATCGACATATTGTTTCTTTCCCGGATTAAAAAAAATTAATGCTTGGCTGTTTCTATTTTATGGAATTTTGGCACATCGCTTCCTTCATCAGAGTGGGTCAATTCGTTATTTGTTTGTAATGTAATATTGGCTACACTCTTGGACAGATTTGCTTCTTTTGCACGGACTGAAAATTCTGAAACAACTCATGGGGTAAACCTTATTTTCTCCACTTGTGATCAGGTAACATTTTATATGTTGTACAACCATCAGTAGGTTTTTGTTGATGAGGAGTTAGCGATTCTGCTTTCCACAGTGATTCCTCAGTATGTCTTGCGTTGTCCAAAAGCGTTGACTTCTGAGTGGCTTCTTGGGTAACTTGTCTCATTTTAAATATATGAAAGTGGACTGGTTACTGTTTTAAATAATCTTTTAACACACATTTTATGCACTTTGACTGGAGGTGAATCGAGGATTCATCATTATGATTCTAAAAATATGAGATGGTCAAGGAATTTCGCAAAAGACATCTTTATGTCCTTGAACATATTGCTAATGGCCTTTAAAATGTGTACAAGTTTTCTCTTAATTTTAGGAGATATTACGAAAGTTTCCACGCCCATATTTTTGATAGTCAAATAACATGCTAAACGTGAGTAGAAATACAGTTTTTACTTTAAAGTTAATAGCCAGAGGTGATTACATTGGTATAAATGATGCATATTTTGAATTAAGATTGATTAGTCTCTGGCGCTATTTAAATTTCGTCGCCTTAATTAGAAACGTTTTTACTCATCGATGTAGTGATAAGCACAAGAGTAAACACCCACTGACGTCCTTCTTTTGGAAATTTCATAATTAAAGACATTTTCTCGCTAAAATTAAGCGGCAGCATAAAAATTAAGACTTCATTAAGCGTATTAGGGATATAGCCAATTTAAGTAGCAATTCATTTATTCAATTAACATTCCCTTCTTTCCTAACTGTTGGGTGGTTTTTTCTCTTTTCTTTCTACGAAGAAGTTTCCTGGTTTAAATAAAAATAGCTAATTGCCATTCCTGCGTGATTATTTGTTTACACGTTGTGTTCTCTGATAAATAAGTGCAAAAACATAATTCTTGTGATCCGTTTCAATAAAAAGAACGTGCACGTTGTATCTTAATGTTTCAATTTTTATCGTATTCTTGTAAAAAATTTCTAGTAGTGATTATCGTTTCTTTGATATTTTTAATGAACTGCAAACAGTCATCAAAGCTTAGCTTTCCATAAAACATCAATATTACACATGACATATCCTAATAATGCGTATGCAAATATATATTTTTAACACGTACGTTGATATTTATTTTAATTCTCTATTACACAAAGTTTAATATAATTTTAATGAGCTAATTGAAAATTAATGACTGAATTTCCTGTAATTATTTTCTGAACGCTCCTTGCTAGCATTAAACCAGCAATTACCATGCGAATGACGCAAGTCAAGTTACATGTAAGACGTAACTAGACTGCAGAGAAATTTAGACAGATATGAAGTCTGCTTTCTTTAAAAAGTATTCTTCCAGAGGAGTTCGAACCTCGAACACCTCTGGAAGAATTTCAAACTTTTCTCAAACGAGACTAAATTCATTTTCAGTCTACTTTCCTTAAGTAACACGACCTTATGAAACCATTCGTATGCTAATAAAATAACTTTTCTATCTCCAGTCTTACTTAAGCCAACGTTAGGACACGTGAAGTACCAAAGATGTCCTGAGCTGCGTAATTTAATTTTAATCTGACATCAAAAAACGGAATTGTATAATTCCAATTGTATAATTTTAAATTTAAAAAAAATTCAAATACATTAGATCTGCTAATTACAAATCTCCAGTGACAGTACAATCGGCTTGCCAATTGTCATTCGTTTGGAAAGATCTGGGTTTGACTTCCATCTGAGACGGGAAAAATTCTGTCTCTTGAATTCAGGTTACCACTACTTTTGTAACTACCCTCATATGTACTTGTTTTGTTTTTTTTCTTTTATTCAATCAGAATTTAACCAAAGATTGTTCCACCCCCTGTACAGCCAATCAGCTAGAGTTTGTCTAATATTGAAGTGGATGAGTTTGTCTTATCTTAAAAACAGTCGGAATCACCCTCTCTCATGTAAAAAAAAATTGTCCTTTGCCTCTTTTGACACTCTGTGGTTCGTATGCACTGATATTAAATAATTATCTTCGTTCATAAGATTTTTAATGGTTAGGCTATAAGTTTTTGGAATGGCTAACTTATCAATTAATTAAGCAATTATTTCACATCCATGCTATAATCAACATCGCCATCACATCTGTTGTAACTTATTTCATCCAGAACAACTTTTATTGGAATAGTGCAACGCAGAATATTAAACCTTTCCTGTTCTGCCCCCTAATAATGCATTACATTCACAAGTTTAAACTTGATACTCGTAATTATGACAGCATTAACGCAGGCTGACGCTAATTCGTAAAATCAGATTATCTATTGATTTGTTTATTATCTGAAAGGTTGCCTGACATGCTTAAGTTTAATTAATACACAATTAGCTTGAATCGTAACGAGTAGAGCAGCTTCAAGCGTAGGATTGACTCATCTACATTTCCTGCCGAGATCAGGTTTTTGAAATCATCGTTTGTTTTCTATTGCTGTAATACCAAAGTGGTCTCTTAAAATTAATGATAAAACATGAAGTCATGTTTGAATCCAGCATTTTAATCTTTGGGACTCTGGATACTATAGGGATATAATATAGCAAAGTTTACTATTGACCATGCCAAATATTACATTTCGGTAAAATTAATTCCAGAATAGTATATTGGGTTGGTGACGCTAAACTCAAGGTAAAAGGACTTGAATCCCGATCTACTCAAAGTGCGTGTGCTACTGCACTCCCGCTTCTGACCACTCGGCTACGGAGGCCTTTTACTCAAGGTAACCAAAACATAATTGTAAAATCCAACGTGAAGTTCTTTGAGCAGTAGACAGGCTCCTTGAGAAACTCTTGTGATTTGTCAGTGTACAGGAATTTGACAGGATTGACACGGAAGTGATTTTGCCATTTTGTAAAAAACATTGATCAGGCTACATCTATAACTTTTATCTACATATGGGGGACTATTTGTTTGAAGCAGAGAACAGCAACGAGTCAGTCAAGGGCATTAAAGGATATTCTTGCCAAAAAAAAAAAAAAAAAAAGACTAGGGTTCTGGAAATTAGGCATCTGCGCTGTTGATCTAATTGACGTGTACAAGGCTTAAAAGGGCAAAGTAAGCTAAATTCGGACGGAATCTTTGACCTTTCTCAGACAGCGCACACAAGGGAATAAACTTAAATTGAAAACGGATGGTTGCACAATAGATGCATGTAAATTAGAATTCAGCCAGAGTAATCGATTATTGTTGAAATAAACTTCGACCTAGCGTTGTAAAAGTGAGTAGTTTGCATAAATGTAAAGGATTAAACAAGTTATTACAAGGAATGGGAAAATGTGTTGGGTAGATTTTTTTTTTTTTTAATTTGCTGATATTGTATATGCTCCGCTTCATTACATAATTTTGCTGATAATAATAATGCTAATTCTGGTACAGGTTTTATAAAATATGTTTCAGAATTACAAGAACAAAATAGTTTTTTACAGTCGGGACGTCATTTTCTCTATTAGTTTCTACAAACTGTTTGTACTTAGATGGCATCAATACAATGTATACACATTGTAGCTACGTCACTTATAAGTCTAATCCGAATGGCGATAATCAACATCGGTTAGAATTATCCAGTAGAATGATGGCCAGAGCAGCAATAAGAAAAGGTACACCAGGGCTTAAGTAAATATCGATAATAGCAACGTGTAATGCGAATGACAACAGAAATGTCGTTTTTGAGGTAATAAATCACGGACAGGGAGGCTTAGACTTTGTATAAAGACTCTGTCCTCAATGTGTTGGCGTGGATGGTATTTTTCGCTGTTATTACATTAATTATATTTGTAGTAATAGCTGCCACAATATTATTGAAAAGTAACAAAATTTCGTTGCTTTTTTACAGTTCCTTTTTTTTCCTTTACAAAGCGATAGTTTTCTGGACTTTTGCTCACTGGCAGTATGCGTGAAATTAGTGTTTTATCCTGGCCATGTATTAGACCATGTATTAGTGTTTTATCCTGGCCAAATTTCAGAATTCAAGGTTGCTCAATCCAGCTTTGTTTCCTGCGAATATAATCGATCCCTGCACTACCTGAACTTTCAACCTCGAAAAGTTGTTTGAAGATGATAAATACAAAAAAAATATTTATTGCTTGGATCTGTAAACGTCTTGCTTTCTAAACAGATGATTACACATGACGAGACGCTCAGACGAGTCCGGCCGGACTCTTCTGCGTATCTCGCTGAATTTTGCAAACGTTTTGCTGTTTTTATATTACTCACATATTCTGTTGTCCAATGTATTTGTATTAATTTACTAACAACTTGTTTTTCTCCTTTCCTCGTGTATTTTGAGTAAAATGTGTTACTTTCTCTAATAGTTGCTGTTCCGGTATATTCGTGTATTAAGCTGATCAAATATATAAATAAAAGCAAGATGAAGATTAAATAGACAAATAGTGCAGAGATTGCTTGAAGTCAAAACTAATGCATTCGATTTTGTGCTGATAGTTTGAAAAGTGAATACGTGGTAAGGGGGAGGTTCAGACTTCGTGAGATTTATTTAAATAAATAATTACTGGTAGATGTCCATAATTCTAGTTACAATGTATTTCAAATGTAGGTTCAGATTTGACTCATCGCAGGGTTAAAATGATAATGAAAGGATGTTATATAGATATATTATATACGACTATAAACGTAGAACAAACTTATGTAGAACTCATTTCGGATGATCATTGCTGGTACAGCGTTTTTTTTTTTTTTTTCGTTAAAGACATTTACTTTGTCTTGAGATGAGAGATTCACTGTGTGATTAGTTGTCTGCGTTTCTTGTCTGTCACTAGTTTATGCAGAACAATTTCCATTATTATTTTTTTTTTTTTTGGAGTGCTTGTACGCATGGAAGAGCTTGAGGTGTTATGAATCGATCACTCGTGTGCAGTTGATTCCTTTTAGAATGATTTGAGGACTCAATCTCAAAGACTCTGGAGGGACGTCCCAGTCACATCTATCCCAAGATTTTGGGATATTTACAATACCTGTTAGCATTTTTATCACCATCATAGTACGCCTTATGGTGATGAGGTTTGGCAACCTCGGGATGTTCAGCTGTTGCGCTATTTCTCAGGTCCTAGTCTGAGGGGAGATGGTTCTTGGTTTTGTCATCCATTTCAAGGTCCAGTATTCGGACCTGAATATTGGCTTCTGCAGGAAGGGAGATGCTTTGGCCCAAATTTTTGCGGCATACAAGACTGCGAAATATACCGAAGTCAGTATGTATATGCTGGTTGTTTCCCTATCGTTAATGTAAAGCAGTTGCTGCTTAGCTCGCCATAGGGGGTAGTAGGTGCTCGATGTAGGGTGAATCTGAGCTAAGGATCAAAGTATACCTAGAGGTGTTTATGGTTGGTGGCAGTGGGTATTGGCGAACCTCCAGTTGCTGGTTGAATGAGAGTAGGTTGGTTTTTGAGAATGCCATAACGGTTGATATGCTTGGGTTAATGGGTCCGAAGTTTTGCAGAAAATTGACAAGTGCTAGGAGGCCCTTAAGTAATAAGAGATGTATCCGAAGACGTATTTTAATAAGTAGCTTAATATCATCTGCGTTCTGCGTATAATAAATAATCAGTTCGAGGACATATGAAGGGGGTCGCAATGAATAGGAGCCGGACAGGACCCACCTTATGGTCAAGGTCTTGTTTTGAATGGTTAGGTGGTCACTCCTATTCATCTGCAGTGCAGTAAGGAAAGCTAGTAGATCCCCATTTATTCTGAAGGAGGATTGTAGCAGAAGTAACAGCTGTGTTCAGGATGTTAAAGGCAGTTTCGATGTTTGCATATATTATTGCCATTTCGGATTTAGTTTAAAAGGCCTCAAGTATGGCGTTTTGTGCTTCTAGAAGGTTGGTTACCGTAGACCTGTTAGACACTGCAAAGTGAAACTGCTCCAGGGTTGTGGGATAAGATGCTGAGGATTTGGTAGTAACATATTTCAGAATTCTAAGGAGAGTGGATGAGGTTTCAATCGGTCTAAAATCCTTTGTTTGAGATGGTGCTTGCTTCTTTGGTATTAACCTTACCAAGTATTTGTTCCAGGAAGATTCTGTTAGATAGTATCGCATTGTATGAGGGGCTATCATATAATTATGGTACAAGACGTCACGTTTATCTCGCAAACTTGACATAATTGCCGCTAGAGGAGCCCCCCTGATCACTAATGAGCAGACTTTGTGTGCACACGCCAGTTCTTGTCTTACTAGTGTTGCGTGAAGAGTTTTTCTTAGCGCGTGTCACTGACGATCGTTTTGAAACAACTATAATGTCGGACATAGATTGAACAGCGATATGTGATTCGTTATTGTATCATACGGGACTTAAATGCATCGGAAATAGGTAAAGAGATGAATGAAGCGTATCGTAATGAGTGCTTTATAGGACGGCCATATTCCGGAGTGAAGCGGTTTCTCCATCAAGACAATGCCAGGCCCCCATACGGATAAATTGTGCAAGCAGTGATCACTGCCACATCCCCTTTATTCACCGGATTTAGCCTCGTGTGATTTCTTCTTGTTTCCAAGTCTGAAGAAAGCTCCGAAAGGCAAGTGCTTCTCGTCCGACACAACGATGCTCGCAGAGCCATAATGGAAACAGTCTTTCGAAAAATGGCTTAAAAGAAGCATTTAATGCATCGGTACGACGGTAGCGAAAGTGTTTAAAGATCAAGGGAGAGTATTTCGAGAATGAGAAATCCACAGAAGACCCAGATTCAGATGATGACAATTAAGATAAGATCTTGCAGTAGTCCACAAATTAAAGGATCACCTCTTCGAGCCTACAGACCAGTAAGGCTCCTGGAGTTGATGGAATATACCCTATAATCTTAAGAGAGGCGGCAAGCGAGTGCATTGAACCATTGAGGCTAATTATGCGAGCATCATTAGACTCTGGGGAGATTCCCTTGGATTGGAAAAGTGCAAATGTATCTCCCATACATAAGGGTGGCTCTAAAAGTGAAGTTGGAAATTATCGACCTGTCAGTCTGACTTCAGTAGTAGGGAAAATCATGGAGGCAATGATCAAGGGTGGAATTCAGGATCATTTGGATCGAATTGAAATTCTCAAGGATACTCAGCATGGTTTCGTAAAGGGAAAATCATGTTTAACAAATCTGGTTCGCTATTTCGAAAGGGTCACTCACGAGCTGGATTTAGGGAATAATTTCGACATTGTTTATTTAGATTTCAGCAAAGCTTTTGACTCAGTCCCACATGAGCGGTTGCTTTATAAGCTGGAACAGGTTGGAATCACTGGGAAAATCCTTAGATGGATAGAAGGATGGCTTCAGGGCAGGAGGCAGAGGGTTGTGATAAATGGCTATTCCTCAGATTGGGTTGATGTAAGAAGTGGGGTTCCCCAAGGATCAGTATTAGGACCACTGTTGTTTTTAATTTTCATAAACGACATTGATGAAGGGATAGAGGGCGTGATGTCTAAATTTGCAGATGATGTTAAAATTGGTAGAGTAGTTAATGATCACTGTCAAGCTGAGCTTCTTCAGAGAGACCTAGATAGACTTCAGGAATGGTCAGAAAAATGGCAGCTGTGCTTTAATCCAACAAAGTGTATAATGGCAGCTGTGCTTTAATCCAACAAATAAGGTATTACACCTGGGAAACAGTAATCCCAAAATAACTTATTCACTTGGTGGAGTTCAACTAAAGCCAGTACTGGAGGAAAGGGACTTGGGTGTTACGATACGGTCAGACATGAAATTCTCTGAGCATTGTAAACAGGTTGCAAGGAAGGCCCATGGTGTCCTATCAATGATCTATCCAACTTTTGCAAGTAGAGATAGGGACGTGATAATCCCATTATATAAGGCTTATGTTAGACCACACTTGGAATACTGTGTTCAAGTATGGAGACCGCACCTGAAGAAAGACATCGAGCTTCTTGAAAGGGTGCAAAGAAGGGTAACTCGCCTGGTGAAATTGGCAAAAGGGCGTCCTTATGAAGAAAGACTTCGAATATGTGGGTTGCAGAGTTTGGAAACTAGACACCTTAGAGGAGATTTGATTGAGGTGTTTAAGGCTCTGAGAGGCATCAGTAAAATGAATGAGGACAAAATTTTCAAGATTACAAATGATGCTAGAACTAGGGGACATAAATTCAAGTTACGGGGGGAAATGTTTAGATTGGATTGCAGGAAGTTCTATTTTAGCCAGCGAGTTATAAATTACTGGAATAAGTTGCCTTCATGGGTGGTAGAGGCCGACAATTTGGGGAAATTCAAAGGTCATCTGGATAGTACTTTCGGGTAAGGGAAGCACATAGGATGATAGGTTTAATTTCCTTTTTATTTATTTTTTATTTTATTAATTATTATTATTTAGTTATTTATTTATTTATTTTTTTTGTTTTTATCATTGTTTTGTTCGGATTTATATTTTTTTTTATTATTTATTTTTTTATTTATTTTTTTTTGGCTGGTGCAGCATAAGCCATAGGCTTTCTTGCACCATGCGGCCGTTACTAATACTAATATGATCAGCGGTGGATTTATTAGATAGGGACTAATGGCTCTAATGTGGCACTGAGCCATGGCCTGCAGTAGGGCAGAGGGAGTTTATGGCATCTCCATAAATGTGTGTGATGAATGTGAGCTCATGGGATTGGATGAACTCCATCGTAGATTGCAAAGATCATTGCAAGATAGTTCACAGAACTGGAACCTGGCAATATGATCCATCCAGCCTGTTGGTTGTAGGTGAGGAGGAAATTCTGAGTTATCTGTTTGGGACAGTAATTTACCCTTTCTGATGTTAGCACCAGTGAAACGATTAATTGCGGCGCTTTTATGTTTGTTAAAAATTTCCCTTGCACACGAGTAATGGATTCTGTCTTGGATGGTACTACTATGTCTTCCATTGGCCATGAAGGATTTGTTTGATTTTGAAGTAATTAGAAAGGTCGGGGGTCCACCACTCTCGATTCCTAGGTGAGATCCTAATCGTTTTGGCGGCAGCATATAGACTTATCCATCTCGTGATGAGGTGTGATGCGAGGATTGGGTCGCAATTCGAGAGAATATCTAAGGAATTATTGTTGCAGCTTCCAGGCATTTAGTGTAGGGTTGAGGAAAGTTGGAGATACTGTAACTTTCCATACCACATTGCTAGGGGTATTAAAATTAACTGATGGCAATTACAGCGTTATCACAATTGGGTCGTGATCCGAGATAAAATACGTCCCAGTTCAAAATCGACCGTGCAATTTCCAGAACTGAATATAAGGTCGAGATAGTATCTGCCTGTGGATCGTTATTGATGTATAAGCATGCTGGACTAAGATTTGTTAATAGCCTTTGCAACAGGTTATCTAAATTTAGTGGTAAGTCAATCTAATATTTCTGCCATACATCTAATCTCCACAGATTAGATGTATGGCAGAAATGTGCAGTCTGTTTAATATTCTGCGTCCTCAATAATACGCAAACAGAGTATGCCTGTTATTTAGGACGCGGTCAGATTGGATCGCTTCATACAGCTGTTTATCAGCCGTTTCAATTTGCTTATTTAGATCGTGTTCCGATTCTTAATCCATTTTAGGAACTGGCAATAGTCGCTTTCCTTCAAGAGTGCTTCCAAAGCATTTCCGTTTTTCGTAGATTTCTTGGTACGATTCACCATTCTCTTATCGGTGTGTATGGCCGGTTGACTCCTCCCAGACGGTTTCGTCTGGGTAGTTTCGCTTTGCAGCTAAGCTACAGCCATGAGAATTGGCACGATGTTTCTAATGAGTTTCCTGTAAGGTAATAGCAATGGTCCCAAGGACACAGTTTTCCAGTCATAATCCCTAGGGATATTGTGTTTCTTTTCTTGCTCACCTCCTGCATATTCTGAATCTGTGCTGTAAATTCTTTTTCCTTCTTTAGCACAAGTTCTTTCATCCACGCTAGTTCCTCACTACCAAGCTCGGTAGTTTGCAGACATTTAATGTTCTGGAGTGAGGTGATGGTAACGTTTTAATAATTTCGTTTTGGTTCTGGCCATCTAGTCCGTACCCTTAGAATTTCGTAAGGGAAACGAAACTTATGTTAGAGAAACTTTTCACTTAAATACGGAGGTCACATTCACACTGGTAGAGCTAAATCGCGCACGCCCCAACTCTGTGATTTAGGCAAGTTATCATAATCAAATGACAAATTCAAGAATTTCCTGATCAGAAAATTGTCAAAGCAAACTTAAACTACCCTGTAGTTACTTGCATTATTTGGCAAGTATAAAGAGCAAGTAATACTGCTTTATGGTTGATGTTAAGCAATATTGAACAGTCTAAATAAAAAAAATTGGAAGCATTTAAAGGATAATTTATTGGCCTGAAGACCGCGAGGATTCAAGTTTTGTGATCCTTACCTGGAGACTGTTGTCCAAGGAAGGCGGTATATCAGTCGAAATATCTCCCTCAGACTATACGATCTCGATGAGTTATTATTCTCTGAGATGCAGTGGGATTTCGTAACTCTGACTTCATATTTAATTTTTAACTCAATTCAATTCAGAGTCAGCTAAAATAAAATAATTCACTGCGCTCTGGAGTTAAGAATGAGTGCCACGTGTCAGAAATGTTTTTACCCAATAATATGCGATGATTCAATCCTCGCGCTAAACAGAGAACACAGCTCTGGTGGAAAGTTGCTTAACGTGATAAACCTGCCTGAAATCATAAAAAATGTGGTAAATATTAAAGAGAGACGATCCCGTTGAACGACGCCGATCTGAGCTGAAGTACGTACTGAATATATTTTTACAGCTCCTAAATCAACTCTTCTTGCAAATAATCTTGCGTTTCGGAGCGAGCGACTCAGTTCTTGTTTTAAAAGACCTTGAAGCAGAACAGCAAAGCGTATCGATGCTCGCTGTTCCGAATGGCTAGGAGGTTCCGTCTGTCTGATGTTTAAAACAAGTAATCGCACTGCAGAGACATTCAAGAGGCAAAAAATGAAGTGTCTGTCAGTGAGATAAATGGACTGTTTCTTGCGATATGAGAAAGTTGATTCACTCTGCTCGGCCTCCGCATATCCACGCTACTTCAACTGCAAATGGGACGAGAGTCCATTTGTTAGCCAACATTCAGTAGTGTATCGTTGAAATAGGATCACGTGACAAGCAAGTTTTACGGTAAACTTGAGGACCATTTAGAAGGCTCTATTGATTCTTCGGCGTTTTGTAGTGGCCAAAAGTCCTGTATAAAGTACCGACTTCTCCAATGTTCAATTAAGGGTGGAAACACGCTAAACATTAAGGCTTTAAGTTCTATGTAATCACTACCCATTTGTCTTTCCGCATCGCCGCGAGCTGTGCTCTCATCTGTTTCGTAGTTCAAAAATTCCTTGTTCCGGTGAACATAATATTTTCTGTGAAGACGAGAAGTTGTTCAGGAGTAGCATTATTTCGATTGCTGATAACAAGCAGAGAAATTCAAGCATTTATAATCAGAACAGTCATTTGTGGTGAAATATCAGACTTTTAGGTGTATTACTTGAGTGAGACAGTGCTTGAACGATATAGGAAAACTCGAGTTCTCTGAGGGCTGATCAGTCCCAAAATTTTTTAGACTTTATATTAAGGAATCAAGTTCAATCAGATGAAATCAATAAAGACCTTAATGATATTTACAATGTGCAGTAAGCCATCAATTATTTCGATGCGTTTTCTTAGAGTATTAATAGTTTGTATTTATGAGGTATAACTAATGATTTAAGAACTATATTAGTTAGGTATTTTCTATTTTAAAACATGTAACTTTAATATTCGCACCGGTACTTCAATTAAAATATAATACAATAAAGAAAAATATATTGAAAGATAAAAAAAGTCACTTCACGCTACATGTTAATGTTATTGGTTTATTCCTAGTGAGCTACAATCAATACAAAGCATGTCAAATAATTTAAATTTAATGCAGTTATTCCTGATTTATACTGTTTGTTCATCGTCTACAAAGGAAGTGCCTAAATTATTGTTCAACGTGCCAGCAATAAAATAGCAATATTAATGTAGAGTACGGCCCATTTTTTTTCAATTGATTTCTCTATGTAATGCCTCTCAAGGATAAGTAAAACTTCACAAGAAAATGCCATGATAAAAAAAATGTAAAATAATTGTTTGCCGCCTAAATTAACTAAAGATGTGGAGTCATCTATCAAGAATAAATGCTGAGTAGTTGTTTTTATTTCAAAGCATGTATATGAAAATGAATTTTCACCTACAATATTTTATATTATCGTTGCATAATGAGAAGAATGAATGTGCAGAAGGCCTATTGTTCATTGGTTTTTAGAATTAAAGAAAATTAAATATATGAAATTTCATCATCAGGTATTTGCAAGTTTATTTCTCAAAATGAGGTGGACTATTTCTTTCTTTCTTCAGGGAAATTCAAAATGCAGTCGGCCCAAATTGTCAGTATTAATTTGCCATCTGCAACTTCATGCAATTTTAGTTCTAACTGCTTCAGTAGCAACACTGATCATCCCATACGCAGATGTTCAACAATTGTTATATGTTAGCTTCAGTCACTTAGGAACTGCAATTTAAAACGCTGTTAGTTGGAGATAATTATGTGTATAACGGACATCACGTTCTGGGACCTATGCACTTGATTATATGCACAGCTCTTCTCAGCAGTCAGGATGTCCAGTAAGAGAAGACGTTATAAGAGAGAACGCAATCGCTCTCTCTTATGATGTCGACATTGATCTTCCATTGCTCAATAAAACTGAAATTGAATTTTCAGATTGAATTTCAGTCATTTTTCCATTTACAGCATAAGTTCGTAATGTCAACATCTATTGTCGTCAGGTTTTTATCTTTCAAGATTTTTAAAAAGAGTAGTGTACTCTAGCAGTCTTCACAAACTGGAAAAATTACTAGAATAATTAATATTGAGTCAGAAATTTCAACGATAATTGTTCAAATACTATACCGAGTCCCATGGTGAAAAGTCTTTGTGCTTGCATTTGAGAACGAGGACACTCTCAACATTTATTACAAGCTTTATTATAATTGTTCATAATATTGTAATAATAATCGAATAAAACTGAAAATATGTTGGTTGCGTGTCTTTTGAATCATCCTGTACAATTCAATTGGCAAGATATATAAAGGTATATATAATCACAATTTTTGTAAAAAATTCCTCGCTGTCTTTCTGGATAAATTTAAGGCCTTTTCCATAATATATTTATCATATGTTCTCCATATCAAGATTTCATGAAACTAATGAAACTTTTCCAAAATAATACGAAAACTTTTATTTGCAGTAATATAAAAGAGTAAATTTTTATATTGTTGAGGGGAAAAATCAACTTTGTTATAAACAAGCCTCGGCTAAGGTAGGCTGTCAAAAATAGAGAAGATAGGAAAAGGCGAACCATCTTAAAGTCGACTTCTTGCTGGTCTGCTGTTAAGCCACTTTCACTCAGATGGTGTCCGCTCTCAAAAAATTTAAGTGGATATCCGCGAATGTGAAAGCGATTTTTATATTTTGTTTCTGTTCAATTGAGCCTTTGTCTGCAGTTTTACAGCCATCTGTTTACCACCAACTTGGTTCAGTTCCAACAAAAGGAATTTCGTAAAAGATGGTGACCCGTGATCACGATTGTTCCCTGAAAAAGATGAAATGTCATAAAAAAGTTGCAGAACCTGGGTAGCCGATAAAAGGAAATAGCACAAGAATAATCTGTTGGGAATTTAAAACTGGCTTCTTTAATTAATGACTGAAACACTCTAGTCACTAGAGAGATCTTGAGTCTAGCTTACAATAAGTGGCAGATGAGTAATTATAAGAATGCAGTCGATTAAAATCGCAGTTATCTCAAACTCACTTTCGAATTAAATAAGTGGTCAAGTGATTTATGTTTTTAAGTCTGCGAAATTAAATAATGTGCACGAAGAATTTAAAAATGTTACAGAAACATAATTAAAAATATGATTGTGTGAAATTTTGCTTCCCTGATGGTATTCTCCACCTTGTCGTGGTGGAGGGTGCGGCTTGCGTGTCCCGGTGACCCGGAGAGCTAATTCGGCTGTAGCTTAGCTACTGGTAGGGCCTCCCGAGATGGACAGGTCAAAGGGTAGGGGGCCAGACTAAGAGAGATACCCTGGTTCTCCAGGTTGAGGGTTGCTGCAACGGGCTAGCTCCTCGTTCAGTATAAAAAATACACAAATGCTAAACGACCTACAAGTGAAAATGGACTCGGCAAACGAAAAAGGACAATGATTTTGGGATGCTGGAATATTCAAGGTCTTTCAATTAAAAGAAACTTTCTTCCGGATGAACTGCAAAAATTCTATTTATACATCATTGTGTTATCGGAGACAAAGAAAAAGGGATGTGGAGAGGAAATAATGAGAGGATACTACCATTTTTGGAGTGGAGTCGATAAGAGTGAAAGAGCAAGAGCAGGAGTTTCTATTGCTGTTAAAAAGAAATTGAGACATAACATCAAAAACTGGCAATATATTAATGAAAGAATGATCTCATTGGAATTGACAATGTGTGGGAGAGAAATATGTATTTTGGGAATTATGCCCCGACTAATGACACAGCTGATACCTTGAAGGATGAATTTTGGCAGGATCTGAGAGAACTAATAGAAAAAAATCCCTAAGAACAAAGAGATATTTCTAATGGGAGATTTCAATGCAAGAGTAGGACTGAACAAAATAGCAAAGTTATTGAAAGATTTGGAGAGAAAGAGAGGAACAACAAAGAACGGAACTGTTCTTTGTGAACAGTTCGACTTGAGAATAAACAACACATTTTTCCAACACAAGGATATCCATAAATAAATTTGGTCACAGGAGACAAGACAAATTAGATCAGTTATAGATTACATTATTTCAAAACATTCAGGGACATGTCTGTTGAAAGATATCAGAGTTTATAGAGGAGCCGAATGTGGATCTGACCATTTTGTTGTTAAAATAGCAGTGAGGTGGAATTGGATTAAGAAAATAAGCATGGATAACCAACAATGCAGGGAAGGGGAAATGCTACAAGTGGATCAATTTAACGTTGAACTACTCCAGGACGACAGCATTAGGAACAACTTCACCCAGAGATTGGATACTGCAATTAACACTGAGATAAAAGGTAATACTGAAGAAATCTAAGAATATTTAAAAAATATTGTAAAAAATAGCTCATGAAATCCTAGGCGAAAAGAAGAGCCAAGGACCAAAAAAAAGACCTGGATTACAGAGAAAGTAAGAGTTGCTGCTGTAGAGGAGAAGAAACTTGCAGGTTTTAAAATCAAACATCATTCCTATCACCCAGAAATGGCTGGGTGATAGGAATGATGCATATAGGAACATTTATGTTGAAAAGAAGAAATTAGCCAATCGGTTAGTAGTAGAACCGAGAAATGAAGAATGGGAAAGGAAATGAGTGACTGTTAATTGAAAATTGGGCTTCAAGCGATCAGCGGAATCGTGGAAGGTCCTTAAAGACTTGAGAAAACAGAATAAACACAACGCTGGTTTGCAATTAATATCTTTGAAAGGCTGGATGAAGCACTACGAAGGACTTTTAAAAGAAGACCGGGAAGATTTTGGTGTAGAAGACTCGGGTTTAAAAGTTTCTGTTAGGGAAGTGGAACTCTTGCTAAAGGAAGGAATGGCAAATCACCTGGACCTGGAGGAATTTATATGGAACTTCTGAAATACAGAGGAAGAGGAGTGGCTGTTCTGATACAAAAACTGTTAAATGGTATACTGAGAGGAGAAGAAATACCGAAAGAAATGACAATATATTTTATATCCAATTTATATGAAGGGCGATCGGAAAAGTTGTTCTAATTACAGAGGAATATGCGTCCTGAACCCGCTGTTAAAGATTCTTGGAAAATGCATCAGGAACCATTTAGAAGCCCGAATTGAGGTGTCAGAAGAACAAAGTGGTTTTTCAGCTGAGAGGTCATGTATAGGCCATATCTCAACAGTACGACAGATCCTTGAAAAATGCCAATTGACAGGAAAAGAAACCTTTATGATTTTCATTGACCTTGAAAAGGCATATGACAGTGTTCCAAGAAACTCTTATGGGCACTGAAAGAGGCAAATATTTATGGACAACTGATTAACATTATTAAGACAATTTACAGGAATAATAGATGCAGGATTAAAGTGGGATAAGCTTTGTCACCTGAATTACACACTTCAAAAGGCTTATTACAAGACTGCTGCATGTCACCAAAACTTTTAAAAATTTATATAGACATCTGCCTAAGATCCTGGCAAAAAATGCATTAAAATTGGATTGCAAATTAATAAGAACACCTATATTCACAATTTACTTTTTGCAGTCGATCAGGTGGTGATAGTACAAGACTTAGAAGTGCAGACTATGCATGTCGTCGATTGTTTGAGGAATATAAACAATGGGGTCGAAAAATCAATTTTAGCAAGACTGAAATGTCTTCAGGATCAGGACACATTCTAAATATTGCAGATTTTAAAATCAAACAAATCGATAAATTCAAATATTTGGGATCAATCTTACAAAGTGATGGATCATCCCAAGCAGAGATCAATAAGAGAATTGCAGACGGCAGAAAGGCTATCGCCATGTTAAATTCTGTTCTATGGAGCAGAAATATTCTAAATAAAACAAAGAAACTTATATTTCAAACGATTGTACAAAGTCTTCTGTTGTATGGAGCGGAAACCTGGACATTGAATAAGCGAGCAGAAAACAAATTGCTCTCCACAGAAATGAATTTTCGGAGACGCTCAGCAGGAACTTCTAGAAGAGACAGAGAAGACATGAGAGAAAATGGAAGTGAAAAAGAATATTATTGACACTATCAAAGAAAAGCGTTTAACTTGGTATGAACATGTAAAACCGATGCAAGAAACTAGATATCCAAATACTATCCTGGAATGGATACCTCCTGGAAGAAGACGACATGGATGGATACAGTACGGGAGTGCATGACAGCCCGAGGGAGGCTTAACCGACCAAGACACCTTGAACCGCACTGTATGACGGGAAAAAAAAATCTTACCAAAAAATAACTTGTTGGCTGAGGAAACCCATTGTAAACGGAAACACCCCTCTTGAAGAAGAGCGGAAAACTCAAATTGGGGAGCAGTGTTAATATCTTTTCAGCTTCACATGTTTGAAACTTTCAATTTAATTTCATTATCAGTTTCTGGAAAAATTAAAGTTTTATGACTGTGCACGTAAATTACCCCTTCTCTCCAATTACAAAAAAACTGCGTTTATCTAAGCATATCAGATACCGAAGAGTTCAACGAAGGCATAATTGAATGCACCTGGCTTAAATGATAGATAGATAGATTCAATTATGTCCTGTCATACTTAACATTCATATTATATACGGCAATTCAAAAAATAAAACTTAATTAGGATATTATAGTGATTATCATATTGAGGATGAGTATGCCAATAGCTGTCTCATTATAAAATGTAATGCATCTCGCCCAACAAACAGCATCTCTGTGTTTTGAGTAGCTTGCACCAGCATTAATTCCCTCTGTTGTGGTCATCCTAACATCAATAAACCGGTATTTCCAGAAGAAATGAAACAATCCAGTATTGCTCGGTAATCTTCTAAATCTGTGAGCTATCGATGTTGCCGGGTTGAGAGGAGGTGGTGAGCTACTTGGATCACTTGATTTACGATTCCTTGATAGGTTAAAGCATCCGATGTTCTGTTTCAGGAGGATTATCAGAAATCTTGTGATGCCGTGCCAGATCCCCACTTTATACCGGAGAATTGGCCAGTTTGCAACCGAACTGTACAACGTGATTGTATTGTGTAGAATTTTATCATGAGGACGACAGTTTCCCGAAATCCTCGAACTTAGGCGTGATGCCATAACATTTAACGACTCAGATCGCACCAGAATTGTTCGAAGAGCGCCCCGTCAGACGTTAAGAATTGCAACTTCGCACCCGCTAAAAGTAAACGAATATGATATTTTTCACTTGGATCAATCGTGTTTGTTGTTGGCACGAAAGGAGATGGAACTATTCTGCATTCATTGCTTACTACAGCATAACAATCTCTGTTTGCGTATTCCCTTTAAGAATTCCATAAAAGTAAATTTATAACTGTTTCTCCACATTTACAATGTTCAACATTGAGTGCGTAATTTTGTGACAATATTTTAAATTAACGTGATGATTCAGACAATTGTCACTAAGGATAATAAATCCTCAAGCCTTGACTATTTTTATCCTAAATACGGAAGGTACCATTAATCTTGAGAAATGAAGGAAGGGATGAATAATAAGAGAACTGTAGCGAAAGGAGTTAACGTACCTTTCAGGATGTGGGTTGCAGTAATTATATGGGCAGAATTTGCAACACTAAGTTTGTGTCTATATCGCTCAAGATCTTTGAGGCACAAGGCTGCTGGCAGTAATCCTCGATGGCTTAAAACTGTCATACATGATGATGAAACCTGGGTTTTGTATGAGAACGTGATGTAGAAACTAAGCACTGAAATTCTCAATATAGACATTGCTATTATCGCCTCAAAACTTAAGGGATGACAGAGAATATGAAATACTTGTTGATAACTCTTTGTTCATAAAAGACTGGTGCACCCTTAATGTGTTGGGTTAAATACTTTTCGCTCTGGTGGCCTACAGCGATTAGGAGTTATATTCTTTAAAAAACTCGCAAAATGCGAAGATGAGAATACATGTCGTGGACAATGCACCCATTCATCCTGCAGGTCTTCGTATGAATTGTTGCTAACAGCGCACACTAAGTTGATATCGCTTTATGTATCCTAAATTAAAATGTTTTTTTACAAGAAAGGTTTTCTGGAGACGTTGACACCATTGTTGAAATTACAAGGGAGACAATTACAACAAAAGTGGTAAACACAATTACAACAAAATATTTTGCAGATGTGCTACTACCGGCAGATTTCTTAAAGGCCTCTCAATCGGGGCTGTAGATAGACAATCTCATGGGAATGGAGTGGGGTTTCCTCGTGAGTTTTGCGGAAGTTTTTTTTTCCTGTGCATCATACAAATCGGCCTACAAACTTTTGCTTTATGGACAAATAAACTGATGGACCAAAAATAAAAAGTTATGCATTTGAGGAACAGAAATCGTGGAGATACATTTAAGCGCGTGGGGGGGGGGGGGGACGGATATAAAATTGGTTCAAGACGGAACGGAAAAAGACTTATGGCATTATTCGTTTGATATGAAATTTCATTTTCATGCAATATAAGCAGGAGGCTAGGAAACACCACGTGCCATCCTGTCTATAATTTATAGGGCCATTGCTAGTAGGGAAAAGAACGTCATCTCTATTTATAAGGCGGTTCCTCATTTGGAATATATATTTAGATCTCGGGTTCGCACCTAAAAAGATCTTCTGGAGAGAGTCCAGAGAATGGCAACTAGATTGATAACGAGTGGAAAGCGATGCACTTATGAAAAACGGTTTAGAAGGTGTGTCTGCAAAGCTTTTAACCTAACTTCTAAGGGAGGTTTAATTAAGGTGAATGATCTGTTTTTCGTCGTAGATCAAACTCAAAAGAGGGACACAAATATAAAAAATCTCTGAGAATAACAGACGATGAGATACCATGAAGTTAACCCGTGGACAGCAGATTGTCGAACATTGAATAAGCTATCTGCCAATGTGATGGAGGCTGTGAATGAAAAATTAGGTTTTTAACTTGTGGGAATGGAAATAATATGAATATTCTGTTGTTGTTGTTTTTTTTATTTTAATGTAGAAAATGTTTTCTTCCTAGCATATTTCGCTCTTTCTAAAAGTACGACCAATCTTCGCAATTGGGAGAGGAATGTTTACTGAAGTATATAAATTCTGGTGAAAACTTTTTTAAATAAACTATTTTTTCCCTGTAAAACCTCTATTTATCCTTTAGTTCTCACACAGCATTACTGAGCCTCTGGACATAGCTAATTCTAGTTTTAAATCAATGAGCTGCTTATTTTAGGGCTGATGGACTAACTCCCATATCCCCAATCTGCTTCGCTTAATGGTTGTTCTCGTAGTGTCTTAATATGTGCATTATTGATAGGTTTCTTCAAATAGCTTCTCTCGATGGCGCCACCATTTCAGAGTTCAGCTACTTTGAAGTACGCGGAGAGAGAGAGAAAGAGCGCATGTAGTGGGTGTGTTTGTTTTGTATGGATGAGTAAGTAGAAACGCCCTATTGCATCGAAGTAGATGAGGAAAGGGAGACTCTGAGCGGAAACTAAAATAGGCAGCTGATTTGGTATTAATAGATGTCCACTGGTCATTCTTTTTTCATCCTTCATATGCACAGTTTAGAAAGATTGTATTCTGAAAGTATTTTTAACAAATGATTTATTGATTTTCGGCATGCGAATGTAAATTCAGACAATCAAACATCTTTTAATGTGTTGGTTTGGAATTACCAATGAAAAACTCAAAAGATTAGCGATATTCCTAGCGGGAAACTTTTGTAAGTAAGGTGCAGTATACTCCAGAGCAGCATGTTTTTTTATGAGAAAACGTTTTATGAAACTGGAGATTTTGTTACAGTGTAGAGAGATCTGCTTCCAGAAAGATCAACAATTTTGAGGTTACTAATAAAGTTTAAACAATCTGGTTCTGTGATGATAGACAAGAAGTATGTTTTTGCAGAAATAAGTTTGTGGGAACACCTGAAAATGTTACGCATTGCAGGAATCGATTATTCACCCAAGAAAATCTGTGAAACTGTTTCCCCACCATTTGGGTTTAAAACAAACATATCTTGTACTTTAGATATTGTTTTAAACGACTTAAAACTGTTTACCTACAACCGCAGATGCAGCAATCCCTGACTGGCGTTCACAAAGAGAGGCTATTATTCTATTGAAATTAATTTCGTTAGAATTACGAATGGAGATCGCATATAGAATGTTTATACTTTAATTAATAACTCCATGTCTTAATTGTTTAATGACGACAAACTCTCCAATGCCAGAGAAATTCATCAAAGAAAGAGCAATCAGAATTCTTGCGTCTTTTGTGAATGACCTTGTAAAATAGTTGGACTGGACGCTGCCGCAAATAGGAAAATTGAAGCGCCCAGTCTTCAGCGACAATATAGTTGTTATGTTACATCATTCATTTGGAGAAGTCTGGATTCGAACTTGATTGGAGACTGGAAGAACTTTGAGGTCGCTCCAGAACTTCCCAAGAACAAGAAGTTGACGGAAGTTAAATGGTTGCGTCAGTGGTTCAAATGTTCATAAAAACTGATATCTATAAATGTAGTAAACAAAAGTTACAGAATTGTGACATTTCAAAAGTTTCCAATGAATGGAAGGCAATTTTGTTTCGAATAAAGCTGTTTACATCAGCTAAGATGGCTGTGAGCGCAGCGAAAAAAAGAATAAGTACAGCCCATCTCATTTTTGTTTTCCTTTCTCTTTTGTCTTAAAATATGACATTGGTCTGCATTTGAATGTGGTCTCTGGAATCAGGAGAAAGAAGTGTTTGTGACATTGCACCTGGGTTTTGTCGGGAACTTAACCATAATTTTCTTCTTGCAGGAGAGCAACTGCCAAGATAAAGCTGCCACAACGAAGAAAACTAGATTCGAATAGTGTACCCGTAAATTATAATTTTTATTTCATTTTTTATTCAAAATTTTGGCACTAGTCTTCCGTAGTGTGCGAGTGATATTTTCTTTGTGAACTATCCGTTTTTATTCCATAAAGAAACCCTTATTATTTTAACCAATATTTACTGAACGTCGTTTTTCTGGTCAATTCACAGCAACCAAACAACAGCGAAAATTAAACTTTAGTTTGAAAAAGCTTTGAATCCAATGTCTGTAACCGTTACTGAAGCGAATGAAGGGTGCGCTTTATAGAAAGTGCAGTGGAAATCCTTTGTTTGTAATAAAAATGCTTCGATTTTGAAGAAAACTGCATCGTTCCTTATAAATTACACATAAGACGAAACTACGTATGCAAAATTCTGCAGAAATCTTTGGGATTAGAGTGTGTACGCACCTTTAGTAACTATGGCTCTTTGAAGGGCATTCTGCGTACGCTTTCTTAAGGTTTCTCATTCTACCACTCTTCTTTTTCAGCGGTCACCGTAGATTTAAAAAAAAGAAAAAAGCAAGAGCACATAAAGCGTGCAAGAAGCAAAACCTCCCTTATTTAGATGACGTCACCCCGCACGTTGAAACCCGAACATACTAAGACAAATGGGAAACAAGGAGAAAGCGATTCATCTTTTCTGTGCCCTGCAGTCCCTGAGCGATGGAAATTTTACTTGGAAGCAGCGAAGGGTGTACGGTGTAACGGATGGTCTATCGATCAGGGCAGTGATGCGCCGACAGGTTGGAACCGATAGAGTAAGTCAATAGAGGAGCGTCATGCATACATACATCAGCTGGCGGCCTTGCAGCAATAGGTTGCCTCGAGCTACACGCGGAAGAAGTAATTTGCCTTCCTTTTCCTCTCAGTCGAACTGCACACTGTTTACCGAAATGACCACTTCGAAAACACTACGAACCAAACCTGTTCTTGTCATTCGGGCTGCTGTGGGGTGGGAGGAAGGAATACTGTGGGGTATTTCAAAAAAAAAACATTTTATCTTGGCTGCGGTAATGAAGGACAAAAATACCAAACACTCTCGACAAACTTTCAGAAATGTACCCGAAAGGGAATGCGTGATGGAAAAGTTCTTTTTGTTTTCTTATCTCCATCTCGACTTAAAACATCTTTACTTATAGAATCGACATCGGATCGTTGTTACGCAACCCTTTCTAATGCTTGGACCGTCTTCGAGGAAAAACTTCATAGGAGAAACTGGCGAGATCTTCAAAATTCTATTCGGTTCTATTCTTCAATTCTTCAAAATTCTATTCGGTTCTATTCTTCAATTCTTCAAAATTCTATTCGGTTCTATTCTTCAATTCTTCAGAGATATTCAAAATCTTCTATTCTTCAGAGATATACAAAATTCCATTCAGTTCTATTCTTCAGAGATCTTCAAAATTCTATTCTAAACAAGGGCAAGGAAATGATTTTGAATTGTCTTTTGTGATAGTAAAGTGGTTTCGTCACTCGTTTTGAGAGATCTGGGTTCGATTCCCTTCGATGACTCGAGGAATGTATAAAGTCCTGTTCAGTTGAGGCCAATCTTAGGGGAGATCGGCTAACTATAGCCTCATGCGCTTTCTGGGTTTTTCAGCCCCTACAACAGGCAAATCAACCCGGGACACATTTGTACAGACAGTACCCAATGGCGCTGTATGGCCTAAGTCTGGCATTTGATGCTCCTAACAACAACAACAGTCTGAATTCATTTAAACAAGGAGTTTCCAAAAGTAACGAATTCTCTTTAAGTTGGTATTTTTGTTTTTTTTGCAGATTTAGATTCCTTTGTTATTATCCACCACTTAGACGTATAAAATCCATCTATAATAACTTTCGCTGTAACCGAATAGATTCTTTTAATTTAGTACTGTTTTCTATGTTAAACATTCCTTTAAATTCAATATTTCTAAATGCGTAAAATGTGATTTGTTTGTCTTTGGATATTTTCTCATAATATAGCAGTTTGATCTACAGATTCCAACAGTTTGTTTTTTTAATGGAGAAAAGGATAGAAATATCAATTTATATTTCAGTATATTTTTATTTGCAAGCTGGCTATCTCGGATTTTTCCATAACCTGAACACTACGTTTCCTCGATGATAAACCATTTAAAATCTCAAACTTTTCTGGCAACTTATAAAGAGTAAAGAAACTGGGTACCCACCGATACGCAACACCAAGAATTTGCAGTGTAACTGATTAGCACGGAAAAGAAATCAGACGTGGCAATTGATATAAAAGAAGTCTTTTATATCAGTGTGTTTATATTTTCCGTCGTTTTATGTGTTTCTAGGTCTGCACTGGACAAAGAGCTTTTTAATTCTGACTCATTAGTCATTTCAATAACTTAGCTTAAATCAAAATATGCTTTACTTTTCTCCTTGAGGGTGTTTATAATAAAATTCATTAATTTTTATCAATGCATTTCCAGTTAAAGCTTTTTGTAATTAATCGCACCATTTCCTAGCAAATACCTCGAGTATGCGACAGAAAGAAATAAAAATTTCCAGCTGTATTAAGGTTGCATTAAGAAGTATTCTCGTAAGAATATTTTTTCTTCCAGTTTTGTTTTTTTAAGTTAACTACATCTCAAAAAATCCTTTAAGTTAATCTTCAATTTACCGACAAGGATAGGTGGAGGATTACTTTAGTAACAAACTTAGGCACTACGGGGATCAGTACTACATTCATTTTTATTTGGTAACATGATTGATGCGCCCGACGAGGGGATGGGAAAAAAATGGAATCCGGGGAATTGGTGTTTGCAGATGATCCGGTCAATGAAGGCTCGGACAGTGCAAAACTAGAAAAGAGATTTATGGAGTGGCAGAGGACTAAAATTATCTCTGGTAAAGCAGTAAAGGAAACAGCGGCGAGAAAATTTCAGGGGATAGGGGAGGAGGGTGAGCGAGAGGTAGAAAAAGCTTGTTTATGAAAACCCAAATACGAAAGGTATTATAACCTAATAGTATTGAGTACCGTGCATGGGTTGAGAAGACTGAAAACTTTTTTTGTAATATCGAGGCTTATTCTACGATAACAGAGGGGTAAACGCAAAAATAAATATAACAAATAAATACACTATGAAAACTAATTAAATACAAGAATAATTAGGCTCGCTTTTTTATTTGGGCGGGGGTAAGGGACAATGTTCTTGGGATTTTTCGGCCCGTAAGCATGCTTAGGCCACAATGCGTTAGTTTATGGTGTGTTAATTTTTGTAGGAGGTCGTGTTTATTCTGTATGCTGTGTGAGCTAAAAAGCTTCTAAGTTTAGTAATACTCCGCCTGTGGTCAGCTAACTTTAGCCCCGGTTGCACGGACCTTTAAAAATTCCTTCGACCTCCGAAGATTCAAATCCAGAACTTTCAAATAGTGACAAATGCTACATTTCTATACTGCCATGAATAGTTGAAAGACAAAGGCATTGTCTTAAGATTTGCTTAAGAAGAAAGAGATGGCAAAGAATGATCCTCTGTAATAGCTAAGCGCTTCCGAGAAATATGCTTCAGAAACCATTACGAGCAGTTTGAAAAAGTTAATCTCGGAGAAAAAAAGCATTTCCAGTTTTCCTTAGTTTTTATGAATAAACTCGAGATGGTTTAGTTTTGTTTCATCTTAACTAGTATTCATCTTGTAGTATACATCATAGAATCTTTTAATCGGCATTCTTGGGATTTGAGGATTGCCAGGTATGGAGTTTTTCCGATTTTTTGATAGCCAAGCTTAATGTGTACAAAAAAAAAAAAAAAAAAAAAAACGAGAAAAAATTCAAGTAAATAAACGATAAATATTTATAACCAACATATCTTTATTCCATTGTTCTGCTTCCAAAATGAATATCCTAAGTTGGTTCACATCAGTTATATGATATCATTATCCGAGGACTTAAGAAATATCTTGACTGATTGAGAAAGATGTAATTGATGGAATAGACATATCAGAAGTTCATGAAAGGGGCTCAGGGATAAATCCTGTACATGTACCTGTAGAGGTTTGCTTCGAAGCCAGTTTCTGAAACGTTTCTTGTAAGCTAAGTTGTTTTAGATGTTTTGGACTTTATTTTATAAACAGTTCCTGAATTTTATAGAGACATTAGGTGATTCTCTGAAGCAAAAGCTCTGTGCTCTATTCCCCATATTAGTTATTCGCTAAGGCTTACTTTTATATCAATAGAGATTCTTTCTTCAACAGTAGCACCATTCTCATTATCATTATCACTCTAATCATAATCTCATTATCTTTATTTTCGTTCATTACCATATCACACTTCACTGTCTGTTAGCTGAAGGGTAACTGGAGCATGATCATCAATATGGAGGTACTCTCCTACTGCATTTTCATCCAACAGCTGGGCTTCAGGGCATGACTCATCAAAACAGCAACAATTTTCTTCTCTTTAGATATTCTGAATCCACCAAAATCAGGTTATTATTCATCGTCTTCATCAAAGTATATTGATGCTATCCGCAGATAAGGCCAACCATGTTTCAAAGTGTCTTTAGCAGCCCTGTTGTTCAAGGCTTTCTCAACAATTCAGATTTCATCCTTAACATTAAAATCTCTTTGTTATTCAAACACATTTATTACATTCTGCGAGAATTTTATTCAAGAATTCATCCTTATGAATTGACCTCAGTATTACTTGATTCATTGGCTGAATCAGATTCGTACAGTTAGGTAGCAAACACATTCTTTGATAAGGAACAGGTTGTGCTGAACAATTATCTTTGTTCAGCACACCCCTTTGTTTGATTAATTATCAAGAATTAATATCATCTTGCTGTCACTAGAAAGTACATGCATACAATGTGCCTTAGCCTCTGGAGCAAAATGGTTTTCAAACCTTTCAAGGAAGATTTCTTTTGTTATCCATGCTTGTTTGTTTGTCCTGTAAATTGGGAAAGCTTTAACTCCCTTGAAAGCTCTTGGATTTTGTTTTTGCTAATAACAAGCAATTTGGTGTTATGTGAACGTTCAGCATTTGCACGCACTAGCGCTGTTAACCCATCTTTGGATTCCTTGAACCCACCGAATGCTGATTCTTCTGGCAACAGTTTTTATAGGAATATTCCCCCACTATAAAGAAATCTCATCAGCATTATACACTTGCTCTGCAGTCAACTTTTTCTCATCAATTAATTTTGCAAATTCACCCAAATATGCTTCTGTCTTTATAATTAGCTGATGCTCTTCCACCGGTAGCTGCTAAGATACGAAGACCATTAAGTTTCTTTAAATTTTTCATACCGGCCTGATGTATACTCGCATGGTATTGTTAGACACAATTGATTATGAAAGATTTTTGCTTGGGTCATGATGAGAGAGCGAGTAAGTGGGTATCTTTCGCTTCGACGCTGTCATATCCATTCCATTAACACTTTGTTTTTATGCTCTTCGTCTGGTGTAATGTCTTCCTCTGTTCCATTAACTTTAGTAAATCACTATCACTGTGAACTTTTAAGTTTTTCTTTTTGTATCTTCAAATCATATATAGTAGATATATTCACACTATACTCATCACATAACTTCAAAGTTGAATCTTTGTCTAGACGTTTTAGTAATTCCTTTCTATTCAATACTAAGAGATACATGCTTCCTTTTGACAGGCTTGCCACCAGCAGGTTGTCCTGCAGATTTTAATATGATGACAATGGGCATGTGCGATCAGGACTGCTGAAAAATACACTAAAAATAGTTTTAAATATTCGTCATCATAACAAAATGGACCAATTAGAAATTTTCACAAGATGTGACGCCATTTTTATTAAACGAACAAAGTTTTACAAAATAACTGATGCGTATATGGATGAAATAATAACGAGATAAGTTTATAGGAGTGATATATTCAAATATTTTTAAATTAGGACATTTTATTTCAGTCATATGTTTATGAATATGCTTGTACAAACAAAGAAATTAATAATTTTGGTCGAAGGCAAGTAAAAATCGTTTGCGCTACGTTCTAGAATTTTCACGGCTCGTACGGAAGAGGTTAAACATATTAGTCTCAATATCCAGTTTTTGGAACTTCGGGATGTAGGTATCTGCTAGCTTTCTGAGTGGTGCAATGTCATAATCGTCTTCAAAGTGTGAAGACCAAACTCGCTAATTGTGCTTCTGCAGTATAGAAAAAATAGTGTCGTTCAACCAGAGTTCACTTCTTATGCCTTTTTGCTACAACTGGTAAAGTATATAATATGCTTATCTCTGTAATGCATGTCATTGTGATACATCATCGTCCCTTTCACTGAATTCTGTTGTCAACCGAATCTCATTTTATCAACTCTTATCCATTTCTGCTGAACACGATACAAGCTGTTTAAACTGTTATCTGAGCTGAACCAAGATCTGTTTCCAAGTAACTGTAAATCTTCAACTGATGAAAGCTTAATTTTTGAGCCCAGCCATTCATATCCAACACTCAATAGAGTTCATATAATTGTATTTATCCAAGAGCGCCTTTACTGGGTTGAAGCAAAGCAATGAATCAAGGCACCCTTTATGACAAATTTAACAGGTCAATATGTGTTACGCCGATTATTGTAGTTCGCATTGCCTTCCACCACAGTTCCAGTTCGTCAGCTTCTCCGATTTCGCATTCTCTGCCACCGACGAATCCAATTATGTTAGAACTAACAAACTTGATCTCGTAACAATAAACGGTCTTCGACTAAGCTGTCGTTCGACGCACTTCTGTCTTAGCGCATCAAAAGGTCTCCAAAATTAACTTCCTAACAGTTCCATTTTAGAATAATAAAGGTTGCATGGATTGCATCCCTGCAGTATTATTCTGTGATGGTTTCGCCTTTCCTACCAAATGCAGCTACAGACAAATTCTTATCGCTAAATCAGGAAGTAATCATGTTTTTACTCCGAGCGACCTCATTTCGGTCAGAGGCTCCAGATTAAAACGTCTTCTTGAAATTCTGGGCAAAAGTTTTACGAAAAGAAGTAGAAGTTTGTAGGTCTGGCCGACTTATTTCTTTGCTTCTCCTAAATACTTTGATTGCAATAAGAGCCACCCTCTTGGACTAAATCCTAATTAGAACTTAGAACTTTATGGATATAAGTGCTGTTTAGCGTGAAGATTAGTCATTTCAAAGAAACTTTTGCGGATAGCACACTGGTTACAATCATTGCTCTTACACTGCCAGATTCCTAATCTCTTCAAGGTGGGAGTAATTTTTATAGGCTTCTTTTCCCAACCGTAGATGAGTTAGTTGACCTCGAAGGAAGGTTACATGGTTTGTACCCCAGGAAACCATGCAACCCTCGAAAATTATTAAAACCTATAGTTCTTAGTACCGTACGCGTGTTCAAGGTTGAGAGGATAAAAGAAGATCTTAGAGAATACACTCATGCCTCTTAGCTTTAGTTGCTTTGAAAAAAAAAAAAATGCACTGCATAAAAAAAAAAAAAATACCAATTTTGATGGTCATCCTGTATAGTGATAAAGACTACGGATGCTGTTCAAGTTTTATATCCAATCCAGTTAAGACTGCCTGATTATCTGAACACTTTATAAAAGGGATGTGTATTAAGGTAGGTAAATCTTGAGTTGTTTGCTTAGATGAGAATCATTTCGCTTTTTCTACCGTTAGACAACCGAAGAAAATCTGTTCTTCGCTGACTTTCTCACACTTGTTCGGTTTAGTGTGGACTGCCAATTGTCTACAGCAGCCTACCCAATCTAAAGGTTGCGAGAGTGTGTTCTCTCTATTTTATTGATTAATTTCTTGATTTATCGCGTATATTTTTATAATAAGTATGTATAGAGGTTGGAAGAAACTGGTTGAATGAAAATGATATATCCAGTAAATTTATGCAGTACACAATTTTTTATTAAACCTGAAATATCTATATATCAGATAATAATGATTAAAGCGTGAGTTGGATACACGAAACAGCATGTTGCTGTATATTACCTATTTTGTATGACTTTTTCAAGGGTCAGCCGTCAAGGTTGAGTGAAAAAACAGCAATATGCAAATCTTCTGTTTCTGTAATAATTCTTAGGAAGGCAATTAAAATATACTAAATACCAAAATTGGAATTTGGATATAAATGATTAGTCCAAGTGGATACCGAATAATTGTGACATTGTTGCGTACGTATAGAATATTGTTGACCCTAAAAAGAACGAAATTGAAGTTGAATTCTAAAAATGAAAATAAAAAGTAGAAAAGCAAAAATATAAAACTTATTTTCCAAGCAGAAGTGAGTGCCATAAGCGCCGTGTATTTCCACATGCAAAACTTTAATGAAAATGAGGTAAAAGACCTGAAATGGAAAAGAGACCGTGATTTTGAATTCAGTAACATTCAGTAAATTATCTAAAATAAAGTAGGGAAATATGTGTTATGTTGTTATGCTTCAATTAAGGTGAAATGTGATGAAACTCAACTTTAAGTTGGGAAGTAATGAATTCTTTCTCCTAAGCCTGCAGCTGGGAGATAATGAATTATCATTCGGATAGTCTCTTCTAATCTCTATACATATATAACATTTTTATTGTGGTTGTAGAATTTAATTCGGAAATGATCCTAATCCTTAAATCATCTGTAATTACATATAGTAATATATCCTATTAAATTTTTTCTCATATAATTGCACATATTGTGTGTATATATCAAATTTTATTTCAGTTTGAAATTATTCCCATCAATTTATTATAAAAGAGACTCAGAACAAAATCAGAACATCTTTGGAAACAATAAAGCCCAAAATGAAAATAAATTATTCACTTCCCAAGATTAAAGATATTTGACACCTTTGGGATAAGGAATATATTTCTCATTTTCTTTGTTTAAAAATTAAATGTACCCTTAATGTGGATCTTTTTAAGTATATCGTTATTTCTCTTTTTGGATTGTTCCCTTACATGCTTTATGAGAAAAAATATATCTGTATGTGGACCCTCGAAGAGAGCACGGCGGTTATGACCATCGTCCACACCTGCTGGAAAAGGTCTGAGTTTGAATCCCTTCAATGAGAGTTTTATGGGCTTTTTCCACAACGTGGCTGGTCTTGAAGTTGCATGATTTTCCAGCAAGCAGACCAAAGAAGAATACACATAATTACTGACTCTTCATAGCCTTAGTTTGCTTCGCGCATTATGGTCTACGCTACCGATGTTCAGTGTCCATAATCTTTGCACACGAAGGCTTTTCTATCAGGCGGAAAGTTTATTCAAATGCGTTGCCAATTCTAGTTCAAATGTAGTATGTAGTTCGCTTTGATCGAATATGCCAAAACATGTTATTGAAATTAAGCTGCGTTTGAAAACAAAGTGGCTCGAATTTGTGGGATAGAAATTAGCTATTTAATATTTGATTTCAGTTGGTTGGTTCCGCATTTGGGTTGCAGTAATCCTAGATTAACTTATTATTTGCGAAGCAACTAAATTAAAAGTTCTTGATAATCAATTACGGCAAAGTTCTCTTAGCGCTGCAGATGCAGACAATGTCAAGGAGGCACCTGGAGTCTTATCTTTGATATATAGGAATTTTGCCAGTGCGGACAAAGAGAGGATTATTAGATTAGGGCACATACCAACTACTGTAATAGAAGCAAAGAAGAACGTGGATCTGCTGATTAGCTGTCGACATAAATAGGTATTCTCAGATGAAGAGACCGCAGCTTCCAGTAGCAAAATAAGGAAACTTGGGGAGCCATTTGATAAATTCAAAGCTTTAAAAGGGTTGAGCAAACTAAATAGGGATTGTTTTTTTTTCCTTTCTCGGGTAGCAGAAACTGAAGGGCGTATTTGACATGAAAAGCTTTTAGTTAACGTTTAAATGTGACTATCTGTGTAACCGAGTGATAAACGGGGAAAGTGCAGTAGTACAAGCGTTTGAGTGACCGCGGTTGATGCACATGCTATCTTACATTTTTGATTATAATCTTGTACTCCTATGACCTGTGTTTGTCGTGCCGACGAATAAACAGCACTCCCCCTCCCCCCAAACTTTGACTGAAACTAATTTACACTCGATTTTATCGAACTGCAGACCTTATCTAAATTTAAATACATTAAATATATAGGTGAAAGAAGGTGTTAGAGAATGCATAAGTACTGATTTTTCTCAGGATTACTTACTCCCGAAAAACGATCCTGAACTACATGTGTGCACACTACAACAGATACATCCCTGTGTAGTTTTCCTAATAGAGTTTAGCGAAAACAGCGATATATGAATTCATTGCACCAAATGATTCCAATGTAGTTCGATGGATATGTATATTACCCCATTAAAATCATTCCTAAATCCTTCAAGTATGCCTAGAGTACATTTTGCATTTTTTATCGCATCTGGCATGAAATTTCCACATCAGATAATTAAAAAAAAAGCAAGCTACTAATCGTGAATTATGTACACAAAGGGAAACGTGTTGAATGATTCATCTTAAATACGATGGATGATTAAGTTGCAGAAGCGTGGTGCATATTGCACATCCGCATTCATTTTATTGATACGTGGAGTTAGTAATAAAATGGCCTGTCACAGACAATAAGCATAATTTATTCTTTGCAAGTTCTGAAGAACCTCATTTTATTTCGCTCCCACGCATCATTTCATATCCGATGCTTTGAGAATGCGAAGTACTTATCTTATATTCTCAACTTTAATGTGGGAAATGGCAATTTAGTAATTTCAATTCCATATCGCTTATCAGACGAGATGGTCCTAAAGGTGGCCCTTTAAGATACATCAAATAAATCACAAGCGAATATACTTCTTTTATTTTTATGATACAAATTCAGGGCGAGGATATTAGGGAGAATTTTTCTCTCCCCTCTCAGTTATGAAATTATTTGACATTGCTCATTGGAAGCATTTCTTTCCCTCTTTAGATGTAAATTTAATACAGGTTAAACTTTATTATGTACTGTCGATATTTAGTCAATAACGTCAATATTTTCCTAATGAATTCCAGAGGATGGATTTCTGATTTTTGTCTCTTTTAGACGTGTTTGCATATATGCATAAGAGACTTTTGTCTTCACAATTTCAGCCGGCCGCCCACACGTAATAACTCAACTTCCAGTGGAAGAATTTTTGTAAAATTTTGTATTTGGATCTTTTAGAAAGATTTATCATGCTATCCAAAATTTCATTCAAATTGGAGAAATAAATATCCGGCAGTTATTAGATTATTACTTTTTTATGCACATCACATGGACATCCATATACCGTATATTGTAACTGAAGCACTGGATATTACGTTTCCTTTGACTGATTAGAGAAATGAATAGGAAATATGGCGAATGCGCAGAAACGAAATTTTCGGTGTTTGCTCATAAAAGTTGCTTCTTTCAAAAGGTCATTATTTTGTTATCAGTTTACTAAATATACGCATTATAAATTATTACTATTTGTTTATTATATTAATCGAGAAACGAAATACGCATTAAATTTCAACTGTTATTAAAATCGAAATAAATAAAGCGCATTACGAAATCGTAATATTAGAATACTGCGTCTGAGGTCATCATCAGTGTATGGCGTACGTAATTAGGTAGTTACTTTTCTTTTATTTACTTTTTTATTAATCGGGAAAAGAAACAAAACGTCAATTAATTTAAGAAATAAAAATCGAACGAGCTTGAAATATACTGCATACATTAACGAGCTTGTTTTTTAACCAGGTCAAAAATCTAGATACTTTTTTTTTTATTTTCAGTAATCAGGAAATATAACATCCTAGTGTAAATAGTTCTGTCCTTTTTCTCACTATGTAGTGCAGCTCATCAGCTTGAAAATATCCCCAGGGATAGTGTAATATGATACTCACTGAAAACTTGTAGATACAATGACAAAAATCATCCAGCCAGTTTACTTCAAACAACTAGATTCAATAACTAAACTTCGTGCATTTGTGAGTGGTGAATGCATAGCGTCTGTATTCTTTGACATTGCGTGGAAATGATCCAAGATGATAATTGCTTCTCCCGTGGGCTTGGCCCAGGAGATCCATGTTCCAGTAAACCTCTAACACAACAGTTTCTCGCTTTGACTGAAGAAACTTCGTTTGGTTTTTACTCCTCGAACATTCGGCGTTTCATCCCTCAAAACCGTTAACCCGAACACAGAAAACTTGCAGACATGATATTCTCATGGCCCCTCTAACTCAAACTATTTACAGTTTGAGTTGACCAGCTCAACTCAAACTGTAAATAGCCATCGTGTTGTACTCATGTTTCAAACCTAAATAAACACAGTAGGTTGCGTTTATTTCGAATAGCAAGAAATTACGTGACCATTTTTGAAATATAAAATAAATTAGCATTTCCTTAACACCCTGTCATTTGTAATGAATAGGTGTTGGAAATTAATATTCATTGAAGTTCACTCTAAAGGAAGCTAATTTATTCTGTAGTTGGATAACTCCACATCGTTCGTCGAGAATTTCTGGTCTAAAACAGCATGCTAAGTATCTCGAAAGTTCACATAATATTTAAACAATTCACGGAAGATAAAAATTGTCGTGGTTGGGAACGACAAACGTGTCAGAAATTTTGCGACAACGCAATCGGAACTCGAAGAAAAATTTACGGATTTTCATGCATGGATGAGTTCAAGTTGAGCCTGTGGCTATTCATGGCGCTACTTGAACGCGTACATCAAAGTTTTCAGAACATAGGATGGTGAGTAATGCGACAGTTCACTAGAAAAATTAATAAAAGTTTATGAAAAATTAACTGTTCTGTTGGAAAGCTGAACACAAGTGACAGAATGAATTGGAAAACGTCAGTGTAACATAGATTCCAAGTTTGAAATTTTTGAAATAAGTAGGCGAATGATACTTCAGCGGAATCCTAATACTCCAGTTAGACAAAAGTTTTACTGTGGAGTTAAATTGAGTTTTGAGAATAATATACATTACTTGGGGAAATTTTCTAACACCTAGACTGGCTAATGCAGATTTAGTGAAGTGTTTGTGTGTAAATACCTAAATGATAACCGTTTAATATAACCGGACGCAACAGAGGTGACCTAATGATGTTTTCAAGAAGTTTGCAGAAAGTTGGAGTAAAACAGTTGTGAATTCTTCACTATGCTATTGATTATGCCACAGAAAAAAAAAAAAATATATATATATATATGGAGGTGTCAAAATGTTTCCAAATTTGAGAAAATGTGAGTCATTGGAAGCTGGATTATTTTGTAAACGCGGGGGATATCTTTTATGGGCGATCCCAATGCAAAGCAACCCATATGGAATAATGAATCGCTGGGGCATCGAAAAAGATTCAAATGTATCACAGTTAGCACACTTGTAGTGGTGATCGTCCGGTGAACACCTGGATGTGTCCAACGGACGCGTTCAACGACAGGTTGTTCACATTTTCTTTGACATTACCACTGCTGTTTCTTTCACAGTACCACTGCTTGTCTGCAGTGGTACTGTGAAATTCGACAATGGCAAGATATCGTGATAATCGATGCATTCGTGTTCAAACAGAATTATACGCCCTTTCTCAAAGTTGGACAACTACTGATATTTCTGGCAGTGTTCTCCTGATGGTATTATCAGCATAAAAGCGCAGATTTTGCTCTTGTCCATGTCATGTTCCAAACAGGCTGCGTTTTAAATGTTCTCAGATCACCTTACATTACATTGTTTTACACCCCATTTTTGTGTTCAACTCCTATGAAACTGTTATCATTTGCTTATCTTCACATACGTTACTGGATTTTTACAAAATTTGCATTAGCTAGTCTGTGAATTTTTTTGTTTCTTGTTACAGAAAATTAATATTGGTTTAGCTGTTAAAGAATCTGACGCCATTAATAAATTGAAGTGCACATCCATTTTTGAGATACTGAACTAAACTGAATTACAATTAATCTTCTTTTTCAACTTTCCTCCATTTAAATTCCCAAGGACTTTTAAGAGTGCCTTTAAATAATGCGTGATGTTTATTCTGTTTTATACAAGATGAAAGCCACGTGTTTTTAATGACGTTGTAAATATGCTGACTCTCTGCAAAGTCGACTGATGGGTTCATAAACCATTATTCCGGTTATAATCATAGCATTGGAAAAGCACTTTGCAGATTAAGAGCTACGAACTGGCTGTTACATGCGTTCTGCACGAATGCACAGTTACTCATACTTTAGAGCCTTACCGTCAAAAATTAAAACTGCCCAACAGGTATAAAAAGTTCCAGGGTGGATGACACTAACGCAGTTCCTAGAAGTAATTAATGTCCACAGACGACCTGACGCTACTAAGGACAGCAAAAATTTTACATTAAAATAGTCAGGCTATAAATATAATTTGCAACAGAGTCAGTCACCTCAAGGGACATAAAAGGGTATAGTAGCAAACTTTCTACTGCAGTAAGACCCAAAAAGTAAGTCTTTTCTTATGAAGATCGGTGCTCTTTGATCTAAAGTATTTGTTTTCCATTAGTGGTTAATTCACATATTTCAGCAGTCCCAACATCCTAATATTCTTTGTGCGTTCAGGCTTAAGACATTTTCTCTGGATGTTTTTGACAATCGATAATTATTAATGCTACCTCGACTGCGTGTGGATAAAATACGCTGTCCTCTGCTGCTTCCATAGTTTTGTTTTTAGTGAATACAGACAGCGACCGAAATGAATTTCTTTTTTTGGTGTAGCTCTGTTTTTTTTATTATGTTTCCTGGTATAACCACACTCTGAATTTTCTAACATCACCCACGCTGGTCATTAGCGATACATATAAATAAAAATAATATCGATTTTTGTGTTTATTTAAAATGAACAGTTATTAAAAATATTCTGAATCCAAAATATCCGCCATTCAAAGACCAATATGTTGGTACACACAAAAGGAAATTAAGGTAATCGAAAGGTAACTCACTTGGTTTTAAAATGAAGAAACGTTGAAATTAATATTAACTTTAATACATCCATTTGTTTTTAGCAGTTTGAAGTAATAACCGTATTCAAAGAGAGCAAACTTTAATTCATTAACGAAACCTAACGTAACATTCTTACATTATGTAAGAAAAATTAAAGAAAGTTAGGATGTTCATAATGCATTACCATGCGCGTTTGATATTTTTTCTTAAATTAATTGAATTTTCAGTTTATGTTGATTAACAAAAGTAAAAATAAAGTAAATAACTACGTATAAAAGTAATTTTCTTCTTTTCACTGCACATCCTCAACATAATATTCATTCAACCTTTTGTAAGATTTCACTTATTTCCTCCTAGAGTTTAATAAAAAATGAATTTAATTAATATATTAAACATTATATTAAGCAAATCGTACAATTCCTTTATTAAAGTGATGATAAACAAATGAGATCTTTGAAAAAAAAACAAAAAAAACAACGGTTTTCTTAATTCTGATCAGTGTGTTTAACCTGAGAACTTTCTCTTTCTCTGCATCCTCCATATTAGGCCTCTTCTTTATCGTGTTTTTTCTCTACCAACTAATTGGTGATACGAAAAGGAAGACTACCTTCTAAGACTGGCACTCTAGTTGGTAGCACAGTTGATAGGATCGCTGTGCTCCCTACACCGGGTGGAAAAGACCCCAGTTCGAGTCCCGTCGATAGCGTGAGGAATTTTTTTATGGGCCTTTTTCACAACGTGGCTGAATTAGTTGGTCTCAGACTAGGTTAGCGTGGTTTTTTCTCCCGGAAACTCGTTTTTTTTTTATATATACACACACAGCAACTTGGCCTTAGCAGCCGATGCGCCTAAAACCCAATAACAACTCGAAATGTAGACTCCCAAGGTAATCTAGCAATGTGCAATTTTGTTCTGATGATCATCTGTTTGTTATTTGGTTTTTAGGAGCATTAGCAACTAAGGCCATATTGCTCCGGGGATATGCGGTGGTCATTCCCTGACCTTTCCGCATCCTCCGTATTTGGTGGTCATGGGCTCGAACCCCGGTCTAATCAAGATGATCATCTGTCAAGGCTGTAGCAAATTTTCCACCTTAAATTGAATAAATGGTTCACTCGCTTAAAATAGGGCGATAATTTTTGTTTATATCGAAATCATTTCTACAGTTTTATTGTTAGTTTTCTTCCAAACATTTTACTGCATTATTTAGCGAAAATAACTTTGTGGAGACATTCTTTCTATATTTGGTATTCATCGTTAACCAGTAGTGATAAACTGACTCTTGAATAAAATAACAGCATGGTTTCTCAGCCTCTAACTTAATTTGGTTACGGTCAATATCTTAGAGCGTTTCTTCTGAATATTCCATGAAAATGTTTTAATTTCTTAAAGAGTTTACATAGCATAACGCCAGTGTATTGAGTGGGCACAGCTGCTTCAGTTAGCCAGCTAATTAACTGATTATGCAACTAATTATGCAACCAAATTTGGTTTCGTAATCAATTTCTTTGCTGTATTTTTCATCCGTGACGGCTTAAGTGAAACCAGTGCCTAAATTTTAGAAGTTAAGAAGAAATTAGTAGAACTTTTGCAGAGAGGGGTTAGACTTTAGTTTCAGGTTCATTTTAACAGAGTTACTGGAATCCTCCTTTGACAGATCTTCCAAAGGTCAGATGTATTAATTATTTCAGATATCATTTTGATAATCATAGTTTTATGATTACTATCAAGCCTTTTGCAATTAAGTGCATTTACCATTTGCGATATCTACTATCCTCCTAAAGTACTGAGATACCGAATGTGAGTTTGGAAAAACACGATGAACAAATTCAAAAGGGTTGGTCTACCATTGTTCCTAATGGAAGCGTCCATCCATCGTGGAAAACCTTCGATCTGCAGGTAGCAGAAATTATGTCCATTCCTCCTCCAGTACAGTCGACAGTTCAGCTATAGGAAGACGAAGCTATTCGTCCCACTCTGGTTTGGCATTTTTTACAGCGCGCGTTGTACTCGATATTGTATTCGTTGCCACCTCCTCTTAACTTGACTTAACTTGACACTGCACCTGCTGTCGACCACCTGTGAAGACTGGAACCCGACTCATTGCCCTGTTCTATAATCCAAGAACGATGGGCTGCATACCAAATGCAAACGATTCTGATGTTCGTTAATTATTATTTTAACGATCTCCGGGCGTAACCCATATTCGTATGTGTATATTGTGTCTATAGAAGTGAGCATTCATGGCTGAGTTGCATGTGGCTGTGACTGAAAAATTCCAATAACTCACGAAGGAACCCTACTTCATCCTCCAGAGATCGGCTAACTATAACCTCGATTGAAGAAGACTTAACAAATTCCTCCAGTCGTCTGCAGGACGCGAAGCCAGACCTTTCCAAATGAGTGACAATTAGTGAAACAACATTACTGTCACGGAGGACTCCCTGGCCTTCGTTAGTAGGACACTGAGCTTGTGGTCAGCAGCACTTTCGTCCATGCCGTGCAGCTCCACATAGATCGGGGACATCTACAGTTCAGGAAAACATATTTATGAAATAAAAATATGCATTTTGATGTTTTCATTTGTCTCCATGCGGCACTGCAAGTTTCGTTTATTTTTGAAGGATGATCTACCCCTAGGATCTTCTGTTAAATATCAAAAACATTCTGTAATGAAGAAATTAACGATAGGGATGGAAAAATGTTAAAGAATTTTTATTATTTTATTATGCGAAAATTATTATGCAATATTTTATTATGCGAAAATTAATTTTGGCTGAGACTTTCGGAGTAGTAGAATGAATAAAACTCTTTGTCATAGTTTCTAAAGACCTTGCAAGTTGTGGATGACTTAATGGATGTCAGGATTCGGGTGTACAACTGTTATTTGCCATGTATGGAGTACTTTCAGTAAAATACTCTCTGATAAAACTCTTACAGTGACAACATATTAATGCCTTGTTACTTCAGTTTCAGCAAGTGCTAAGCATTGGAAATGTTTCTTTTTGGCCTTGATTTTAGTTCGCTCTGAAGATTTTCCGACCTTTAACCTTCCAGTTTATGAAAGTGCACTACGTTCATTCTTTCACATTACTTTTACAATTCTCTTTCTGGGGAAGCTGAGTGGATAGCGTCCATGCTCTTTCACGGTTCGCGAAAAGGCCTGATTCAGTTTACATCCTTAGTAAAAGTTGAAATATTCTTCGTCAAGACGGGAAAAATTTGTTTTCTCTTTCCCTCCACACTATGGTTGACTTGGTCAGTTTAAGGCGAAGATGCATGTACATTTACGGTTATTGTACATAAACGGATATTGTACATAGCTGCTTCTCTACAAAATCGCCAGAATGATGCATTCATTTCTGGAAGTGCTGCTGTAGCTTAAAAATGCCACTGCGGTGGAAGTGCATTTTAGAATTTCGCAACCATTTAAGTGCAGCTTCCTTGCCATTCGCATAGCCCAAAGGAGACATTATCAACACCTACGGTGAGAGGTTAACACTACGACAGCGGTGAATTAGTCTGTCAGTCAGTGAGCTGTGAGAGTACTGGCCGATGGACTTATCTGTATCCATTGGCGTGGTGCAGTTCCAAAAATACGTTATTGAGAGATAGCCATGTTTTGCAGGCAGTAGCTGGTTGCAAGGTACTAGAATGGACTTCTGCGACAGCATTTTTTTTAACATTGTGCAGCAATGGGAGAAATGCGTGAATCGTTCTTGTAGTTTTATAGAAAAATGCTCGGAATATGACCAGTTGTATTTGTTCTTGGGCGTGTACTGTTGCTTCAGCGCATGTGCTCATTTCTTTTGAAACGGCCTTCTTACTTTGAAACTTTGCATATTTTCTTTTTTTCAAGAGAAAAAAGCTTAACGTATCTTAAATTTCAAGAATTAAGTAGTAATGTGATTAATTATCCTCCCTTCTCCAAAAGAGAGGTAACTTTTGTCTTTCTTGAACAGAGAAACTGGGACAGGTCCCAGACAGGCCCCATCTATGATCAAAATAATGTGGATTTTATACTCCTGCTTAATGATTCCCCAGAGATAATGTTTAACTCCTCTCTTCCTTTAGAAAACCCTGGGACCGCCCTCGAAACAGAAGATGCACGATGTTTTTTCCATCCTCATTCTGGGGTTTTAGCAAAACATGAGTTTAACAGCGATCTGCAAATATTACGAAAACGGATATTGTACACAGCTGCAGTAGCGAAACTATCGATCTATTAAATCGATGGCTTCGGTATTGCAGTGATATAAATTTAACAGTGAATATTGAGTATGTGTAGCCTCATTTTGAGTTAAACTCATTACCAAGCTTAATTTACTTTAGCTAGCATGAACTTAACAGCCCTTTTCCTCGATTTTAATTAGAAATTACTTTACATACTTTAATAATAAACTTTATCGCTTTTAATATATTCCCATAGTGCTGCGCATAATGCATCCATTAGTGGGTTTTAACGCGAATATAATTGTTGGGTCTCTGAAGGATGCTACAAATGCAGCTGAGTTTTGTTTTTCTTTCCTTCATTTTTGTAAGGCTTTGGGTAATCCCTTTTCCATGACAACGACGTTGGAAAAGGCTTCGGGTTGGAACGCGAAATCGCACTGAGAGATAACGTAGGTACGAACCATTTATGATTGTGGAGTGTTCGTTGTTTCGCCTTCTTTTTTCAAGATGCTGTTATAATGGAATAAATACCATTCCCATGACTTTCTCTTTCACAAATAACGGTGCTTTGCTTTAGTCGAGCGTTTCTCAACTTTTGCATAGTTTAACTTACTTAGACTCCTCTTAGACTATTGCGATCCTCACTTCTGAACACAATAATATAATGTAGGATGTGAGGGATTTCACAATCGGTGGTCATTTTAGAGTGTGTCATCATAACGAAATGTCGTTATGATGTTTCAAGACCAAGTTTCGAGAGAAGAGCTGGGATTTTCAGAAATGGTGTCACCTTAAGCATTAAAGAACCAAAATTTTCGCTTTTCACATATCCACCAAAAGAGAGATGCTTTTCAAGTTCTCGAGCGAATAAAAATATGTATGCCTATTATATTGCTGCACCTCACTGCCTTCGCACCTGCAATTTGAGACCCGTCCCTTCAGCAAACGTATACCGTGCCAACTTGGTGTCCTATTCCGAGTTGTGAAGTAATTTGAGATTTCCATAGGCAAATGGTTACAGTGTTGCATTTCATTTTTCAGCCTTGACACGAGATGTGAACAAGCTGATGGTTTGTTCTAAAATGTGGATTCAGAGTCGCTTTAACTTCAGAGGGCTTTATGAACTAAATTCAACTTAAGTCCAAGATACTGTTGAAATATACATGTGAATAGTAATCAAGCACAGTTTGGATAGAGTTCGCTATAGTCTGATTCGTATTTGCCCACATGGCCTGCATAATATATTTCTGCTGTTGAAAACAATATCTTAAAGCGTCATTGGGTATGGTCCTTACTCATTAGTAGTATAGAAATTTATTCAGCTGCGTTCTCTGCTAGCATTATATACGATATTCAATGAATATTTGATATGGAAAGGAGCGTCATCTAATGAGACGATCACTACGGATGCTTGTGTACTCGTGTCCTCTCAGGAACTTTATTCAATATTTGTCTCTGCCGACTAAAATGCAAAGTCCATTAATGAGACTTCACCTTCTCCTTACTACTTAATGCTTTCTTTGTTGAGGGGACCCTCTCTCAACGTGAAAAATTCTCTTTTGGAGATGCTCTAAAGGAAAAACGCAGCGTTTCTGTGATTACTAAGTTTCGAATATGTACACAGATTTATTTTGAAATTTGCGAAACTTTTACAAGTTTTCTTTTTTCGAGAACGAAATTTCCACTTGGATGACATAACAACATGTTTTACTGGAATGATTACTTTGTTAGAAAACGATATTTTAATGAATTCCCATGCTCAGGTGAAAAGAAAATTTTAAGATCGGAGATCGGAATGACAGCAAATGAACAAATCCACAAAACACTGAAATCAATAATAATAACGAAACCAACCCGGCAACGTACATACCAATCACCTGTCTCCTAACAATGTACAAGATTCTTATCAGCTGCATAACTAAGAAGATATCAGAACATCGTGTCCGAGCAGCAAAAGGGATGTAAACAGATGAGCAAAAGATACAAGGAGCAATTGATCATTGACGCTGCAGTTATGGAGCAAGCCTTACAAGAAGCACAGCAATCTGTACACGGCCTACATCGACTACCTCAAGGCCTTCGACTCCGTGCCACATAGCTTGGCTGATAAAGACACTCAAGAACTACAAAATCAACCCGACACTGACACACTAAGAAGCCTGCTAAAATCAAAGCTGAATTGTAGGAATATGTTCACAGTCATAAGCACTTTCGCAATCCCAGTACCGACGTACTCCTTCGGGATCGTAGATTGAATGAACACCGGGCTGGAGGAGATTGAGATCAACCAGGATAACGATGACCAAGAGCCGCCGATATTACCGGAAGTTGGCCATCGAGAGACTAACTATGGCCCTTAAAGGAGGGAGGGAATTGACGGACCTCAACATAGACAAAGGCCACACAGAAGAAAGATAGACGAAGAAATCACTCCATGAGAGACACTGCAATGAACTCCATCAATACACAGAAAAGATGGCTTCAAACGATTGACTCATGAAAGAAAAGCTCTTCCCCGAGACTGAAGGATTCATGCTCTCCATCCACAGGTAATCAACACCAAGAACTACATTCCATTCCGTTTTTATTTACACACACAATTTTATGTACATTCTTAAAATATATATACATTAATTTATATACAAGATTTATATACAACAAAATAAACACAGCTCCTCGAAGACATTCCTTTCTTTATTAAGGAACAAGTCCAAGAACGTAAGTGGTGTGTAGGCACCCACCGGTATTGCATCATCTCCGGCGGGTGCGTGATTTGTGCACAAGGCACTAAAGGTGATAGTGGCTCCTCGTACCTTTGAGGTTGGGCACCGGGCAGCGGCTGTTCGGATGTTGGCTGCTCCCTGGTGGCGATACACTAATACGAGCATAGTATTTGGGTAAGGCGCCACCTATGGTTTCCCACATCTGCGCCATCAGTACTCTTGTGATGTATACAGAACTCTGTAAAAGCCTGAAAAAGTGTATTGTGTTGTATGTGAAGAGTTGTGTTGGATTCTGTTGTAATGTTCTGGCTTCTTAGTCGCAGGGCCCCTAGTGGGACTCCACATTGCTGGCCTCCACCACCACCACCACCACTGGGAGGTGAGCCAGACTTCCACAGTACTCTGGCTGCTCTCCGTCAGGGGCAACCTGAGCTTCCTGACGGAAAACAAAAAAAAATAAATAAATAAAATAAAAAAAATTATAATAAATAAAGAAAATGGTGAGATTGAGTGGGGAAAGAGTGTACGAGAAGTGGAATCAAAGTGGGAACAAGGAGGAGAAATGGTAAGTGATGGTGTGGGGGTGGCGTTTTATATATATTTATTAATTTTTTTTTGTTTATATTATTACTATAGTATTTATTATTATTTATATTCTTAAAAATCCCCACTTTGCATCTGACTAGTTATCTCACAGAAGAATTCCGGTCTTGTGGGAGTTCCTATATTAGTGCACTCCTCCTTTGGATTTTTTTGCTGTGTGTTCAGAAATGACCAAACACTATTTGCATTAAGTTAGGTACAATTAGTTTATTATACATAATTAAAAATAAAAGACCAAGCAATTCATTACACATTATTCACTTCATATATAGGTACATGGCATGGATTACGTTCCTGGTCATTAGGCTCTCCTATCATCATCATCTTAATATTCGGCAACTAACACATTCCTACGATCAGTTTCACCTAACTCTTTCTTAAATACAATTGACATTTTTTATTTATTAATCATACTTATCTAGCACAATCCTACATTCTTCTTCATGGTTAACACAATTCTTCTTCTGGAATTTAATGTCCACTTTACACATTATTCTATTCTATTCTCACCCTAACACATTAAAATTACATGTTAATGAAATATACATTGGTTTATTTATTTCTTCATCCTCTCAGGTAAACTTCAGCATTTAGCGACTAATTTCTCTACTTTAGTAATATTATATAAGTAACATACAACTGTACCTGCTTTATAGGTTAACCCGTCCAACATTATTAACTTCCTTCCATTAATTAATTAGCAAATAAACCATAACTATAATCAATCCTTCGTTAAACTAATTCTACAATATTTCTTTGCTTATCTATACAACATGCACTGAGTTAACTGTATGTTTCCCTAAATCTCACTTAATTTTTATCTAATCTTCCCTGCAGTCCTTTGCAATTACGTAGGGGTATATACGTTGTTTAATCACTTACTTCTGGGGATTTGAATCCTACCGCTAATACAATGTTTGGCCTGTGACTTTCCGCTCTGCATCGGGGTCCACCATTGGTTTGGAAACGCTCTTCTCCGATTCCGGGCTGCTTACTTCTGCCAGGAACACTATTCGCTTTGCCGATCATATCCTTCTTTGCTGTGCCGGGTCATTCAATAGGAGTCGCTTCTCATTACTTTATTTCTTTCTGTAGGCTAGAAGACGGTCCGGTGTTCTTCCATAAGCATTATCTCGCTGTCCTCCTTCTAAAAATATCTCTCGGTGGACGCTTTCGGACTTCTAATTTCCATCTCGAGAAAGTTCCCTTTACAGTAACTTAGCTATACTTTACTAACACTATCAGAACTTAGTCAACTCACCATAACTGGTTCTACTGGTGGATTACTTCCGGGGACTGTTTCCCGAGCCTACCTCCAAAAAAAACTTTAATCATACGTCCGAAAAAAACTTTCATCACTCCTTCTAAAATATACCTCTCCAAAAAAAAAACTTCATCACCCCTTTAACTCGCGTGCTCTTGCCTTTTTATTTCCCAAAATTTTGTAACGCCCCTCCCTTTCTCAACCAATCATTTCTATCTGACCATCATCATCTCCATTCTCATTTGCCTATTCCACATGACAGGACGGTCGAGCTCCTTCCGGTGTAGAAAGAACTTCCGTTTTCCAGAGAATTCTCGATCCTTCTAGAAATGACCAGAAATTTCTGGAGCTCGGAACCCATCCGGAAACATCTGCGTCCATTTACTTGATTCGTCTCGCCTTATTTTAAAATGACCACACCCGCTCTGTTTGCAGTAAACAAAAACGCTTACACCTGGTACCCCTATTATAATCTCTGGAGCAGTCCGTCCCTTTTGCCATTCCATCAATTAACCCCCCACTGTTCCGTCTCGTTTCTTTACTTGCTGCTTCAGGTAGTGGGCGCTGATCGTATATTTCTTTCTAATGTTTATTTTCACGGTATATTTGCTTGTACATTAAATTTAACCTTCTCTTAAATTAATTCCATTAGCGTGAGACCCATTATCTTAGACAATATTTGTGATTTTAAGTGTTTTCTTGTAAGGTTTACAATATCACTCTATCTAGCATTATTTCTTTAATTATATCGATATTTAATTTTACTTGTAAGACTTTGTGTCTTACAATGCGAAGGAAGGTGTCCTCCAGCTGAGCAAAGAGGTGAGGAGGAGAAGTGGGAATCACCCCTGGCATTGGGAGCCCACCCATTGCCAGGGAAGAAGACAGTTTTTAGAACAAGGGAGCGCTGCAAAGGAGAGTGCCATGTTGTCATACCACATCTGGCAAGCCAGATTTCAGCCTGGAGTCTTTCCTTCCTTAGTCTTGTGGAGGGCAGCTTGTAGTTCATCCATTGTGAATGGTTCTTCAACGTTGTCTGAGGAGTAGTCATTGTTCATAGTGACAATTTCGTTTTGGTCGAATGTCAGAGGGTCACTGTGATTGGGAAAGAGCATGTTTAAAAGATTCTCAACTGAGTCTTCCCAAGTCATGGTAATAGTTCCATCAGGTTTTGTAGTTGTACACTAATACGAACACACAAATCTAAGAAAGGTTACCGTATTACAGTACGAGCCTCAGGCCACTCTAGAGATTTCTACTCACAGACTGCTAGAACGCGCCATAATAACAGACAAGAACAATTTCGCACAACAGACCAAACATCCACCATCTTTTCATCATATTCGATGATTCAAACATTGAATCATCGAATTTGTAAAAGAAATTTAATTGAATTTGTAAATTAAATTTAAATTTTAAGTAACTTTGTAAAACAAACGTTTAAATGAAGAATTTGATAATATATAACAGAGCTATGATGCTCAATACGTTCTGCGTTGATGTCAATATTTGTAGAAGAAGAATAAGAGAAATTTACCTCAATATGATACGTGGAACACTTCCGTATGATACTCTCCAGAAATTAAAACGAATAAAAGATTAAAACAAAATAATTACAATAAAAAACCAATTAAAAATTTATGTTAAACTTTTTAATTGGTTTTTTACTGTACTTATTTTGCTTTAATCTTTTATTTGTTGCATAAAAATCGGAAAAGTGGATGAAACGTTAATGAGAAACATTTTTAGGGTCCGTAGTCTAACGAAGGACCCTTATAATGTCACTCGGTTGTCTGTCTGAGTGTCCGCCCGTCTATCACAGCATTGTATCTCTGGAACCATTCAACCTATTGACTTCAAATTGTGCATGAGTTTGTACCTCATGCGGGCCAACATAACGCCATATTGATCGTTGTTGACAAAAATTTGTCTAAGAAATAGGAGGGTAAAACGTGGGTGGACAAAAATGTTTTCGATAACCTATAGCTTATTATACACCGTTGGAAAGAGCTCAACGAGTAGGTTTAAAATATAATTTTAAAAATATTTTAAAATTATATTCCCGACTTATAGTCCCCCCCCTTCTATTTCCGTCGCTAATGGAGCTAAAAATTTAAAAATCGCATTAGCTATGCGTTATTCGATGTTTATCAAGGGAAACCTATTCCGATTGAAATCTATTATTTACTTTTTGTGTTAAAATTAAAAAAAAAAAAAAAACAATTTTTATTGCACTTCCATAGCGCGATTCTTTGTACTAAGCAACTCTCTTTTTGGTGACCAAAGGGTTGCTAAATAGTTAGTTAATAATTCTATAAAGGCCATTTATAAATTTTACGACGAGAAGTATTTTTTAGTTTCCAACGCTGGAGTTGTCCCGGCAAGGAGGTATTCAGAGAGGCGGCGGCGGTTGTGGGGAGCCGGCTGCGCGGAGTCTTGCACGGCTCTCACCTGCCAGTTGCTTCTCCCACCCTTGTCATTCAGAACAACTGGAAAGACTCAAATAGACAACATTTTCGTTAGTTCCTCAGTTTTAGGCCAAGCCGGAGTACTAAAAACGTTTTTCAGTTACCATAAAGCTCTCTATTTGAGGGGGGGGGAAATGGCCTCCATAGCCGAGTAGTCAGGAATGGGAGTGGTCAGTAGTACACGTTTTTTGAGTAGACCGGAGTTCAAGCCCCTGACTGTTAAATATGATTGACCCGCACTGGACCAGCGTGGCAGATTATGGTCCATTTCCCTCAGCATGAATTGTTGAGGAGGCTTCCATCCTGCAGTGGGTTGATAATGGCTGCAGTTTACCTCTATTTGAGATACTACAGTAACGACCATTCATCCTGAGTGCCTGGCACTCAGTAGTTGACCGATTTATTGTTATTACTTGGCTTTTCGAGGTGGCAAATGATAGTGAGCAAGCTTACACCATGAGCCAAAAAGTATGACTACATGCCTCAAAGTGTTAGGCCACCTTTCGCAGTGATAATCGCTTGCACCCGGCGTGGCATGAGTCCACGAGAACGCAGAAGGTGTTCTCCGCTATCCTGGACCAGCTGGACAGAAGGACGTTCTGAAGTTCGGCAACGGAGCGAGGCACTGACGTAGGCTGGCGAATTCTGCGTTCCACCACATCACACAAATGCTCGATAGAGTTGATGTTGGGAGGCTGTTGCAGCCAAGGGAGCACACTGAATGATTGGACATGATTTTAGAACCATTCCTGCACAATACTGGCCTTGTGATGTGATACGTTGTCTTGTTTAAAGCGAACATGATCACCACGTAGGGAAAAACTTGGTCCGAAACAATGCAGACATAGGATCTGGAGACGAGGGTGTGTGTTCAGTGGAGATGAAGGGTTCCAGTGATGTCCATGAAAGCAACCCCCCCCTTCCCAAGCCATGATACCATCGTGGCCAACTGTACAGTTTGGTTGCAAGGTTGGATGATATTCAAATATTATTATTGAAGAAAGCTATTGATTGCATTTCAGAACAGCCTAGTATGATAACATTCCTGTATGAAAATTAACTGTGAAACCCTGAAAGGTATAAATAATATTAAATGAAATATTTATAATTTCAAGAGAAAACTTCAGTAAGTTTTACTAGTTTTCCTGCAAGGAACAATTAGCGATTTATCATGAACTCAGAGAACTACATGTTTAGAAAATTTTATATATATATATATATATATAGGCAATAACTGTTACTAATGTAAAATAACACTAATAATACTATAAAATAATACTAATACTTACTAGTACCAATTCTAACACTAGGCGGCAGATAACTTTCATCTGCCGGTGTAATACCACCACTTTGCTTATGGAGGCTTGAAGTGGTGAAAAGTGGCGTTTAGTCTCTAAAGCAGTTTCCGGCATTACCCCCCTCAACCCATGCACGGTATTACCAGTACTACTACGAATACTAATATAAAATACCACTAATAATATGTACTAATACTAACACTAGGTGCCTTCGACTGGTGGTATTGCATCGGTTGATGAGCGTCATCAACCGATGCAATACCACTACTTTGCTTATTGGAGACTTGAAGTAGTGAAACCCATGTTTAGTCACCAAAGCAACGCTTCCGGCATCCCCTCCCTCCCCATCTCTTTCAACCCATGCACCGTAGTAAGTATTATAGGTTTCGATATCTTTGTGTTTTGGGATTTTCATAAAAAATATATATACATAAAACAGATAGACATAACCCTGATCGACAAGAAGAAAATGGCTACCTAACTCTTGACCAATCTCGATCTCGACCAATTTCAACCACAGGTATGGTGCTAAAGGGCCTCCATAAGAATCTAGCAGTAGCAGTAATAAGCCTCCTAGAGAATACTTACATGGAACTCCAGAAAGCTGAGGTTCTGAACACCTGTAGGATAGTAAGAGAGTTCCTCGATCGACAGTGATAATGACAACAGGACACAATCAACCATCCCATGCACTTGACATCAGTATCTGTCACGGCGGGGGGGAATCTCATAAAAGGAGAAAAAGTTTTTATTATAATTTCCAATTTAGGTTGTCTAATTTTGCGTTAAACTCATTTCTCCGTGATTTGTTTCCAGATTATGCTTCAATTGGTCAATAAAATTAACCAAAATGTTTCCATATTTAGTATCAAGCTTTTCAAAATATCTTATGGTTGACATGTTCTAATTTTAATTTGGCTTTACATCGTTTGCAATATAATTGGAATGATCTCGTTCTTCGTACTGTACCTTGAAAGATTTATTAATAAATAATATCAGTAGTTTAGAATGTATTGCAAATTAGTTTAAGCTTTCTGAGTAAAGTTAACCTTTCAATTCCTCGTGTGATTGTCTTTTAAATATTTCATCAAGTATCATTAACTCGTATTTTGTTTATACGACTCTAATTAAAACAAGTTCAACGCGTAGTAGTTCTCAGCAGGACGGATTGGACTCATGTACTCTTAATGCAACGGGCTAATGCTCTTTTTAGATATTTATAAAGCCTGTTTAACACAGTAGCATTCACTGATTTGATATTTAACTGCTAAAGGAAAACCAGAATGTTAGTTATGTACGGTTAACATAGTCTCAAAAGTCGCTGTTGTAGATGGTTCCAAAGATTAGCAGAAGCATCCTCTCTTTCTAAAAGCGAAAAAATGTCGATCCCATATTTATTCTGGTAGAACAAGATATCCATTTTCTTCTACCACCGTGGTCTTTGGCGGTTAGACTTAAAAGAATTTGGTTTAAACGTTAATTTAGAACGGTATGCTGAAACAAGCAGGCGGACAATTGACAGAATAAACCATTCTGCTTCTTAATAACCTACACGGTACCAACGATTAAAGTTTGCTTAAAATTATGCAATGGGAGAAACTCAAACACTACGTAGCACCTGTTGATATGTTGAAGAAAGCTTTAAAAATAAACCATTTAAATCGGGATGCTGAAGTCATGTGCATCAATATAATAAAAGAGAACTTGTTAAAGGCTGCGTAATAAGTTTATGCCAGAGAGTGTGTGTGCGAAGTTATACGTAATTCCTCAGTTTTATTTACTCGCCCTGAAATGTGATAGTTCCCGAGTTTGAGTCAATTCAATCTTTTTTTTCCTATGTGTGTTTTTTCCTTTATATTTTCTTGCACGGCTATAAAATCAACAACACAATAAACAGCCAAACAACATGACGGGCTATTTTTCATGTTGTTTTTTAGAGCAACTTTTTTCTTCCTGCTTATTTTATGGTTGGTTCTTGGGTATAATGGGCAAGGACATACACTGCACGATGGAACTTGTATGTCTCAAGAAGTACATTTCCCAACCTTAACTATTAATGTGGTACATCGGTACAGTAAATTGTAAACTCGTCTTCACTCAATGTTTTTTCTTATTTTAAGACACTGAAACGATTCAAAATAAGAAAAGACGGATTCTTTTAGATAAGGGATGTATATTTCTTTGAGAACTGAAGGGGCTAATTCTATCTTCATTGTTTTATTTCCCATTTAATGTGCATATTTCCACTGGAAACAAAAACGATGGAATTAAAGTTTTCTTTCTTGTTGCGCTTTAAAATTTTCCTTCAATATGATGTAAATATGTGTGCGCTTTTTATAATTCTATGATCCTCACTGCTACTGTAATTTCGTTTATTTCTCTGTTTAAAGAAATCTCGAACATAAACAAAAATCATAAATTCTTTATGCGCTTTATTTTAAACTCTGACTCGTTCGATGCAATTTAATTTTAATTTGCGTGATTATAGTTCATTATAACGCATATATAAGGATATTAAATTCATTTATACAACAAAGTTTAACGTGTACATTTACTAATTTCATTACAAGATACTTTTAATCACACGGAAAGGGCCAATAAGTGAAATATAATTCCTGAACTAAACTGTAATCTGCAGAGGAGATTTTCTATAATCTGTTAACGATAGCGAATTACGAGCGTGTATACCCTCGCATGTGGATGCTGGATGGTTCTCAGGTAGTAGCCGGCATTTGTCTCTTCATAGATGATGTCGCAACATTTTTATCCTAAATTAAACAAAAACATTCATTAATTACGGAGCAGCTAAACGTCTTAAGGCATTTTTGAAACAAGAATTAAGCTGTATCATACAAACATTCTGCGCAGAAAAATAGTTGTTTTCCAACTGTAATTACCTTTTTTCTTCTCAGGTATTTAGCTTCAGTCTTCACGCATGTTATTAATGTTGTTCATCCTCTTCATAATAGAAAACTCATAGACAACCACTAATTACTAAATAATTACCGCTGTGAAGGCGGTTTTTGCTAAATCGTTTATTTTCTTGCACATTTCTCAGCTGTCATTCAGAAAGATGCTGGAGGAGAAATAATTATGGACACCTGATTATTGGCACTCCAAAAAAAATTAATTTCATTCTTTCTTATAAATTTTTCGTATTCTAAAACCGAAATCTACTATAAATTCGAAGAAACTTTAGTGCTTGGAATTGGCCTTCTCCAGTACAGTGCGATCGATCAAGTAGTCAGTTACACTGATCAGGTGCTCTTAATGGTATTTCATGATGATGAATGCGGCGCAATTTATCAGCAGTTAGGAAGGACACTAAATATCCTGGAATATAGCTGGAGAAATGTGAGCGGTGTACAATGTACAGTCAATGAATCTGAAACGTGACTCGGGTAGAATAGGTAAGGAATCTAAACAAAAGATACGTTGTATTTAATAAGTATCTTAATAAGACCGTAATGTATATGGTTGCAATGGCGAGTTCCATAATAATTGCAGATTATTGGTTGTAAAACTTCTTGAAATGAAAATGTAATCAGTGAGATAGACAGCTAGGGATACCTTAAAGCGGTATCACACTACGAGTGCTTTGAAAGTTATTTTTCGTACTTGGTTATTTATGAGAGGCTCAACAATTTAAATTCTTCGATTGCTGATCCCTAACTTATAGAAGATGATGGTGCAAATGATTACATTGTTCAATAATTTCTTTGAATTTGTTTCCTTTCTTAAAATAGGCAAACTTTACTAATTTTGGGTCGAGAAAAATGAATATGACTTCAGAATTTTTTTATTAGCTCTAGTTTTTGAGATACAGTACTTTCGCTATTGTCTAAGAATATAATAATTTCAGTAGTAGTCGGAGTGAAAAGTAATATTAAAACAATCTCATATTTACATTTTCTTGATACAACAGGTACTTGAAAGTTTCTCCATCCTGGTTTATCCCCTTAACAAAGTTCTTCTTGAGTTCCAGTTAAATCACAGTTGCTTTTAATTAAAACGTAAAAAAAAAAAAAAAAAACAAGAACACAACAAAACTGCACAGGAACCGAAAGTACTTTCTTAAAATGTGGCCTATTCACGACAGCGCCTTCTTTGTCGCTTGTATTCCACTTTCGGGACGTCGCTTGTTACAGTCCAACAGTAGTCAGCAAGCACAGAAGCGTTTCACCTATTGCAATAAATGAATATTTATTTAATTTATTCATATCTTCTTTCCATTGCTGAAATGTCTTGGTGGAATCGCTCACCGTGCTCGTCACTCACTGCACCACAGTTGTCAGGAAAGAAGTCCAGATGAGAGTCGATAAAGTGGATTTTCAGTGACATGTTGCAGCCTAATTGATATTTTTCTAAAAGGTTTCCAGGAAGTCATGCACAACACTTTTAAAGGCTTCCCAAGCCGCGTTCTAATTACCCTGGAGGAATTAAATAAATGAATATTTATTTAATTTATTCATATCTTCTTTCCATTGCTGAAATGTCTTGGTGGAATCGCTCACCGTGCTCGTCACTCACTGCACCACAGTTGTCAGGAAAGAAGTCCAGATGAGAGTCGATAAAGTGGATTTTCAGTGACATGTTGCAGCCTAATTGATATTTTTCTAAAAGGTTTCCAGGAAGTCATGCACAACACTTTTAAAGGCTTCCCAAGCCGCGTTCTAATTACCCTGGAGGACTCGCTCAAAGTTTTCATCCTTTAAAAGTTCTCGAATTTTCGGACCAAGAAAGATTCCTTCCTCAACATTAGCATCGCTCAACAGTGTAAATTGTCCTCTCAGGTACTTGAAAGCTTCTCCATCCTGATTCATCCCCTTAACAAAGTTCTTCATGAGTCCCAGTTTGATGTATAAAGGGGGCAGAAGAAATTTACTTCGATCAACCAGAGGACTGTGCTGGACATTTTTTTCCCGGGGCACACATTTTCCCTCAGAGGTCAGACTTTTCTCTTGTAGTGCGAGGACCTAGCCCGACTTTCCCACTCACACAGGAAACAGCAGTACTTCGTGTATCCCAACTGCATGCCCAGCAGTATTGCAATCACCTCCAGGTCTCCACAGATCTGCCATTGGTGGTCTTTGTACTTCATTGCTTCCAGAATTAGTTTCATATTCTCATGTCTTCTTTATGTAGACATTTATTCTTTCATTTATTGAGTAAAGCGGCGCCTAGCCAAAAACAAATCTGGCAAATCCGCCATACATATATAAATAGTATAGTACAGTAAACAATTATTTTCAATACAAATTTCACATTCATATTACAAATCAACTGTACTGTGCAATGGTCATCCCCTCAGCTAGAGCACAACCACCTGGCAAGTAGGCTACAGCAGAAACCGATTAAGAGACATTGTCCACAGATGAGAACAAGCATCGCATCCTAGAGACTGATGCGATGCTTGTTCTCATCTGCTTGTTCACATCCACAATCAGCTGTACAAGTAGGCTACAACAGAAACCGATGAAGAGACACTTCGCAGTGAGCACAAGCATCACATCTTAGAGCTTGATCATTGCCGGTATTCACCAAAAGACATAGTTTAACGAACAGCCATCTACCAGCAGCCAGAGAGCTCAACAGAAGTTACTCATGTTAAACAGCAAAAACAAGCTGGAAGAAGGTGTAATTGCAGGATCAAATCTAAGAAAAACAATTAAGGCTTCTTATGCTGTCCTTCATGTGGACATAGTGCATAGTATTAGGGTCAGACGCCACCTGTGGTTTCCCACATCTGCGCCATATGTTCGCTGTGAAGGAATACACGTGTGTGTGTGTGTGTGTGTGTGTGTGTGTGTGTGTGTGTGTGTGTGTGTGTGTGTGTGTGTGTCCTGGTATCAAGGGTGGCCCCTAGGCATAGCCCATCTCCATCTAGTGGATCCGTATTGAATGTAGGACCTCTGCAAAGGAGCAGCCAACACCTGGGCAGCTGGTACTGTCCCCAGGCACGAGTAGCCGGGCCTGGGTTTTTTTTATCCTCTTACATGCCAAAGTGCACGAAATCCCGCGCCCACTGGAGGTGGTGCAATACCAGTGGGTGCCAGCTATCCCGCTCACAGGCTGCCCAGGCCTGGGAGTCCGCAAAAAAATAAAAAATAAAATAAAAAAAAAAAATAAGAAAAGAAAAAACAAACAAGGCTGGAGCTCCAAAAACCCATTGAAGTCACACAGCCAGCCAAGACACCATTACTTACCAATAGTTACATGTATTTCTGTTTTATACAATTGTAAAGACTGTCCAGTAATCTAACTGTTCAGGAAATATATAGTCTGATTTAATTTCTTCCCCGGTAGAATCTGAGCTTGTAGATTATAGGGCGATAGAGTTCTTCAAGGCGATTTCCATGTAGAAAGTTCACATAGTATTCCTGAGCTTTAGGCAGGAGAGGAAGTTCCCAGCATGCACTAAAGCACTCGCAGTAGCACTGAGCGTTCTTGCAGAAGGTTTTCCTATACGTGTAGCTATAAATTATCAGTCAGAAAGCAGAAATTGGAGTTTTTGTGTTCAATAGGCTTGGTGGCATTTCAGATTATTGCAGGATTCATCTTATGGGGAGAAGATCTTATTTATTTTATTTATTTATTATTATTTTTTTAAAATAAGATTTCATAAGAGAGAAGCGTGTTGGGGTGCACAGAAGTATGGGTATTCTTAACTGTACGGTTAAGTAATTATTTACAATTCTTCAAGGTTAGCTTCCTAATAATTTAGGCCCGTTTATGCACAAAGCTTCTTGGTGAGCCGTCCAGCATCACTTAGAGGAGAAGGGAATCTACCTGCCATTTCCTGTTGCGTTGATGGCTATCTTCCGATATGTTCTTCCCAAAAGTAAGTTAATCTGGATCATTATGATCCCGCAGTAGAGTTTCTAGCAGCAAGTCTTTTCTTGAAAACTGCCGCCGAGAACTCTTGAAATATAGTGAAAGACATCAGAATTTTCAATGAGAAAATGTACATTATTTTCTGAGATATTATTTATTTTACTCAGCAGTACCTGTCTTTCATTCAAATAATCATTACATTCAAAGAGAACGTGCTGCCATGTCTCAGATGCACCGCAGTGACAGAAAGGGTCAGACTCAAGGCTCCTTTCAAAAAGTTTAGCCCTGAGCGATCCGTGGCCAGTCATTAAATATGATGTAGTCATGCTAGGCACAAACCATTTTGAGACTGTGGATAATGATGCGAATTCAACATTTGAAATGTATCTTCGTGTTAACTTTGAGCCCGTCTTTTCTGCCAAACAGCAGTGAGTTCCTTCCAGAGTCTTCGTTTTTCCTCTTTTATTCTGTTCGTAGGGTCTGTTACAATGTTAAAAATATTTATAGAAATTCCTTTTTTGAGATTGTAGATCATACCCCTGTAGGAGATATAAAGATCCAGAGGCAGGGTTTTTAGCATTAGCATTAGTAGAGGCATTTGATGCAAGAAAGCAAGCTTATGCAGCATCAGCCAAAAAAAAAACCCACTTCCACTTCACCCCTCTGTTCGTTCAAAATACCTGTCCAGCTGAGCCTTAAACTTATTTAGGCTATCAACCTCCACCACAAGGGATGGTAGTCTGTTCCACCAACCAACCACCCGCTGGCTAAAGGCAAATTTCCGCACGTCTATCCTACATCTGTCTTTCCTCAATTTGAATTTATGCCCTCTCAGGTGATTTTTCTGAGCTAGAGGAAGAATCCCATCAGCATTGAGCATGCTTAAACCATTCAAGGCTTTATACACCTCTATCAGATCACCTCGCTGGTGCCTAGTCTAAAGACACTGAAATTTGCAAAACTTAAGCCTTTCTTCGTAAGAGCACCCCTTTGTTCCATTCACTAATCTTGTTGCCCTTCTCTGTACTCGTTCCAGCAGCTCTACATCCTTCTTGAAATGAGGCCTCCAGACCTGTATACAGTACTCTAGGTGTGGCCTGACCATTGCCTTATACAAGGGAATAATCACCTCCTTATCCCTGCTGGAAAAATTCCTGTATATCATTGACAATACTCCATGAGCTACTTTGCAGCCCGTCTGCACTGCTCAGAGAACTTCATATCTGCCTGCACAACCACCCCCAAGTCCCTTTCATTCTCTACCACTGTCAGTGTAGTACCACAGAGTTGATACGTTGCTCTGGGGTTGCTGTTTCCCATGTGTAGTACTTTACATTTGTCAATGTTAAACTTCATTTGCCACCTCTCAGCCCATCTGCTCAACCTTTCCAGATCCTGTTGCAGCAGCATAGTGTCAGTAGTGTCCTTGACAACCCTGCCAACCTTTGTATCGTCTGCAAACTTGGACATTAAGCTTGATATACCATCATCAATATCATTTATAAATACAGAAAACAATAATGGACCCAACACTGAGCCCTGAGGGACTCCACTAATAACATTAGTCCACGATGAGCAGTGTCCATTGATTACCACTCACTGTCTTCTCCCCCTCAACCACCCCTTTATCCATAGCAGCAATTTGCCTCCAATGTCACACTGCTCCAATTTGTGTAGCAGTCTTCCATGTGCAACAGTATCAAAAGCCTTTCTAAGATCCAAGTATATAATATCAAAGTTATTCCCTGCATCCAGTTCTTTTGTGACTGCATCATAGTATCTAATCAAGTTGGTCAGGCAAGACTTCCCCTTAACAAAACCATGCTGTGTCTGAGCTATAACTGAAGTCTTGTCTAAATGATCCTGCAGTGCTTCTTTAACCAGTGCCTCCATTAATTTTCCTGGAACAGAAGTTAAGCTCACAGGTCTATAATTACTTGTGTCAGCCTTTGATCCTCCTTTGTGAATTGGGGTCACATTTGCACATTTCCAGTCTATGGGTACCTCCCCTGAGTCCAAGGAAGCTCTCATAATTATGGCTAAGGGTTTGCTTACTTCCTTTGCTGCCTCCTTTAATATAACTGGATAGATCCCATCCACCCCGGCTGCCTTTCTTGTGTTTATCTTCAACAGTTTCTCCTCCACTTTACTCCCAGTTATTTCAAGATTCTGTAGCTTACTGCTAGAGTAGAATACACCTCTGGCATTCCCCTTGCGGAATAAATCCTCCTGTGTGAATGTCGATGCAAAATATTCATTTAGTTTGTTAGCTACCTGAGCAGGATCATCAACAGTTGACCCATCAATATCAAGTGGACCAATCTGATTCATCCCCTTCCTTCTAGAGTTTACATAAGTAAAGAACTCTTTGCTGTTTTTCTTTGCATCCCTTGCCAAGGATTTCTCGTAATCTGCCTTCGCCTGCCTAACCTCCTTTGTAACTTGGTTGCATATCAACTTGTATCTATCATAGGCTTCTGTGTCATGTGTTAATTTGTAAGTATCCCATGCATTTTTCTTCTCTGCCATATGCCTCATTAGTTCATCTGACATCCATTTTGGCCTAAACCTTGAACAATATTTCTTAGTTGGTATGTAAAGCCTAGTAGCTTCCAAGATAAGTTCTTTGAATGCTTCCCATTTTGAATTTGCTGTTGGTAACATCATCAGTTGGTCCCACTGTATAGAATTTAAATACTGTCTCAGTCCATCGTAGTCGCCTTTACGGAAGCAATAACCCTTCCCTTTACCCCTAATGGTAGTTACCTCTTTGAGTAAATCCCACTTCAGCACACTGTGATCACTGCCACCTAGTGGTTCATTTATCTGCAGATTCTTAATGCATGAAAAATCACTGCTGATAATCAAATCAAGAGTATTACTCCCTCTAGTTGCCTCCCGAACATGCTGATGGAGAAAACAATCATCCAATAAATCCACAAAAGCCCTGCTAGTGCGTGAGTAACCAGCCCCCAAATTCCAGTCAATATCTGGGAAATTAAAATCTCCCATTATAAGACTCTCTGATTTACTGGCCCACTCTATTTCCCTGTACAGTTCCTTATTATACTCATCAGAGTCATTAGGCCTATAGCACACTCCTACTCTCAATTTTGATCTCCCAATGCTTATGTCACACCAAACTGACTCAACACTGCACTGTCCAGCGATGTCGACTGGCTTCACTTCCTTGGTTTTTATGTGTTTCTTAACTAATAGCATAACCCCTCCCCCCTTCCTATCCTGTCTATCCTTTCTGTAGACGTTGTACTCCCCAAATTGCAGTTCTGCATCCCTTATATCTGTGTGACACCACGTCTCTGATATCCCAACAATATCTGCCTTTGATGTTTTGAGCAATACCTCAAATTCATCAAATTTATTTACCAAACTCCTAGCATTGGTGTACACACAAGTATACCTGCACCTGTTTCTATTCTTAGCTACCCTAACACAACCCATGTGTTTACTTGTACCGCAATGGCTCCCAGCAGTCTCTGAAATACCATGCATCTTGTTTTTCAGGCTTCTGCTCATTCTAATAGAAGCAGTGCAAGAATCTCTTTCACCTCTGCCAGTGGCTACTGTCAATCTATTGGTCTTTGTCTCCCCCCCCCCCAAACTAGCAGTTTTCCGACCCACCTAACACTGCCTGGATAGCATCAGCAAATATTCTTGCACCCTTTCTATTTAAGTGTATCCCATCCCTGTAGAAGCAATCTCTCCTGTTAACAAGTACAGTCCAGGCTGAAAAAAAGTTTACCCCTTGAGCCTTGCACAATCTTTCCAGGGCCGAATTGATCGACAAGGCTCTCATCATATACTCCCTCCTATCGTGAAATGTCTGAGAAAATTAAAAATTTCCCGGCTGGAATTGCAAGGATTTCCAGAAAAGAATGGGGTCTTAGCAAAAAGACATTGTCTTTATACTATAAGACTATCTTTCTGCCGATTGCTGCGTACGCAGCAGGTGTTTGGTTCCTGCTAGAAGGTGTAGAGCATTATTCGACACTGTCCTAGGAACTTGAAGAAGAGTGAGCAACACCGAACGCTGTAATGAAATAAGTTTAGTCCTAATCTTAGTTTTTGAGACCCTCCAAAACCAAACACCTGCTGCGTACGCAGCAATCGGCAGAAAGATAGTCTTATAGTATAAAGACAATGTCTTTTTGCTAAGACCCCATTCTTTTCTGGAAATCCTTGCAATTCCAGCCGGGAAATTTTTAATTTTCTCAGACATTTTGGATACAAATGTTTTGAGTATGAAAGTTTAGTTTGTCATCGATTGTAAGTCCCAAGTACTTGGTGCTGGATATGTAGGGGATTTGTGAGCCATTTAGGATAACTCTGGGAGGTCTGCCATAATTGAATTGCTTTCGAAAAACCATGAAAAATAGTTTTTGTAGGGGAAATTTTGAGCTTATTTAGATTGGCCCAGTTGGATAAATCATCCAATATTGTTTGGATCTTTTGTTCCAAGGTTGTTCTCGACATTCCAGTAACGCCAACTACCAAGTCGTCTGCATATGCAATTTTTAGGCAATCTCCATTTTCCTTTGTCAGCCATTGGTCTAAGACTGCATTCCTACTGTAAATGCCAGAAAAGTGTTGTGTTGTATGTGACATATTGCGTTAGGTTGTGTTGTGTGTCCTGGCATTTGGCCGCAGGGCCCTGGTGGGACTCCACGTTGCCCGCACACACCACTAGGAGGTAGCCAGGCTGCCCATTATTCTCTGGCTTGTCTCCTCCAGGGTCGCCAAAGCCTCCTGGACGGAGACAAAAAAAAAAAAAAAAAAAAAGGTAGAGTCGGGGAAGTACAGAGTGTACGCAAGAAAGGAGGGTATAGCTAGAAATATGGAGGATGTAGGCGAAGGCATCCTCCAGGTTATGAATAGAGCAGTAAGCGCCATCAGGTGAAAGGGGAACCCGGGAATGGGGATAAATAAGACATAGCAAGAGAGCTACGTGTAAGTTGCCACTGAGGAATAAGGTGGCCCGTACGCCAGTTAATCCTATCCAGGTTAAGATCGGTTGGCCAGTTAGGCAAGGATCAGATGTTTGGGGGTATTCCTATTTTGCGTTGGCAGTAGGGTGCTCTGTCTTGTGAAGAGGGCTTTTGCAAATTTGATAAACTCATAGTAGTAGTTTTCTTCTGTGATGAATAAGTGTTCATTTCTTTTAGGGTTATCTTGTATACCAGTAAACAGTATGCTGCGGAGGTCCTCATAGTGTTGACAGGTATATACTAGATGGTTTCAGTCTTCTATTTCACCACATGCACAGTAGGCGTTGTCAATGATTCCCATGGATGTTAGTTTGTGGTTTATTGATCCGTGTTCGGTAATGAGGTAGGTGGTATAAAGACTAGGAGAGAACCAATTTGAAGACTTGGGAAATTTTATAAATTTCTTGGTGATTGGGCCCTTGTCGGTAGCATTCCATCTGTCCTGCCAAGTCTGAAGTAGTAGGATGGCAATTTGTTTCTTTTCCTGACTGATTTTATTCAGGTTATTGATGGAGTGTCCAGGGACAGTTGCTGGTATGCCCCTGGATAGACAGTAGTGGAGGCCCCGTCGAATAACCTCCAGATCAAGCGGAAGGACGCCCGCAAGAACCTGAAAGGCTGGATTGCTAACTGTGCAGTATGCCCTTGTAATAGTAAAAAGGATGGTGCGCTGGATGGTTCCCAGTTTACGTTTGTTGTTGTTGTAAAGAGTTGCCCTGCGAAACCAGACCCCAGGTCCATACGTTATGAAGGGAAGGAGGATTGATTTGTACAGAACCTTAAGGGTGCGTCGATTCAATCTTCAATCACGACGACTCACCCATGCAATGAGAGCAGTGTGTACCTTCATGTGGACATCGTGGCCAGAGGAATTGAAGGAAGAGTGTTGCCATTGTGGAGCAAAATAGCTTTTAAACTTAGCTTTGAAGAGTCTATGAATAGCCTCTAGTCCTGTAGGTTGTGCTCAACATTCAAAGCTGTCATAAAACCATTGACATCACAGCAGGCAACAAGGTAGTTTTCACTTTTAAAATATGGAGTCAAAGCATTCTTCCTGCTCCTGTACACGGACACCTTGACATTTGGTTGCGGAAGATTCCACTGTTGGAACCTTGTTTGTTTGTTGTTTGGTTTTTAGGAGCATTAGCAACTAAGGCCATATTGCTCCGGGGATATGCGGTGGTCATTCCCTGACCTTTCCGCATCCTCTGTGTTTGGTGGTGACGGGCTCGAACCCCGGTCTAATCAAGAAGCGTGTGCTACGCACTGCTGCTCCTTCCCACCTGGCTACGGAGGCGCCCTGTTGGAACCTTGATCCCAGAAGCTCTGTTTTATCTTTCGATAGATCTAGGTCTCGAATTAGATCACTTAGTTCACCTTGAGTGATTCTGTGTGACTCACTCGGCGACTCAAGTTCTGGCACAAAACCAGGAACCTGTGATGTTGAAGGCCCAGGTTGACCATCATTCATCACACTGCTCCCATCTTCATCAGACTCCAAAGTGTATTCTTCTGGAGGGTGAGGTACAGGCAGACCATCCTCATGTTCCACTGGTCGGATAGCTGACGGGATGTTGGTGTATTCCACAGTCCATTTCCTTTTTTTTTTTTTTTTTTTTGACACGCCATGCTGAAGAAGAGGCACCGTGCAGAAATAGCAGTCATTTACATGATTTACAGGTTCCCTCCAAATCATTGGGATGGCAAAAGGCATTGAGCATCCTTTGTTATTCAACCATCCACGGAGATTTACAGCACATGTGTTGCAGCAAATATGAGGTGCCCAGGGTTTGTCTTCATCCCCTACCTTACAGCCAAAATAATGGTAGTAGGCTGTCTTCACAAGTGGAGTCAATTGGCGTTTTTGAGTGGAAAATGTCACATCACCACACACACACAACAAAAATTGTCAACACATTTATGTGGCATCCTGGCTTTTTACGTATTTTTTGTCCATAAACCTAAGAAAAAGAAATTAACATCACTTGCAAGGTCATCACTTGTATCATTATACACAAAAACACACACAAAAAAAAAAATCATGGCGTATCGGTGCCTGTTTCAGTGTTACCAACCTATCTATTCTCTAGTATTCATCAATATTCCCCTAACTCATAGGAGGGGCTATATCGTGGATACGAGAGCTAACTAAGAGTTTTAAATGTTATATTCGTTTTTCTCATGCTGAAATTAAGAAGAATTGACTACTTTCAAGCAAGAAACATTTTTGGTGTTGACCAGTATTATCGTTAAATATAACCGTTTTGTACAAGACAAATACATAGCTCAATATTTTTGGTGCATGCAATAAGATGTTTCCTGCGTTTACATTTAAAGTTTTTCTATTAAACTAACGCCCCTGAATTTGTAGCTACACAAGGCTGTGAAATGTTATCTTCAGTAGATTATCCGCATATTAATTAAAGTTAACTAAACAACAGCGTACGAATACAGAACTCGGAATTATAGAGGGCACTTCGCTTATTATTATCATAGATAACGTTATAATCCATTTCCGGTCTACATCAATAAACAACATTAAAGAGCTGCATTCTTGTGACATCTATTAAGCTTTTTCTTGAGGTGATCACAATAAGTGACGTCCACTGTATTCAAGATAGACGATTCAAAAAAATGGGAAGTGCAGTTTTAAGTCCTACCTCTGACCTTTCTGTCATTCTTGCTCATTTGATTCGTTCTGGTAATCTTAAGGGAAGGTTCCATGTTCTAGAAATTTCTCTTTTTTGGATTGAACGTGCTTTTCTTATTTATACAATTCAATTTAGAAGTCTGCGTAGCTTGTTTTTAAAGGACATCGAATGTTTAAGTCCGGAGACAAAACGGTAATTAGGTAAGACTTCTTTTTGGCATTATTAAAGAAATTCAGAAAACAAAAATCCCCGAACGGTTAGTATCTGAAGGAATGGCTTTCCAGACCGGTGTCTAGACAGGTGGCTCATCAACCGAGATTTTCTGAGGATGATCTCTTTATTTGTTTTAGACTTCTAGCTACGTCGCAGTGCCAGAAACTTCAAGTCCGACTTATTTTTGATTGAATAACATATCGTATTCTGAAACTAATCTTTAAATCAAATATCTCAAGAAAACGAAAGATGGGTGCAGCTATTTGACTCTCGTCTTTCGAGCACTTAAATGAATAAGAACATGGTCTTTTTTTTTTTTTAATTTTGAGATTTAAAATTTACTGTTTAGGCGTGAAAGAAAGCGAAAAGTTTCGGTACAACCATTGCACATAAATTTAGTCGAGAAATTCCTCGAAGATCGGAGTTCTTAGCAGTTTTTATTAATCAATAAAACTTTTAGGGTTTTATGGAACAAGCGAATTTTTGAATTAGTGAATGGAAGTTCACTAGAAATATTATGGAGGTTGGGAAAGATTACGACTGCGCAGATTCACGCTTAAGAAAAGCCGTTTATATACAGAATAAGAAATGGGATCACAATGTTAGGGTTAATATGCACCTAGCAATCCCGCAATAAGTAACTGAGTCTTTTATTAAATAACTGTCAACGCATATTGATATGCATGTAATTTGTTATGTGCTGATAATAGTTGATTTATTTTTAATGCCTTTGCGCACTAAAATCTTACTTTTGGGTTTACGAAATGAAACCATGATTCTGCATTTTATCTTTAATTGGTTTTCTTAAATAATGAATTCATGAAAAAATTGCTCTGATATAACTTTTCGGAATTCGTGATGATAAATCTTGAATGTGAATTCCAATCTGATCTTGTATCAAATTGGAATTAATTTTTATAGAAGATTCTCTTTTAATTCGTGCTTTTTTCTTAATTCATCTTTATTTAATCTTGTTTTTTGCTGTTGTTGGCCATGTCTTTATTACATACGTATGTAAAAAAAAAAAAAAAGAAGCAACGAGTCTTAAATAAATATTAGCAAGGAGAAATCACGTATAAAAACCACGCGCGCCATCTTGGCTAAAATGGCGCATTTGTTATAACACCCTGTTGATTCCCTGCAGTTTATCAACGTGAATTCTCCCACCTATGCGAGTATGCACCTAAATATCTCCAGGCGTCTGCAAACGTCAATTAACTTTCACGCCGAACGGAAATGGCAAAGTCACCTTCTTGACGAACTCTTTGGTTCAGAAGGCGAGCACACAGAATCGTTCGATATTCCCGCTAATATTTTCTACTTTTCAGCAGCTCCCTCGTGTCTTTCATCAACTTTGTGTTTATCTTCACATTTCCTTCCTTTAACACTTCAAGAAACGCAATTTGGAAATATCGTACGTAAGAAAAAAAGATAAAAGCTGGACTTTGTCCTTCATGACGAGAAGAGGTTTTGGCAGCATAACATTAACCCGTAATGAGTATTGACCAAATTTACAGGCTTAGCCTTCTCGCAATAAGATAAAAATGAATTCGTTGCCAACATAACGTCCAGAGAGACTGAAAGTTGCATCCTCTTCTTGAATAATTCATACGCGAAATCTTGACTCCGATGGTTTTGAAAGAAACCCAATCGGACCAACATGACAGAAAAACACGTAAAAAGAGAAACTCTTGTAATATTTCCAGAAAAAAATTGTAAAGATTTTATAATTGAAAAATACAGCTTTTTAAATTTTCTAGTGCTTATTGCTGTTGAAATAGTTGGCATTCGCTGAATGGTTTTCTTCCTTATTCTCTGTATAAACGGAGGGAAGAAAACACCCAACGCTTCTTGTGCAAATCAACCATCACCGCTATTTTTCTACTTTGTGTGAAATGGTTTACTCGGGTTCTATCGGTAGAGAAGAAATTTTAATGGGCTCTTTCATATCGTGACCGAATTAGTAAATTGTTTGTCTTCTACTACGTCAAACACATTACGATAACCTGACAATAGTTGAGACCAAAAATCTGTGTACATTCTGAAGCTAAACGATCTTAACATACAATTACTTTCACCAAGTTTATTAGAGCATCTAGTTTTATTTCATCCGAAAATAAGGAAATGCGAATGTGAATATACGCAACTTAATCTGAATTTAGATAGTTGAGTAATAAGGAGTCGCACCTCCTGGAAAGCGTTAATTTCTGCACTCCTTTCCCTAATTGAATATTCATTTAATGTTTTGTAATACTTCACTTATTTCTTCTAGAATTTTAATAACAATTGATGGCATTTATTGGATCTTCTCTGAATTAATAAAATAAACCCATTCATTCTTCCAATCAGAGAATGGCAACAAACTATACCCTTAAACTACTGTATAAGGATAGTCCATGTAAAATGTACGAAAAAAATGAAATAATTCCCAGATTTCCTTTGGTGCGATTTTAATGAAATTTAGAATGACTCGACAAATCTTCTCAAAGAGCTAAATCTAAAAATTAATTCAGCGAGAATTAAGTTATTACGGAAGACAATAGGCGCTTTACATATACGAACATCACGCGTATTAGTTCATGTGTACATGGAAATGTGTATCCGACAGAGAGGAGCTTAGAGACATTAATAAGGTTGTAATTACTCCATTTAGTCAGGCAACAACAACAGGTTCTCCTGCTGTGAAAGTATTCGCGAATCCTGAAGCTGGAATCAACTCTTTCAGTACTTTGTAGAGTCCTGGAGGATGGTTAGCTACTGAAAATTTCTCTCCCCTGAAGCATCTGTTTGCTGGTTGCGATTTATGGAGGAACATTATCGTCCATTACTGGAATTGGGGCGCCTCTTTTGCGTATTGCATCCCAGAGAAAAGTGTGCATTGGGTCCTGATGCTTCACAACAGTCTGTTTTTCTACTGACATTGCACAGTTCTATACTTTCATCTCTTGTTTTCCTAGGCTGTGAGACCACTTTCTCCATAGCGGTGATCCTCAGATAAAGATCGGGCTGAATACTGACTCGACTCATCAAATTAAGCCATTACTGTTGGATCCGGTTGACCTGTTCATAACATCCAGTTAAACCGATGAGGTGAGCTAGAGGACACAAATCATGGGTCGTTTATTATTATCATCATCAGTTTATTCCCATAAGGAAACCACCCCGGGACGGCAAAGTGCCAGGAGGGTGCAAATTACATATCAGGGTGCGAGATACTACGGGCAGTGGGTTACATATACTGAATCCGTAGTCTCGTCCTCAAATATTATATACACATTTTATATTTAATACAGTATTTACACATTAATGATTGTGTACGTACATTATACAAATCATATATTTACAATTCAGTAATTCCATATATATTTACACAATTGTTAGGGAAGGTATTTTGCCAATCAATAGCTTACCAAATTATTATCATTCTTAAAATGGAAAGTTTCACTTTTATTCAATTCTTTGGAAGTTGTCACTTTGCAGCCGATTTATATTTCAGTAAGTCTGAAAGAATTCTGGAAAATCTCTTTCCGGTATGTTGCATCCTCACAGAGTTTTTCAGGATCTATGCGCAGAGAGTTAAATATTTTTGCTGCATTTGATGGGAACAATCTTTCCAGTCTACTAAGATTGTTCAGGACTAGGCAAAGTGGATTATTTACTTCTCTGCAACGTCTAGTAGTGGCACACGATTTGACTAGAATATTATCCAGGACTGGAGTATCTGTGCGAGAGTGTGTAGGCTCCTGTTAATTGTCCGTTCCATCCAGGGTGTGATGTTAAGGTTTGAGTAGAGAATGGCCCTTGAGATAGCAAAAGGGTGGCCAACAACTCTGTTAAGCCATCGCAAGAACCAGTACTCCATCCTAAGGACGGAGTTATATGAATCGGGAGCTGAGGACCAGATTTGAGAGGCGTACATTGCAATTGGCAGGACACACATTAAAATGTACTTGGTCGCTAGCTGAGGATCCCTAATTCCTACCAGTTCTTGTCTAGTAGTCCATAAAGCAGCGAATATTTTTGTCTTCATGTGGGCGAAGCATTGAGCAAAAGTGAGTCTGTCATCCCACTTCAGGTCCAGGTGAGCGTGCACTTTTTTCACACTAGACCCGTTTACAGAGATCGAGATGTCGTTTTTATTCTGTTTATGAGTTATGGTCATTTGGGCAGACTTCTGTGCATTAATACGAAGCTCGATGCAATCCAGATAGCTCTCAAATTCTCGGATTGTGTTATTTGCTTTCTGGAAAATACCATCTGCTGATTCGTGGTCTTTGGAAGTGATGAAGAATTTTACATCGTTAGCATATGGTATAAATTTGCAATACTGTGCAAGAAACGGCTCCAAGGCGGCTGCGTAGAGGGTAGCCGAAAGGACTCCCCCCTCCCGTGGCACTCCTCGCGAGATGGTAAAGCAAGATTGTAACTTTTGGTGCTTAACAGTAAGTTTTCTTTGTTCTAGCAGGCTGCTTATTATAGTTAACAGATTTCCTCTTATATACCGACTATTTTGCATACCGACTTTCTCCCTCAGTCAGAATAATATAGTTTGGAGGGAGATATTCCGAGTAAGTGGCTAAAAACGTAGACCGGAGATGCTATGCTGTCACCTGTGACGTCTAGGATTTCTGGCCAGATATCGATCACCTGTTAGTGTTGTGGATATTCAGGAGTCTGCTACCTCTGTTTGTGATTGACCTGCTTCCATTCTGGCGATCGATCTACGTGGAAAAATCATTCATAGTATTCGGTGCTGAAGAAATATGAAACGTTACTCGAGTTTGATATCCGTGCATAAACTAAGGGATTCACGGTCAAACCGATGCAAAGTACCTCTTCAAAATTGAATAGGTACCATGCATCAGACTTCACTGTCTAAAGGACCTTCATCCTGAGACGAGGCTGTCTGTGCGAGTGAGGCTGAGTCATATGAAATTAGTGATGTAGTAATTAAAGATTATTGTTTATGAAAAACTTTTGAACATAAAGGGAAGTAAGGCTTCCGGAGTTGATGGCATATACCCTGTTTTTTGGGGGGAGAGCATCGAACCATTGAGATTAATCATGAGGGAAACTGATTGGAGAAGTGTCACTGTATCGCCAATACATAAAATCGGTTCTAAGAGTGAAGTTGGTAACTACAAACCGGTTAGTCTAACTTCAGTCGTAGGAAAAATCTTAGAGGCAATGATTAAGAGTGCAATTCAGGGGCATTTAGACAGATATGGACAAACGACATGACTTTGTTAAGGATAAATCATGCTTAACTAACTTAGTAGGCTATTTCGACACAAGTTACTCTTGAGGTAGATTTAGGTAACAATTTCGACAGTTTATTTGGATTTTACCAAAGCATTTCACTCGGTCCCTCATGAGAGGTTACTGTATAAGCTTGAATAGGTTGGAATTACTAGTAAGATTATAAGATGGGTGGCTGCAGGGCAAGAAGCAGAGGGTTGTGATTAATAGATATTCTTCAGATTGGTGTAACGTCAGGAATGGGATCCCTCAAGGATCGGTTCTTGGACCACTGTTTCTCATTTCGATAAAGGGCATCGACGAAGGGATAGAAGGTATGATGTCAAAATTTGCAGATGCCTTAAAGATTGGCAGAGTCGTTAACGATCAGTGACAAGCAGCGCTCCTTCATGATGACTTGAACAGGCGTCAAACATGACCGGAGAAGTAGCAGCTCTGTTTTAATGCTGTTAAATGCAAAGTGTTACACTTGGGAAATAACAACCCACAAATAAAATTTACACGTGGTTGGGGTTGAATTAAAAACAGTGGAGAAGGATAGGGATTTGGAGTTACAATACGGGCAGACATGAAGTTTTATGAACAGTGCAAACAAGCAGTCAGGAAAGCCCATAGTGTCCTGTCGATGATTTATCGAATATTATCTTGTAGAGATAGGGAGATCATAATCCACTGTATAAGGAAATTGTAATAGCACATTTGGAATACTGTGTTCAACTATGGAAACATCATCTGAAAAAAAAAACAAAACATTGAGGTTCTTGAAAGGGTACAAAGACGAACAACTCGATTGGTGAAATCGGCAGAAAGACTGTATGAAAGAAAACTGATAATCGCAGGTCTTTGCGATTGTCAGTTTTCTCTCATACAGTCTCATCTCTCATACTCAATCAGGTCCCCTGACCGATAATCGCAGGTCTCTGCGATTATCAGTCAGGGGACCTGATTGAGGTTTATAAGGCTCTGAGAGGGATTAGTAAAATGAATGAAGATGGGTGGAATTTTCACTATTATAAAGAATTCCAGAACGAGGGGTCATAAATTCAAATTACAGGAGTTGAGGTTTATATTAAACTGTACGAAGTTTTTTTTTAGGCAGTGAGTCGTTGAACGCTGGAACAGGTTTCCCTCGCAGGGAGTTGAGGCTGACAGCGTCAATAAATTCAAAGGTCAACTGACTAGTTAACTGTGTTAGGAGGGAAGCATAAAACTTGTATTTTCTTATCTGCTTGGTGTTTTTTTTTTTTTTTTGCACCAGTGCAGCAAATTTCTTTGGCTTCGTTTCACTATATGGCGAATACTATTACTAAGACCGTTCTACTATGGTTAATGCCACCCATATTTCCATATTAAAACGAGGTACCACTTGTATGGTATTTGCTTTTTATGCAAGATTTCAGTTCATTTAGGAAGAATAAGTGGACAAATTTGATCATATCTGAACTTTTATCCACTGCATTTTGTCCTTGTACTCATGATTAAATTATGGCTAATTACTGAAGGATGTAGTATTAAGAAGATCGTGACACGAGATCTGTTTTTTTTTTTTTTAGATAAACTTTGACTTGGAAGACTAATAAATATGTCTACTTTATAAATATGTCATCAGCTACTTTAAGGAAAATAAATAATAATAAATCTGTTTTGTTTCCAGTACCAGTCAAATCAATACGTGCCATCTAAAGAGTTTTCCAAACAGTGACACGCGTTACTATGACAACCACAAATCTTTGAACGTTTTCTGCAATGGCTGTCTGCCATATTAATATTTCGACTTCTTTCATAAGCATTATTAATATCCGGGTTCCAGATATTACACAATCGATAAAAGGGCAGCAGAATATGCAGTATTTCCTATCATCTGCGAACATAGAATGTAGTCTGAGATGTGCACGCCAAGTAAAAATGCAATTCAGCGTAAAATATCCGTTTGGCAAAATAATGAAATTGTTCAATTTCGTGCCAGATACGAATCCCTAAAACAAAATCCCTCGGGGGTTTGTTTACTAGTATAGGGGAGGTTGGTCCTCCTTTGCTTGTACTGCCTCTATTAAATAATCTAGGAGCCGGAATCCACCGAGTATGACAATCATAAAGCAGTATTTTCTTAACTGACGACAATTCTTTTATGAATGATTGTCACTTTGAATAAGGGGGTGTATGAAAGCTCGTGCGAATAGCGTATTTGTGAGATTCAGAAAAGATTGGCTTTCACAGGAAAATCGAAGATAACGATTATGCTAACAGGAAATATACTAAACCTTCATCAGCATATAACAAAATCTAGATGAAATTGAGAATCTGAAATGTCATTATTCTTGAAGCTTTAACAAATTGATTCTTTATATTCTTAAGGAAGTGAGAAAGACGTGATAGACAAATATAGACCAGTGAGCTTGATTTAAGTGTTGGATAGGATCATGAAATCTCTGATAGAGAATACATACAGGAATATCTCGGTAGGAATCTATCCTTAATGAATCGCAGCATGAATTCGTGAGATGGGGGGGGGGGGTAACGAAGTTATAAAACATTTGGCTGCAAGAAACAAATCTGACATCATTTACCTTGATTTCAGTATAGCTTTTAATACAGTTTCCCAACGAAAGGCTGTTACATAACGTAGAACAAATTGGAATTAATTGAAAGTTACTTCGTTGGATCAAGGGCTGGCTTAAAAGACAGGAGAAGGAAGCATCCATAAATGGACATACCTCTGGATGGACAGTGCAGTAAGGGAACAGTGTTGGGGCCACTTCTGTTTCGAATTTGACAATTATCAGTCTGTACCCTTCTATACATACTTGAACTTGATTTCTTTATTTGGAGAACCTACTAACTATTTTATCCAAATTATTGAAAAAACAAGCTTTTGGTTTCCTCATGATAATTTTTATCAAAATTTTATGGTCATAAGAGATATTCTGCAGGGAGAGAGATCTTTCAGCAACGCTTTTTGCTGCTGCCTTGGACCCTTCCTTGGCAACATATCAAGATTTCTTGGTTTATGCAGATGACATTAAATTACTCATCCACTGTGATGACACAGTAACTGATGCAGACTTAAATCGGAGGATCAAAACGATGATGCTTTTGCAGACCTACTTTGGTCTTTCTGTGAGCAACGACAAATGTGCTTAAATTACTCCCACCAAAAAAGCTGTTAGATGCGATATGATATTCAAGTTCTTCTTAGATCGCCATTTTTAAAAGTTGACAAAGATTTTAGCCTGATTTGGTATACAAAACTAACATTTGAGCATCACGTCAATCATCTCAAGGCTAAATACTCCTCTTTAATGTGGAACATGAAGGAAAAACTCGTCTGAATTCATCTCAGAGCATCCTTGTGAATTATGCTACTAGACACATTTATCCAATATTTTTTTATGTATCAGTCATCGGGTCTTCCTCTCCTCCTTTGTACCAAAAACGTGTATTGGGATGTGAATACTGGTTCATGAGGTGAATTAACTGGAATAACTCCTTTACAATATCAAATAAAACCGTGGAGCTTCATCAACGAACATCAAATTTCTGTGCAAACTTCTTTCATATAGAATTAATTCCCGTGTCTCCTTCAGTCCAAATGGAAGACTTACTTCAAAGGAATCGAATATCAGAAGAAAATTCCAAATACATTAATAGCCTGCGAATCGACCCACTCTTTGCGCACAAACGAGATACAGGTTCTTCAAGATACATTTGCTTATAATAACTCGTGGCTTTTAAATTATCTACGTTTCTAACTCCTTTAATACATTACATTTGATTTTGTATTAATTTAAAGTGAAACTTTTGTTAACGTTAAATTGCAATTGATTTGCCTTCTGGCATGTTGCTGTCCTTGGACATATACATATTTCTAAACTGAGATGAGTAAATATGACATTCATGAGGTAATGCAAGGGAGGTTGTCAAAGTTTTCTGATGACTTAGTTTAAAGGGCGGTTAACGACCAAAATCAGGCAATTTGGTCGTTAGGCTTGCTCAGAGGTTACCATTTAGTCAGATATGAAATTTTCCATGCAGTGTAAGCAGGCTGCTAGGAAGACACACAGTGTTTTGTCTATGATGTATAGGACCTTACAATTAGGGAAAAGGATGTCATCGCCCCTTTTTATAAGCCGATAGTGAGACTTCGTTTAGAATATTGAGTTCAGGTCTGGAGGCTATACGACATAAGACATGGAACTTCTAGGAAGAGTTCAGAGAAGAGCAATCAGAGTGGTGGGGGTGGTAATCAATGTTCATATTAAGCACACCTTAAAAAAATGCGGACTACAAAGCTTGGAAACGAGAAATTTCTGGGTGGAGAGGGGCTAATAGAGATCTATAAAGCCCTCAAGGGGAATCAGTGAAATGAACGATGGGTGTAGATTTTTACCGGCAGCAGAGTGTATAACCAGGGAGAAAAAATACACGCCTTAGGGGATAATAGAAGGCTGTGACTCATGACGTTTATTTTCAGTCATAGTTTTAGAAATTATTGGTATTAATTGCTTGTCACAGGGGCCGCGGTTGATAATCGGGTTAAGTTCAAAGCCGAATTGAATTGGTAAGTTTTGCCCATGGGGAAGGTGATTGATATATATACAGGGTGTTTCAGTTAAACGTTTCAGAACTTCTAAGAGGGGTAGGGTACATCCTGACAACTCGAAATCATATAGCAATGTGGGGTCGGAAATGCTTTCCTGAAGCGGTGTTGTACACAGAAGCACCATAAAGAAAAGAGACCGTAAGTGAGAAATAGTTTTAATAATACATGAAAAGAAGCAAAAGGTACATGGATTAAAGTAAGTGTTCGAAGTTTCTTCCACGGGCTACAATGCACGCCTCACATCTCCGACGCATGGACATCCGAACATTCTGGAATACTCCAGGCGAATTTCGAATTTCTTCGGCAGCTACTGCGATTCTTGCAACCAGCTCCTCAGCATTGTCAACAGGGGTGTCATAAACTAGCGATTTCATATGACCGTGAAAATTCCTTCACAAGGGAAGGAATTTTCAACACGCATAACGACCATATCTGGGCGGTCGAGAACCCGCATGCAATACGACGTCGTGCAGCACAGATTCGATTTTCGGTCAATGTATGGGCCGGTATTATGGGAGATCACCTCATCGGACCTTACCTGTTACCGTGTCGTCTAACCGGACCTATCTACTTGATCTTTCTGCAGCAAGTATTGCCACAACTTTTGAGAGATGAACAGATTTCTGCATCGACGCAACAGACAATGTGGTTCCAACACGATGGAGCCCCTGCCCATTATAGCGGAGATGTTCGTAACTACCTGGATGTCACATTTGGTCAACAGTGGATCGGACGTGGTGGTCCCGTGCGTTGGCCTGCTCGGTCACCCGACCTATCATGTCTTGATTTTTATTTCTGGGGTCATATGAAATCGCTAGTTTATGACACCCCTGTTGACAATGCTGAGGAGCTGGTTGCAAGAATCGCAGTAGCTGCCGAAGAAATTCGAAATTCGCCTGGAGTATTCCAGAATGTTCGGATGTCCATGCGTCGGAGATGTGAGGCGTGCATTGTAGCCCGTGGAAGAAACTTCGAACACTTACTTTAATCCATGTACCTTTTGCTTCTGTTCATGTATTATTAAAACGATTTCTCACTTACGGTCTCTTTTCTTTTTATGGTCCTTCTGTGTACAACACCGCTTCAGGAAAGCATTTCCGACCCCACATTGCTATATGATTTCGAGTTGTCAGGATGTACCCTACCCCTCTTAGAAGTTCTGAAACGTTTAACTGAAACACCCTGTATATATATTTTTTTTTTGGCAGATGTAGAGAAAGCCCAGTTCCTTGCATCTTTTAGCTGTTACGTAGTGGTTTGGGTCTTACCAAAGCTTAATCCATATTATAATCTATTATAACTTGTCACAGTAAGGATTAGTAAATCTTAAATTCAATATTGATAGATATTAAATGGTTTATTATTACGCCATTTCGAAGAGTGCATGCCAAGACGGCATTCCTTTGTAATTCGTTTGACACATTTGTTTCTTGAAAAACTGTAGGGATAACGATTGCTGCAATGAAGATATTTCATTACAAAAGAGTTTTCTTCCGTGAATAGGTTAGGTTCAAATAACAGTTTGCACTTAGCATGGCTGGTGTGCAGAGCTATTTTCTGAAAACCAGTGTGGCAAGGTGCTTTGGAAAGTTGTAGACTTACGGGGCTTATCAAAACTGCTATTCATCACCTTTAAGGGATTTCATGCTGCGTTTTTCGCTTATATTAAGGATGTCGTCGAAGGAACTGTCTTTCGTTAAGTAAGAAGGCCGTCTAACTTAAATCAGCTTGATAAAGCTCTACTTCTGTGATCGCGTCAAAGGAGAAAAAAAATATATATGAAAAGTTTTTATCTTATTATCTGGAGTAAGTCGGACAATAGAAGTGTGGAAAAGTCCACTTCCCCTTTTCTGGTGAGGCGAGTACGATACTCATCCCTCCAGAAAGGAGGGGAATATTTTATATTACTCAATACTACTTAAGTTTCAGAAAATTAGCTGCTAATTTTCGTTTATTTTTCTTAAATTATCAAACTGTGTTTGGTATACTATAATTAGCTTCAATATAGGCAATAAAAATATAACTTGGTCATTTGATTTTGAGTAATGAAATAAAATGAAAAGTATTTATATATTAGTATAATAACATCAATTTTTTAAATCTTAAGAACATGTGTTTAAGATATTAGGTCATTTTTTTTGTTTTAAAGTTTATAGTTGGTTTAATTAATATGTATGAAAATTCCTACATATTAATTAGTAGGTTGTTCAGAATGGCCACAAAGACTCTTTGCACTTTATTTATTTTGAATAAATAAAATATTTATTCTCAAATATTTTATTTATTTTATTTTTTCATAGACATTTCGAAAAAAGTGTCTAAGAATAAAATATTTCCGTAATTAAAACATTTGTTTGAGAAACTTTTTTTTTTCATGCAAAGGGATTTTGTGGCCAAATTTTAGATGAGGCTGCTTAGTAAACAGAATTTTAAAGAAGAAATCATGACGTTAAGGTGTAAAATATTTGGTGGGAGCAAGGAACTATCCTCTCCCGGGCGGGGATAGTTCCTTGGAAATTTCTTGAAAATTCATTACACCCAAAAACGGGTGTATTGAATTTTCAAGAAAGTGTGTAAGGGTCTGTATCCACGTGTGTTCTAAGGTCGGTTTTGGGTCTGTGAGGGAAAACCGGAGTACCCGGCGGAAAAACCCTTACGTCCACGGCATGAGACCGACTAACTCAACCCTGGGTGGAAGAAGGCAGGAATAAATTCCTAAATGCCTTTGGCGGGATTCGAACCCAGCTACTTCCACTCAAGAGGCAAGCGTGCTGCGCACGTGCCACCGTGGACCGCCGAGCAGTGTTCCGTAATCAGCAGTTAAATATGGTACGAGGAGTACGTTGCCCTGTACTACAGTATGACAGCTCCAGAAAGAGCCTTTGATTTTTTGAGTGTGGCAAAGTTCCTTGAATTCTCGCTTTTTTTTTTCTTTTTCCCTTTTGTAATGAGGTAAATTCTGTTTAATTTTAATGATAATTTTTTTTTACGTAGCACATGTTGGAGCTTGTTAATTTCTGTCAAAATATTTTAGAATTTAATTATTGCAAAAATTCGAATTATTCTTATTCGAATAATTTTATCTTGAAACGTGATTTTTAATAAAATTTTATTTTGAAACGTGATTTTTAATAAAATCACATTGCTGTGATTTTCTGTACTTTGCAAATTTTATAATACGAGGAAATGATATCTCTGTTTTCTACATTCAGTTTAGTTTGCTTCATCGTTCCTTAAGACTTTCATAAGTCTTAAGGAGAAACGTTTCATTCCAGTTTAATTTCCTCCTCCCATCCTGGTTCACTGCAACTGCTCATAATTAGGGCTTACAATACCGATATATCGGTATTATTAATTTGTTATTCCAAAAACAAACGTTTTTCTCAAATTCTGATGACCATTAGGTGCAATAAAGTAAAATAAAAAACAAGTACTGTAATTACTTGAATTCATGTTTTAGATAAACCTTTATTGCAATAATAAATATTCTGAAAAAAAAAATCATTAAAATGCAGTTATTCTAAAAACAAAAAAATACATATCGTTACTGCAAAGTTTAGTTATGTTTAAGCATCCACACTACCTGTCCGAATAAAGTGAGCTCTTAAGAAACATAAGCAATCAATAGTACGATCGTTTAAAATGGATCTAATTTTGGTACATACAGTATTTGATGAGCGGCAGAAAACGCCCTTTCGGATTTTATTCTGGTACTGAGATAATCGTAGACGATCTCAGTCCATATTTTGTAGGCTTTGAACTTTTTTAGCAAAAATAGTTAAGTATCTCATTAATTTCCGACTCAAGTTCATCTTTTAAAATCACATTGGAGTCAGGCTATTTCTTATTTCGGAAAGAATTTGCCGAACACTGATGTTCTGTTCCACGTTGGTCTTCCATGGTTGAATTATGTTCATCATTTTCTGAAGGAGAAAGACGTTTTATTAAGCAAAGTATACTGTAATTTTCACTGTAGTATCTTTATTGAGCCTGGGAGAGAGCAAAGAGTGCAGTTAAGGAATTCTTCACATATATAAATGCAAAGAAGAGAAGGACAAATCAGATCGGACGCATATGTAATTGCGTGGGACAGTATTAGATACCCCAACTCATGTTGCAGGTGAACTCGACAGTTACTTTGCATCGATATTTTCAGAAGAAAAACCCTTCACGTCAATGAGAAATTATGGGAGTGAAGTTGAAAAAAATGTAATTAATGATGTTGAAATTTCACATATTTGATTTAATGAGAAAACTTTGGCGCCCACAGGCGAGTAAAGCTCCTTTGGTTGATGGCATATACCCTATAATCTTAAAGGAGGCGGAAAGTGAGAGCATCACCGGACTCAGGAGAGATTCCGTTGGATTGGTGTAAATTGGAACATAAAGGCGGTTCTAGGAGTGTAAGGGGAAATTACCGACTGGCCAGTCTAACTTCAGTAGTAGGGAAAACCATGGAGGCAATGATAAAGGGTGGAATTCAGGATCATTTAGATGGAAATGGAATTCTGTAGGATACGCAGCATGGTTTTGTAAAGGGAAAATCATATTTAACAAATCTGGTTAGCCATTTTGACAGGTCAATCGTGAGCTGGATTTAGGGAATAATTTCGACATTGTTTATTTGGATTTCAGCAAAGCATTTGACTCAGTCCCACATGAGTGGTTATTTTATAAGTTGGAGCAGGCTGGAATCATAGGGAAAATCCTTAGATGGATAGCACGATGGCTTGAGGGCACCGGGAAGAGGGTTGTGATGAATGGTTATTCCTCAGATTGGGTTAATGTAAGTAGTGGGATTCCCCAAGGATCAGTATTGGGATCACTGTTGTTTTTGATTATCTTAAATGACATCTATGAAGGGATGGAGGGCGTGAGGTCTAAATTTGCAGATGATGTAAAGATCAGTAGAGTAGTTAATGATCGCCGCCAAGCAGAGCTTCTTCAGAGTGACCTAGATAGACTTCCGGGATGGTCAGAAAAGTGGCAGCTATGCTTTAATTCAGCAAAATGCAAGGTCTTACATCTGGGGAACAGCAACCCCAAAATAACTAATACACTTGGTGGCGTTGAACTAAAGTCAGTAATGGAGAAACGGGACTTGGGAGTTACAATACGGTCAGACATGAAGTTGGCTTAGAATTGTGGACAGGTTGCAATGTTGCATGGTGTCCTATCGATGATTTATCGAACATTTGCTAGTAGAGGTAAGGACGTCATAATCACATAAAGGTGATTTTATAACCTTTATGTGATTAAATATAAACAATTATTTTTTTAAATTAATGCCGAAAAACCGGTATTTTTGTATCAATACCGGTATTTCAATTTGGGAAAAAATGACCGGGATACCGGTATTGTAAGCCCTACTCATAATGAAGGAAGATAGAAACAGCTCTTTCTTTTAGCTTGAATGAAAAACAAAAAAAAAATCCTTAAACAGCATGCGTTTTGGATTTGGTTAGAATTGTATGCTACGCAATCTCTTTTCTAGATTACCAAATTTCTGTGTATGTTACTTTGCTTTGGTTCAAAATTATGCATAACGTTCGTTTGCTTGTAATGATGCTCAATATTTCCATTTATAAATAATATTTATTCCTAAAATAGATCATTCTTAATACCAATCGCTGGTTTGGAAATCCTCGAGCATATTCTAGGTCATATTCTATACGCTCCGCTCTTACCATGAACATACATTTTGTTTTTAACTTTGTATTATTATTATTATTAACACAATCCTTTTTAAATAAGAGAAGGTATTTACAAATATTTTAGTGTATTTGATAACATCACGAGGTAAGGAACTCTAACTTCTGTTATTTATTTTTCAGGGGTATTTACATGCTTATTATTTCTTGTAAACTGTACATTCTACTCTCAACTAATTGCTTAAATCTTACATAAAACTAATAGGCAAGGATTCATTTCCCCCTACCAATTAGATGCCCGTTAGATGAGTGAACTTTGTGGGATAATTTCAGTCCAATACTGCAGCTTGGATTGTATTTTACCACATCATGATTGGGCTTTTAATAAATAATCATATCACTTGCGGATATGATAATGGATTAATGTATTTGAATTTTACTGAGGATAACTCCTTAGTAAAATTACTATATATCGCAAAAATCATTGAGCAGCAATATTCCTCTCGCTCACGTAAAAAAGGGCACAGTTCGATTCCTGTCGTGAGCCGAAATAGAGAAATACTTATCGAGAGGAGAAGAATTTTATCCATTTTTATTTCCCACTGAGAAATAGATGGTTTTTTTTTTCTCTCGCATAAAATGTGACATACGTGCAACTTACCTCGGTGCATTTTTAAAGCAAACAATCATCATCAGAGATTTCGCTTCACATTCCTTCTATAGATCATTTTTCAAGCTCAGTCTACGGGATTTGAACCCGAATGATTCCAAATAGCCACCATCCTGCTACGGGAGGCATATATGCTTGACACTCTTTTTAAAAATAGAGAAGGGCCCTGTTGGCTATACTTAAAGGACTTTGTTGTCTTTTAAATTTTAAATTTATCAACTAATATCTTAGGCAAAGACAATCGATTCCCAAGAGGAATTGAAGTTGTTGTGGGCACGACACGATCTGGATATCTGAGTACGCCTTTAATTTCTTTTTCCTAATCTTTGGAGCTATCTTGCTGTACGGAATATAATCGTATATATTTAGAAAGATTGTCAGTAAAAAAAAAATATTTATGTATCTGTTGGGGTGTTAGTTCGGTTTTAAAATAAAGTTCATGGGCGATTTATTTAGTATATAGTGAAAAAATTATAATATCCAGGTTAAAATATTCATTGGGAACACTAAATATTCTGTCTCGGACGAAACCAGTTTATTTGAAAATTCATTGCACCAAAGAAAGTGTGTTGAATTTTTTAAAGGAATTATATGATTGTCTGTAACTACACCTGTTCTAAAGCCAAATAATTGTCTGTAACTGTGTGTGTTATAAGGCCAATGTGACTATTCGTGAAAGAAACAGGAGTACCTGGAGAAAAATGTCACGTCCATGGCCTCAGACCGACTAACTCGGTATCAGATGAGTGAAAGCATGAAAATCTTCAAATTGCCTTCTGGATTCCGACTCAAATCATTCCACTCAGCGAACAAGCATGGTACCTCGCATCTTAATCAAGCGAAACTGCTATTGCACAGTGGTACTCTATATGAGTTAGGGGAGTTGGCGAATTTCAGTGTTTCAAAGTAAAGAATATGAGATGTTTATTTCAAGTGCTTGTAAATAAAAAGTAAACCGTGTGCGTGTGTACCCAGTACGCACGAAAGATGTTTTATTTTATGTGAAAACATCTTTGACGAAAATCAAAACCGTTTAATTTTTAAATCGCACAGCTGGAACTGAAGTTATGAACGATATAACATTTTATGCTTACGCTCCAACTTACTCTACTGAATCAATGTTAGTTACTGAGTTAGCGTCATGTCCGTTTCGCATTTTTTACTAATCAGTTTTATTTCAGTCCTAAAATTTTGTAGGAAATTTAATAGAATACAGTAATTACCGTTAATCACATGAAGAAATAATTCATCGCCTTTTCAACTGAAGGGGTTTATTTCCATTTCTTCAAATGTCTAAACACGAGTTGATTTAATCATTACAGAGCATAATTTTAAAACATAACAGAAGAAAGCCAGACAATGTGTCTGCTCGATTTTCTGCGCTTGTAACGACCATGTAATATTTTCTAACTTGTTCGGAGAAAAACGAACAAAGGCAGACTTTTACGGATTTCCATTAAAAGGCCTGTTCTATTTTTTTCCCTGTAGTTGATTATTTCTTAAAGTTTTTATAGACTTTTGCCACTTCAAGTTGTTATCATTTCTCGTTACCTCCAAACCCGGATTATTATATTTTTTTCTTTCCTCTCACAGCAGTTTACCAGGTCATTTCTTAACTTCAGTAGACACCATTTAATTTTGATTTCACAGCTTGTTAGAGCATTTTAGGAAATTTAATTCAGCAAATGGTACGCAGTAGAAACAATGCTTTCTCCTGACGAAAGTAAAGCTATTACGATTGAGATGTGTACTGAATTAATTCTTCGTGGTTCGACTTCGGTTAAATACACCTTCAACGAAAATGATGAGACTTTCCCAGGGCAATAAAAACAACTCAAAATGTAAATGTGAAGGCTTATTGCAAAATTTCACTCGCATTTATTGTGAATCTAGTATAGTAGAAATACCCGAAAAATCCCAGTGGGAATTTTGAACCAATGGAAAAAAAAAAATATATATATATATATATATCTGTAATATTTTTTTTTCGAAACGAAGAGTTTAAAATAGTCGTTCAGCTAAATCAGCCTATTTTTGTTAAAATTAATTACATGGAATAGGAAAAAAAAATTACTTTAATACCCTTTCGTTCCTTTGGACGATTTCTGAGTCGAGAAAAATTTCGTATAAATATTTGGTAACTGAAGCGACAAAATCTCTTAAATTTTGGATTTTTGAAAGTCTAACTTTTCTTATGGAAATCACTAAGAAAGAAGTAATACTGTGTATTGAGATCAGTGCATAATATCTTCATTCCATCCCAGCTGTTTGGCACTTTATATGTTAATCAAGAAGCAAGATTTACACCAGATCTGGCAATTATTTTTAATCGTCCCCCTCCCCATCTATTGATCTCGCTCTCTTAGAGTCAAAATGAAAATGCAAGCTCGGTTGTCTCGAGAATAAACCTACATTTATTTAGTACTAACTGAAAAAAATAAGATATTCTGTACGTTTACCAACCATGATTATGGGTTCAAATTAGCAACGATCTGGGCATATAATTCAGTTTAGTATAAACGAAAATTAAATTCAGTAGATCGCGTGATGACACCACGTATAATTGTGGTCTCGTGCATGGATTGCAAATATCGAGATGCTATTTGACCAAAGTTGGTGAAATAGCATCGTTTTCATTGCATATCATATTGTGAATACCTTCACAACGTGTCATTGTACTACTTCGAATAAGTAAAGCTAATTTAATCGCCTTTTTAGGTGATTAAATTAATATTTAGAAATTCAGTTGTGGACCGGTACAGTAACAGGTCTCGAAGCCAGGTGGTTAATTAGCGCTCGTCCTTATTTGAGCTGACAGTAATTACTGAAAAATAATACAGTAAAACCCGGACAAGACGTTTTCCCCTTGTACTAGGTTTGGGTTCTTAAGTCCCAATGTATTATTTCCCCGCATAAAAAGTTAGTGATAAAGAATACATAGTGTATTATTATAATGAAATTTTATACGTTTTTTAAATATAGAAATTCTTTATTTTTAATATTAAGAAATATTAAAGGATATAAATATTTGGTAATTGAACAAGTTAGTGCCAAGCATCATCTTAGTTCGTAGTAAATCACCGAAGTATGTCAAATGGCATCGTTTTTGATATTCATGTATCTCATATTGTGAATGCCTTCACAACGAGTTGCTCTGATATTGCACTACCTCCACTAAGCAACACTTCGCCAATGGAGAAGACTAATGCTACTTATTCTCGGCGGATACCACCACCCACGGGTTGTGGGGTGATGGTATCCGCCTAGAGTCTATTGGCGAAGTGTTGCCTATTCGAGAATCCATTGTCTGTGCGTTGCTTATTCGAGGTAGTTCAATATCAGGGCACCTCGTTGTGAAGGCATTCACAAAATGAGATATGAAAAAGGTTGTTTATGCATATGAGGTATAACAGAAACGATGCCATTTCATCTAGTTCGGTGGTTTACTACTTACCAAAATTATGCTTGGCACTAACTTGTTCGATTAGTGAATTTTCTGTAGTCTGAGGCTTTCAGCATTAAAACCTTTTTTTTTAGTAGAAACATTTTGATATAATGGAAGATATTGCAATTGCTTTAATCGAAATCCATAATCGGATACGTTGACCTCTTAAGCTCTGATGGTTGTGAACAGTTCAGAATTATTGGATTGTTGCTCTGCCTTATTGTAATTTTGACCTTTTAAAGTATCTTGAAACTCCAAAGGAGCTCATTCTTCCAACTTGGTAATGAGTTTAATGAGCAGAATGTTAAGCAATTAGAAATCCTCAGTTTAAAAATGCTTCCCATAGGCAAAGTAAAATATTTATAAATTCTGAAATAGTACTTGAAAAGCATCTTTAACTTATGTATGTGTATCTTTTCATTTTTATTTGTGTAATTAGTATTTCATAACCTTAGGATATTTTCCCTTCTAACAAGTTCTAAACTTCCAGTCCCTTGAAAAACTTCTTATCCGAGTTCTGCTGTATGTAGAATTAAATTTTTAAGAAAACTCGCTATACGAACTTAAAAAGTAGCAATAATAATGCAAAAATAAAATGACGCATAATATACCCTTTAAAAAAGCGATAAACAAAGTCTGATAAACCACTATTGCAGTTTTGTATAGTATCTTTAAAATTTTTATTTTTTAAAGCGAAACCTATAAGAAGTTCTCATTATTTTACAATAAAGATAATCAGCTAATTCAGGGATCGATGCGAATTGTAGATCAAGTGGCACAGATGAACAAGTTGCGATTTTCACATAAAATATATTGACTGGGAACAAGGAACTCTCCTCTGCTGGGCAGGGATAGTTCTTTGGAAATTTTCTTGAAAATTCATTACACCGAAAAAGGGGTGCATTAAATTTTCAAGAAATTGTGTAGGTGTCTTGGGAGGGAGGGAAAACCCTTATGTCCACGTCATGAGATCGACTCATTGAATCCTGAATAGAAGGCAGGAATAAATTCCTAAATGCCTTTAGCAGGATTCGAACCCAGCTAATCAGGATCAAACGCGCTACGCACATGCCACCGTGGACCGGAGCAGCGTAGTAATCAGCCATTAAAATCCTACGTTAGCTACAGACGCGACAACTTTTGTCTTAAGTTCGCGACTATGAGCGTTTCTTTCAAGTGCTTGACTTCATCTAGTTTCTACTTTTGCCTCCAGCACTCACTTGAAATCTTACTTTAATTTGTCCTAATACAGTATTGTAAATTCTGCTCATAATTTATTTTTCTCTGCGTCAGTTTGGAATTCACTGATCTCTCTGAAGAATATTAATTGAAATGGCTACTGAAACTTAATCAAATAGCGATATTGTAAAATTCTTTGCAAACTTAGCTTTTTTATTAAAAAAGAAGTCTCGTGATATGTCAGTAATTCGATTTAACGATTTCTCTCTTCTCTATGAATTGCCAATTGAAGTTGAACACTCCATTTTTAATCCCCTCCTGAAGCCATGACTGTCATGATTTCCTTCAATTTTATGTGAGCATGTCAATACCAACTCTAGGCTGTACTTTTAATGAAAACAAAGAGGAGAATTCAGTTTTAGGATCAAATATAAAACATGTAAAAAGCATTTTAGATTTAGTTAGAACTTTAAGTAATTTGGAGATAAGCACACATTCCCATTTATAAAAAAGCTATTTTTATTTGTTTATAATTAGATATTATTTATGAAATGATCCCAGATATTCTCGTCATTTTTATTATATAAAAAATCGTTCCAGATACTACTCGCGAATTGGTTCTGGTTTTTGTGTTAAAAACACTTTGAAATTTTCGATACTTAGCTAAAGAATTTTAACAAAAATCCCTTAACCCCACGTTGGGCCGGCCATTTTTAACGGTTCTATCAAGGCGCCAGGCCCTGCCAAGATAGCCCTAAGGAGTGTATTTTGTTTAATATCGCGTTAGCGGCTATGGTCAAAGTAGATCTCAAGTGTCTTATGTAGTAATATCAATAGCACACGGGGGGGGGGGGGATGTGAATGAACTGTCTGTTCTTGTCCCCGGCAGCTCCCAACAAATTTGACCCTTTTTTGTAGTACTGTATTAACATGCAACAAACGCTATTGAACGCGGTCAGCCCCGGCCCTAATAATACAACTGGAAACCTTTAAAAAAGGATCCAACATGAGTTTTCGTACCTTAGTGTTAATGTTTCGAAACATCCAATTTAAGACACTATTCTAATTGAGGACTGTTCAAGCACCAACTTACTAAACGCTTCTATCGGAGTCATAAAATTATACTGTTTGAATGGTCACAAAAAGTAGTAGAAAACTTATCCGAAACCTAATTGCATCACGGTTGTCAATTGCCAATATATTTCTGTATTCTGGGACTTCGTGAGGAACTGCAATTTATTTCTCGCCTGTTCATTCTGCTTCCAGTTGGTGCTCTTACCAAGAAAGATATCATTTTTTATTTCCCCACAATCCGGAAAGTTTGGATTTCCTCTTAATCTCTTTTTTAAGTATTCGTTTTTAGGAATTTATTTGTGATTCAGTCATAATCAAACAATATGCCTGAAGTTTGTTATGGACAATTAAAATAAATAATTTCTCGTAAATATGAAATCTCGCAGCTTCATAAAGAAAATCATTCAGATTTACTCATTAGAGGAAATGTTTATTGGTCTCTAACCAACATGTTTTCTCTAGCGTTGTTTAGCTTATTGTTACGTTTAAAGTTATTTGGAACAATCGTTTTAAATTTATTCGCAATTTTTAAGAATATTCGTATATTTGCATGTTACAATCATGAAAGGATAATTTGTGCATCGCAATTTAATATCTACGTAGATGGGGGAGGAGAGTCGTGTGACTTTAACCTGGGGAATTCGGGACAAATTCTACAAAGAAGAAGCGGCACTTTGAAAGGAACTGATTTTATTGGTTTAAGCAAAACGCATTATAGCGAGTGGGTTTAAGTTTTTTAAATAAAAAAGACAAACCCAGAAACTTTAGGAAAGACGGATTAAATATTACGAAAGCCTTGAAATGCCATGGGTTAATGACAGCAAGGCAGCACTTGGCTCAGCATGGTTTGATTATTAAAGAGTTATAATATTCATGGAGTTGAGACCTCTGTACGTCTAGAGAGTAATGCGAAATCTGCATTTATCTCTCGGATTCTGCTAGAGATAAATGCAAGTTCATCCCTCCATAGAGAGATAAAAGTACATTATGGATGGCTGACGTGAAACTTGAATCTATAAATATCTTTATATAACTATTCTGATTTAGCTGTTCAAGGAATTACGTAGATTAAGCGTTAATAGGAACACAAATGAAACCATCAGTTATCAAAATTATATGTATATATATTATTTCTTTTTTCATTAAAATTTGTAATCTTTCCTATTAACGCTAATGGTTTCGTCTTTATTCGAGTTCGAACCAGAAAACTGGCATATTTATGAATTCGTGGACACCTTCAGAAAAGATAATAAAAGCAGCCGGTTTTAAAAACAGCAATTATTCTGTTTTTACTTATTAACATAAAACATGGGTCTTCCGGATGTTGTATTAGACATTTTTTGATTGCAGTATACGATATCATGTAGCGAGTAGAGAATAAAATGTGATAATTCCTTTGCCTACGGATATTTATCAATGTGCCATCAGTGAACAATCCTGATGGCAGATTCACATGTATTTGCTGTACTGTTAGAGCATTTAAGTTATATGTAGCTTTTTATTAAGAGCAAACAAAAATTTGGTTAAAAAGTCTAATTTTACAATATCTCGTATTGTGAACCCTCGCCACAAACAGTTTCTCTTCTCATGCACCGGGCATACGCATTTATTCCGAAGGAGAAGTATACTACTTATTCTCAATTTGAAATGATTCATTTGCACATACGTCTGTTTTTCACTTGTACAGCTGAGCACATAATAGTTCATGCGCTAACAGTAATAGTACGTCTGTAATATAATTCCATAGCTTGAAGCATTTTCTCTGAAACTGCATGTACTCTCACTTTAATAGCATTAAATGTAAGAAAGCCCTACGGTAACAGCGTTTACTTCTATCGTCCAGATATAAATGGCATTCAAAATCTTGTTTGAAGGATAGTTAAACTATTACAACAGTGTCACTCAAGAGATGAATGCAGGAAATAGCTTTGAGACTGCAAAAAAAATTGTATCTTGAATTGGGACGAAGCAAAGTATTTTACTAGATCCCACAACAGATATTACAACGCTGGAACGTACTGGGACCACAGCCAGGGGCAGAGGGTTTGTTGTAATTAATGGTTAAACTTCAAAATGAGCTTGAATGAGATCGGTGCTAGGACCGCTCCTGTTTTTGTTCTTCACTGGCGAAAGAAAACGATGTATGATGCGAAAATTAGGGGAGAGGAAAATAGTGTTCCATATTAAATCCTGGAGGACCACTACCACCTACTGCGTTAGTGGTAGTGCTCCTCCAGGACTGTTAAAAGTATTGGGAGCCTAATGAGATGGTTAACGTGAGTAGCAATCATGTTTTTATTTTTGCATGTATGGCAGCGCCGCTCTCGCTCAGCAGATTTGAATAATTTCTTTGTATTCAAGACCCTTCATGTAATTGATTGATGTCATTCGGTGTAGATTCACGATTGAAAATTTAGGTCCCTTCATTCAATTCAGGAATAAGAATCATCCAACGTGTCACTTGTAATCTCTTGTATCCGATTATACGCTTGATTTCTCCAAAATGTAGTCCATTTTTACAAAAGATAACGTTTTTTGTAGTTTATGAATATTTTGGCATGTTGCCTGTTAGCATTTATTTGTGTATATATTGCTAAAACCAGTTTGAAAACAACGTTCTTGTAATACGTATACGAAGCTCTTCCTATTTATGATATCTAGTTCATTTTTGTATTTTGATTATAATGCAGAAATACTGAAGCCCGAATTGGGATCTCGGTTTCAGGCATGCATTTCAAACTATTTTATTTCCCTGATTGCCAGTGCAGAATGATTCAAACAACCTTGATAATATGGCCATTCTTGGGGGATTTAGATAAGTACGAGAGACGAAGGTGCCAAAGAGATAAGCAATAAATTTCGCTCGGATTGTTTCTTTATTCTTTGTTTTCTCGAATTCACTTCTGTACATAGGTTTCCCTGTTTTTTTAAAGTTTTAAACGAAATTTGATTTTGTCTCTTGTTCAGTAAGCTATATAGCAGTAAAGTCATCTCTTTTACAGATTATGCATGAAAGGACACGTATTCATTATTCCATATTCATGAAGTGTTCGTTTTTAGAGACGGAAGGCATCATGCCAAGACAATGCTGGCACAGTGCCTCGAAAGAAAACTTGAGAAACTGTGGGCGATATAACAAATATTAATTCTGTAGATATTCTGCTCAGTCCAGACCCATTGTGATCACACAAATATTTATTCATTTCAATGTTGTCTCTTGTCGCAGCTCTGGTCTCCGCAGCAGGACTTCATTGTGAAAATATAAAATGAAAGAATAGAACACCAAGTTGCAACACTAATAACACAAGAAAGTGTTATTAGTCTTTGCAAAGTAGAAGAGTAGTGATTTATTCAGTTGCATTCTTGAAAAAGAATTGTATTTTGAAGAACATAATTGCTGTGCATTTTTAATCCTACTAGTGCTATCTTAATTTGTCTCTGCAGAGGCTAGGAGATGAAAGAATCAACGACTGAATGCGTTTGTGAAGAATAGTTTCCACCAGCTCATTAAAAATTAATAAAATACACAGTTCTTTCATTTCTGTACCACAATTATATTTTATGAAATTGAAATAAGAAATGGCCCTTCAATATTAAATGACAGGGGATATTCAGGGATATTCATGTGTTGTTGTGGCGGATCCCAGGGTTTCCCCCATAAGCCGCTATTGTACTTCTTGTGTTGAAGCTTATGCCAAGACCGGCCAATTGTATGTAGTGTGTTGGACGTGTAAGTGTTATGATGTGTTCTGTTGTTATGTTATCGGCCGGTACCTGGCTCTTAGCAGGTAAGAAGCAGTAACACCTGGTCACTACCTCTCACCCCCCATCCCCGCCACGTGGAGGCGGCCAGGATCAATTATCTCCTGCTGGGCAAGCCCAGGGCATAACACCTGAGAGTGCCCGAAAAAGAGAATGAAGTGGAAAAAGAGGAATACAGAGGGAGAAGTTTGGGATCTGGGGAGGTAAATAGATAGAATAGAGGAGAATCAACAGAGGGACTCTCCAATAGTTAGAAGTGAGAAGAAGTTAAGCAAGAATAAAGTAGGGAGAAGTGGACTAACTTCTCTAACCATGGAGACCTATCTCATGGAAAATCCCATCCTAGGAACTAGGATCAGCAAAACATCTTAATTTACAGTTTGCCTAACCCCTTGTAGGCAGAACGTCTTCAGTTGTTGAAGAAATAATTGATCTTCTAACAAAAAACACAGTGAAAGCAAATCCACGAATTCTGAAAAGCTCCACAGAAAGACACTATGTGCAATATGTACAATATCCTCTTCTTCAGGAACACAGCAGAATATACACTATGTACAGATTCGTCCAATGTAATGCCAGGGTAATGCCATAACCTGGCCCAATAAATAAAATGTTTCAGGGTTAACGCAAAAGTAATATACATGTCCAAATCCTAAATGAGATCACATTAGGCAGGGTTCAAAATTATGTTTTAAAAAGTTCTTGCCTAAATACAAGCTCTAAGAGAGCCCAAAAAGTCTAAGATAATCATCCAAGATAGTTGATAACAGAGTTACTAGGAAAAGTCTGTAATATGAAAAGTCACAGTGGTCACATGTCACTCACAAAGAAATATTAATTCCAAAAACTATGAAACGCTAAAGGCCAAATAATATCTCGATGAGTAGAGCAAAATTCCTTATACAATAAATACCTATTCTGCTGAAAACAGTTCCACATCAAGAACAAGTCTATTATAAAATCCAGGAAAGTATAGTGTAGCACTTAATGATACTAATCAGTTGCAAATATAGAATCCAATCAAAAATGAGAGATATTTCTTTCCTAATCCAATAAAGGATCCAAGAAATCGCAGGAACAGTAAAACTAGGACCTAATTTCGGTTCTTCTTTTAAATGCACGAGAAGCAAACACATTCATAGCATTAAAAGCTGTCTGGGACTCAACCAGAATTTGATTGTTGCTGGAGTCCAAGTTAGGAACTACACTAAGTAGGTCACGTCGAAGATCGTTATAATAATGACATTGATGAAGAATATGGTTAACAGTTTCTTCCTGGCCACACAAACAAGATGTTGTTGGTGAAAGTCCCAGTTTGTGAAGTTTAGTATTTATACTTCCGTGGCCAGTTAATATAAACATACCATATAAGCCCGGCGAAAACCACTTTAACTCCTCCTTTTTAATTTCCCTTGCTACAGGCAGAAAGTCCCTTGTGACTGCACCAATATCAGATGAAGACCACTCCTGCTGCCATTTTGCAATAAAAATTTGCCTTAATCTTGTCTTCTCAGTCTTAATGGGAGCACTTAGATCTAATTGGATGTTATCATAGGTCAATGGTATTTTCTTCAAAAGGTGATACTTAAGGTAGCGGTACTGAACTTCAAAATGGACAGGTAGTTTCCCAAGCAAAACCTGAAGAGCCATCGTGGAGGTAGTTCGACAAGCTCTTGACATGGTTAGGAGGGCAGCCCTCTGTGCTTGTAACAGTTGCTTTACTACAGCAACTTTATTAGCTCTAAAGCCCCATGCACCAGCTCCATAAGAAATTATCGACAAAAACACACAATTATAGTGAAGTCGTAAGGTTTGACCTCTAAGACCCCAGTCTTGTCTTGTTATCTGTTTAATTCGGCTCAGGAACAATTTAGCCTATTCTTTCACATACTGAACATGTGGTAGGAAACTGAGAGCATCATCAATATAAATGCCTAGGTATTTGGTCTTCGATAGGTACTTAATGGTTTGTTCCCTATATTTAATAACTGGAGGTCTTCCATGGTCAAGCTTTCCCTTAAGCAACATCTGAGACGTTTTTGCAATTTAAACCTGCAATTTATGTGTTGAAGACCAGTTGGAGAGTTCTAACAGCACAGCATTTGCTGATTCTTCAAGGCTTTTCCTAGAATTACCCTGGATTAATATTGTAAGATCGTCAGCGTATGCGATCATATGAATAGCTGGAAAACTCTTAACCAACCAGGAATCAAAAACCAGATTCCAACACAAGGGACCAAGTATTGACCCCTGTGGACATCCTCTTGTAACTCTGCGAGAGACCTCCTCCAGTCCAGATTTGACAGAAATGGTACGATCAGAAAAATAGCTCTTTAAAAGCTTATATATATTTATGGACACTTCGGCCTCCCGGAACCTCGCCAGGGCACTTTGCCACCAAAGGGTGTCAAAGGCCCCTTTGAAGTCCACAAAGAGGCCGAGCAAATACTTGGAATCTGTATCAGCCTGAATATCTAGAAGTCTAACTAATGCATCTTCTGTCCCTCGTCCTTTGGTGAACCCATACTGGTCTCCAGAAGCAAGTCTTTTGTCGGCATATGCTGCAATTAATCTGCTGGCAACAACCTTCTCTAGCGCCTTTCCCAGAACTGGGAGAAGGGCTATAGGCCTATATGATGATGGATCCTCAGCCGGTTTTTTGGGATTCTTAAGCAAGATTTTGAGCAAAGCTCTTTTCCACACTCTAGGGAATTCACCACTTCATAGGCATGAATTAAACAAAATTAATATTGAAGCTGGTACAATTTTCCAGACTCTTTTAACAACATCAACTTCAATTTTATCATACCCAGGGGATTTACCTGAGCGCATGGATTTTATTGCGCATTCGACCTCTTCCAGAGAGAATGGAGGTTCTCCAGTCAATCCTGTGTAGTTAGAATTTAAATGTACGATGTCAATTTGTTCCGGTGACATATTAGTATCAGAATCTTGATGTATAATTACGTCTAATATTCTATCTATAGTAGAAGACCAAGATAGGGTACTTTGACCTTCTGCTGTTGTGACAGAAGTGAAAATCTCCCCTGGTGGAATCTTTTTGGTCACAAGCTTGTAAATAAGTCCCCAGGGATCACTATTTCCCTGGGTGCTAATTAAACTCTCCCAAGAAGTCCTTTTTTGTTTGCGAATCTCATTATGATAATTTCGTCTTGCTTGTTTGTATCTACTTTGTAAAACCGTCAATTCAAGTACCGTACGCGATGGATTTCTCTTCGCCCTCTGGAATTCACGTCTAGTCCTTCTAGTAAGCTGTTTTAAATCAGTTAATGTAGAAGACCACCAAGGAACGTGATATGGTTTGCGCTTTCTAAATTTCATTGAGGCTTCACAAGCCTGTATAATAGTGTTCTGTATAAATTCAACTTGATTATCCAAAGGAAGAGATTCCATAATACCCATCTGCTCAGGAGTAAACATTTCTTTTATTACCTTGTCAAAGACCTGCCACTTTGCAGACCTAGTGTGAAAACGAGGCACATCAAAAGGATCCGATCTAGAACGAGAAACAATATCTGTCATAGTAAACTTGATAACATTATGGTCACTTGTTACCCAATCAGTTTTAACCTGCCAATCCGAGATCCTTTGGGCCAAAGACAGTGTTGCCAAGGAGACATCTATAAATGATTGTCCATGTGTGTTAAGAATTTTTAGACGATGTGTCATAATTACTTCCTCTAAAAGTTCCCCTTTTTCATTTGTTTGTTGAGCATTCCACAGTGTCGAATGGGCATTAGCATCCATTAACAGGAATATTTGTTCATTCTGTAAAGCTCTCACGGCGGAATCAATATAGTTCACAAATGGTTGAATAGAATCATTATGTTGGGCACATTGACAATAAATATTAAATGACAAGAATAATTGAAGTCTTTTATTGCGCGACTAGCATTCCTGCAGGACTTGTTATTGTTTTGTTGTTCTTTTTTTTTTTTTTTTTTTCGCTTAGTCATTGAAGGCCATGAGGCAGCTGTATATTGCATAAGTATAGTTACGTGCATTCTGTGGTTAGATGAAAATCCAAGCGGCCTAGATTGATTACCATACCCAAGGAGTGAATAGAATCCATAAAGGTAACAAAATTTCGATGAGAACCGAATACGATCATTTCCATTCGGGGTGAGGACAGCGACGCTAACCACTGTGTTGCCCTTGGGGAGTACTATTGATGGCAGATACAATAGTCGTTTCTGCCACCGGAATAAAGTAGGTCATACTTCATAGCGGATAGCTCAGTGGATATAATCACCATCCGCCCCACATCAAGTGGGAAAGGCCTAGGATTCGAATCCCGTCAATGATGCTGGAAATTATTATGGGCTTTTTTTAACAACGTAGCTGAATTATTCGGTCCCAGGCGAAGGTTGAATCGTTTTTCTCCAGAAATACCATACAATATATATGTATTCAATTTACAGACACAGTACACTGACGCCTCATTGCCATTAACATGCACACGCACTTTATGGCGGTTAATCCATTATCTTATTAGAAATATTACTGCAATTCTGTTATCGTATTATCTCCAAATTATGTTATAATTCTTCTTATCGAATTATAATAAAATCCCACTTTACACTAGCTGACAGTTATCTAAGATTCAGTTGTGAGATACCACTAGAAAAACAGAATGCATATATGTCATTTTAAATAAAAAAGACATGGATTCAATATGGGGCCCTGAAATTATAAGTGTAGTCACTGTGATATCATTTAACACTGTTTATTCTCTGTACTATAACAGATTTTAAATACTGAGTAGAGCAATTAAACTACTCTGCATTTTGAAAAATATTCATTGGTGTTTTCTCAGAAAAGAATGTTTCTGAATCGTTGTCTCATGTTGATTTCAAAAATGATTTCTGTTTGTTCCCATCAAGTGAGGTTTTTCACAAATTTTTATTATTTTGGGCACTGAATTATAACAAAATTCTACTTTTATATTTAAATGCATGCTGAAAGCACAATTAAAAAGGGCAGTACAGGGAAAAAATCCACTGAACACCCACCTCTCTTATTAAAAACTGATCTACGATGGTCAAATTTTTGTTTCTTTGATATTCTTGCACTTTACTGTCCCTTTTCAGCATCCATATTGACATTTCATCTCCACGTCTTCAATGGCTTGCTGAAACCTCTCACCTTGTTCTTCACTAACACTTCCTACATTTCCTAGGAAGTAGTCGATGTGGGAGTGTAAAAAATGTATCTTGACACTTATTTTGCAGCCCAGTTTTTTGAAATTTGCCAACGTATTTTCAACTATATTCTTGTATTCTAGATCCTTGTTGTTCCCTAATAACATGCGTGTTTTTCTCTTATATTCATAGTTCCCTAAAATCTTGGTCTCTCATCAGTTTGTGAATTTGAGGTACAACAAAAAATATCTTGTTTTAGCTTCTCTGGTGATTGATGGGAATTTATACAAAGATAGTTGAAGCACGGGGCCTTCCCGAGGCAAAACCTTTACAAACTGTTTCATAAAACCAGTTTGATGTGGGAGGAGGACATTTTGGTTGTACTAATGGTTTATAAATTATGTTCTTTGATCCATGCAACAAACTGCCAATCTAATGCCAGAGTATGAATTAAGAGGGTCTTGATAGCACGCTTAGTTTGATTTTCAAGTTAAAATACATTTCGAAACGAGAGGTAATGAATGTTTTTTTTTTTAATTTAAAATATGACACACTTGAGAATGTTCCTAAGGATATCATAAGAGAGCTCAAGTTTTGAATTAATAATTTAATTTATTGTGCTGACTCGTAGGAAAGGTAGAGTTCGGTTTCCACATTAGGAACGTAAAAGGCACATGTTCACGATGACTAATGTACTTGTTATAGCATCGGTAGATTAATGATGCAGGAAAATATAAGGTAAGCGAACATGTTAACTGATTACTGAGCTTTTCCAGAAATATAACAGGGATGGTCCGTAATCATTAATATCTTCTGTTCGTCTCTTAATCTTCCAAGAACATGTTGTTCTATTGCAAGGTAATTTTTCATTATTCCATCGGCATTCTCTCCCGTTTCTAATTATGTTGAAATGATACAAGACCATAAAAATATTGATGCCAAAACTATAAATATACTGATAATCAAATATAAATTATAAGACTTTGTGCATTTCAAACATGAACTTTTTTTGGCAAAAATGACAGTAATCTTCATTACAAACACATTTACAGACTTTTCGGGTTTGGGGAGGTTATATAATAGGTGATACTGTCGAAATGGAGCATTCACGAGGGTATCAATTTGCTCACAGATGATGTAGACTACGGTATTTACAATATAAAATGGAAATCCTCTTTTTATGTACTTTTCGTGTCGTTTAAGAACTGACGCGTTACTCTATCATTTCATTCCGTTTTTGATAGTTATTAGTGGGATGGACAGGAATTTTCACCCTGAAAATAACTCATCTTAGACCATATGATTTACAGGTCATATAGTAACTTCTTGGTCTGAAGTGTGTTCGTGCTAATTCAAAACATTGTTCCGCTCTATGAAAATATACTGCTCGCTTTGCAGCATATTGAACAGCTTATTCCCTCAAATTTCGCAACAACCTTACTTTGTCCCTCAGGTTGCCAGCCTTGAAACAAAATTTTGTTTTCCCTCAAGCCTCCTGTGCCCTCTTTGAAAGATGTGGATTCCAAATTAAAATGTATCTGCCGTTCCTTAGATTGACAACAGCCTGATCATGAAAACTTTAATTATGCTTATCCTACATATTTCTAGTATTAGTTGTCAGATGTATTTAACAAACTTTAGCATCAGCAGAGGCATATGATGCAAGAAAGCAAGCTTATACAGCATCATCCAAAAAAAAAAAAAAAAAAAAACCCCTTCTCATTTCACCCATCCACTCATTCCAAATGTTCGTGTTTTGTTCTACCTTGAATTTACTTAAGATATCAACCTCCACAACGATAGATGGAAGTTTGTTCCAGCAATCAACTACCCGCTGGCTAAAGGCAAATTTCAGCACATCTATTTTACAACTGTCTTTCCTCAATTTCAGTTTATGCCCCCTCAGGTTTGTAATCTGAGCAAAAGAAAGAATCCCATCGGCATTGAGCCTGCTCAAATCATTCAAGGCCTTATACGCCTCATTCAGATCGCCTAGTCTCCAGACGCTGTAATTTTCGGAACTTAGGTCTTTCTTCGTAAGAACACTCCTTTGTTCCCCCTCACCAGTCTTGTTGCCCGTCTTTGTACTCGTTCTAGCAACTCTACATCCTTCCTAAAATGAAGCTTTCAGAGTTGTACGCAGTACTCAAGGTGTGACCTGACCATTTCCTTATACAAGGTGATAATCACCTCCTTATCCCTGCTCGCAAAATTTCTATATATCATTGACAAGACCCTATGACCTACTCTGGCAGCCTGCCTGCACTGCTCAGAAAACTTAATATCTGACTGCACAATTACCCCCAGGTCTCTTTAATTTTCACTACCCTGAGTGTAGTATCACACAGTTTGTGCGTTTCTCTGGGGTTACTGCTACTCATATACTCGTATCATTTGTATTGTATTTGTCAAAGTTAAACTTCAGTTGCTACGTTTCAGCCCATCTGCTCAACTTTTCAAAATCATGTTGCAGCAAGATACTATCATTACTGTTATTAACAACCCTGCCAATCTTTGTATCATTTGCGAAGTTTGACATGAAGCTTGATATACCTTCATCAATATCATTGATAAATATACAAAACAACAATGGGTTCAAAACCGAACCCTGGAGGACTCCATTAATAACACTAGTCCACGAAGAGCAGCGTCCATTGATTACCACTCTCTGTCTTCTCCCACTCAACCATCCTTTTATCCATTGTAGCAACTTAATGCAATACCTCTCCAATTTGTACAACAGTCTTCCATGTGTAACAGTATCAAAAGCCTTTCTAAGATCCAAATATATGATATCAAAATTATTTTTTGCATCCAGTTCTTTTGTGACCACGTCATAGTAAGCAATCACATTGGTCAGACAAGACTTCCCCTTAACAAACCCATGCTGTGTCCGAGCTATAACTGAAGTCTTGTGTAGATGATCCTGCAATGCTTCTTTAACCAGTGACTCCATTATTTTCCCTTGAACAGAAGTCAAACTAACAGGTCTGTAATTACTCAGCCAAATGTACTGGAGATACATTTGCACAACTCCAGTCCTTGAGGACTTTCCCTGAATCCAAGGATGCTCTCATAATTATGGCTAAGGGTTTGCTTACTTCCTTTGCCTTAACTTAAAGCGTTTGTTCTAATTAATTAAGAGAACCATTGTGAACTGTACGTATACTATAAAATATCACAAATATGGCTGTACTGCAAATCAGAAATCAGTGAACTGGCATTTGATCTGCGAAACCTACTGTTACCACGGTAATATAATTGACCAACTGCGAAAACTTTAAATCACTGGAGCTTTACAAATAGCACTTTTAAAATGTTTTTATTAAATATTGCTGTCCTACTGAAAATGAGAAAACTGTTGATTAAAAATTTTTCAAAAATATCAATCCTATTTTCTGGATACATAATTAAGCCACGTCTCCACTATCTCATAAATATTTTGGTTTGCCTTAATATGGTAGTGAAAAAACAAAATTTGTTTTATCGTATATTTCCGAAGTTGGCCGAGATAAATCCGCTTTATAAAGAATTTTTTTTGGGGAAAAAAGTAATATTGAAAAACGAAATGGTATCACCGATGTATTGGTACAATGACCACTTAAAAAAATCAAATGCTTCGTAAAAAAGTCTTCTATTCCATAGTTTAAAGCAAATTTATTAATTGTATACTTTGCTAATATTAGATTTATCGCATGTTCAAACATTCCATTTATTTAGGTGGAAATAACCAGTCTGAAATTAGTACAAGCTTATAATTAGGAAAACAACTTCGTTCTTTGATACTTATTAATCCCTGTTCGTTAAAGCTAAGTGTCACGTATCACTAGCAGCTGTTCAGACTGGCTTAGATAGTTTCCTTCTTTTAATTACTCTGAGTCATACTGCTGCAATAAGGAGTTTTATAGAACCAGGTTACTCTATAAATACACTGTTCATTTGCGTAGGTAAAACACGAAGTAAATACATTGGCGACAGTTAAGAGAAATTTATTAGTATAGCGTGTGGGCGAACTATTAAGGCCAAACATCGAAACTTTGAAACTATAAAGTTCTTCAATATTGAGTCTGATTCGTTAATAAGAGCTTAATTTTTTTTTTTCACTGTTGAACATCTAGCTAGAAAATGAAACTTGGAATTCCCTGCCCTGTTAATTTTGATCAATACAGATTCAGTTATATAAATCGTATTGGGCTGTTTTGGACTCTTCGCTGTAGATTTTAGCTTTATTTTATTAACAATCTCTCTCGCCCTCTGCAGTTTGCTTTCTCAGAGGCCAGCCATCGAGATTCTGAAATAACTTTAGATTGATTGTTAACTGAACTTTGTATCTTCCCTGCACGAGCTATTCCTTCTGTTTAAACTGCACCATCAGTGTTATGGATGGGAATTTTCCCTTCCATTTCCCAAGTTGATAATCTCCGACATTACGAACTGCGCTGTTTAAATATAAACAACAATTGCATAAACCTTTATGAGTTGTTTATGCAAATGAGAAATAAAGGGGATTAAGTAACTTCGAAGTCCTCTCATTTATGAATACAGTTGGCAGTGATCCTCTCTCCATTGAATCTCTTTAAATTTTACAAGTTATTGACTCAGACCATGAAACATGCACGTCATTAATGGAATAACAAGTCTCTCTCTCTCTATTTAGAGAATATGATAGTTTTATAAACTATCTGGAAATCTGAGGAACGGTATTTTCTAGAATTTCACACTAAGCAACATACAGAAAGCGAAAACTTAGTGACTCTTGTTGAAGTAAGCTTTCAGTGAGTTAATTTTTATCTAATAAATTTTTGCGCTGCCGATTAACTGATTTAATTCAATTGAATTGTTCTTAATGAGTGGGAAAATAAAATGATACATTGATATTGTTCCTTAGCAGTTTCGCTGTGATTTTTTTTTTTTTTTTATTGAAAAAATGCTTTAAAATCGTTATTTGAGTTTTGGTGTCCAAACCACTTTGCAGATGTTGAATCCAGTGAACAAATTAAATGTTATAATATATCTAAAGTATTGTTGAAGGTCAGACGTGTTTGAATTTAAGGAATAATTGAAATAAATTTTAAAGAACTCTAATTGGGCGAAGGGATAACAATTTCCTCTTGAGTTATTCAGGATTTTTCATTCACATAATGCAAATATATATATTAACGTATAGTAACCGACATATGAATATTACTCTGAACAGCGGTTGTGGCTTTAGTTGTCCACACGTCAAATATTTCCAAACACTAGAAAAAAAGCGGTTTCAGTCTCTGCTTACATTTTTTATTTTTCTGTGTAGGAAAATAACTTTTTCAATTTTTTTTGTTTGCTTGTTATTCAAGATTACGAACAAAGGTTAACTAAAAACTTATAAAAACGAAAGCTGGATAATAAACAGCTTCCAATAAGCATAGGAGAATTTCCCAAATTTTTAAAACTACATGTAGTAAGTTTACACTTTTACAAGTGCTGTTCAAGATTCAGAGAACATACCCGGTGCTGGTGTGCGTGACGTACGTCTCTAGCTACAAGGAGTGAGTTCTTAGGAACATTTCCGAAATACGTTGTGCAGTTTGATTAACCCGAATCTGCAATCAGTATTTTAAGGAATTTTTTTAAACTGCTTAGGCTGTCTGGAACATTTTTACACCCTCATAAACGCGTTCAAAGCTGGACGTTGTTTACTGTTTGAAACTTATGATGCCTGATTTTAAAGGATCATTTTGATAAGTTCGATTTCTGCCATTTCGGTTGCAAATTTAAATATTCGAAATGAATGCAACTCCTATATTCATTAGTTAAAATTGTCTTCCTGTATTAACTTGTTACTCTTACTTAAAGAAAAACTAAAGACGCTCTCAAATGTGTTGTATGACAGTCATCTAGACGGCTCAGACATTCTTAAAGCGATGGTCGACTAAGAGCTGTATAAACTCTTTGCGCAAACTGTGCGACCATTTAACTGTAGTCAAATTTATCTTACTTACTGGAAAGACTCCATACGTACGACGTCAAAATGAATTCCCACCAGATGTTACAGCGCCATATTCCAGTTGAACTTTAATTTAGTAATGGCGAAGCGAGACATTTCAACTCAGACAAACACAGTATCGTTTTCTTACTGATGTACAATAAACATTGCCATGAAAGTCGAGCATCGCAACACGTACCAAGTCGTTAGTTTCTTCATTATGAGCCAGGAGATCTCTTCAGAAGATCCGATTCGGCACAATTGATTTTATTCTTGCCCGACACGACCCATTCTCTGTAATCTCCGTAATATCATTCCCTCTGAGAGAATGATAAATATCCGACTTGTAATCGACTTTTCCGTCTATCTCTGTGCAGTAGTTCTTAGTATTATAGAATATCCCCTCTCTAAGACGGAGGAAGACAGAAAGAGATCTAACGTGGAAAAGAAAGAAAACAACTGAAAAAGGAAATTGGTCTCCCTCAGCATAACATATCGCCCTTTAAGTGTATTAGCATTCGTAGCGTTCCAGTGGGAAGAGAAAGAACACCTTGTATTCACATCACTTATCTCAATGTCATTACCTTTCTTTCTGTAAAGCCCTCTCCATTGATGTTAGTTTAAATCGAGATTTTGGACCGTTTTATTTAGCCATTATTCACTGAAATCGATAGTGGCACGCCAGAGAAGAGAGAAAGGCCAACGCCAAGATTCTTTTTTTTTCTTGTGCTACGATAGAGAGAGCTGAAAGTTTGACTAGCAAACTACCTATTGCTATTGAATGAATAATATTTTCTGCCCATTTCTTGTTGTCATAAGTGCACATCATTATCGCTGTTTCACTTTTTCACAAAGTTCTTGCAGTGAACTTTCCTTTTGATGAGTTTTCTTATATGGTGCGCCTTCCTTTATTTCAATTAAAGATCAATGGAGGGTCTATTAATAAATTGTCATCTGAAAATATCCTACTACGAGAAGAACTAATCAGAAATTTTCAAAGATTCTGAACATAAGCTCCAAAAATGGTAAGAACAGAATTGAATTTTTATTGGAAAACTTATTAATGAGGCCCCAAAACGGGCCAAAATCGCGATATGGGTAATGCCACGCTGTTTAACTAAATAACAACATAATTTTCTCTTTGAGCAACCCTTTTTATTTAGAGTGATATAATAATTAAACGCCCTCGCAGATAGCACAGTGGTTATAATTACCTTTCTTCTACACCAGTTAGGAAAGACCCGAGTTCAAATCCCGTCAATGGCGCGTGGCATTTTTATGGAATTTTTTTTTTCATAACGTGGCTGAGTTAATCTGTGTCAGGCGAGGTTTGTATCGTTTTCGTCCAGTAAACTGACGTCTCACAGTCGTGTTTTTTTTTTTTTTTTTGTTTGTTTTTTGGCGTATAACACGCACCTAACTTTAACAGTACCGAAGCAACTCGTGGTGAAGATCGATCTCGTATTCTGCTTACACAATATGAAATCGATGCATTAAGAAGTAAACCTAGTTTCTTCGTTCACACGTACAAAAAGTTTTTTTTTTTTACCACATTTACTTAATTTTATTTTTCCAGCAGCCGCAATTTACAGACACTTAATTAGAAAGAGACCACAAGAGACACATTGGACTGTGCCCGCCATATATTTTTAAGAGTAAAGCAGAAGAACCTATCTTGACTTTACAAGACCATAAAAATGTTAAGAAAATTTGTTTGGTCAGAAGTGGTAAGATTTTACCTTCAGCAACAATATGACTCTAGAAAAAATTGTGCAATCGTTTCCAATGCCTGATTATAAGGGGAAGTATTTTCAAGAAACCTGCATACGTAGTGTCGGGGGGGAAAGCCAACTACGGTTTCCCACAATTGTGCGAAATTTAAAATTTTCTTCATTGAAGAGATTGAAATCATCCAGGAAATTTAGTGAAACTACTGATTCCTTCCTCCTCGCCTCGATTCTCAATCGTATTGTTTCCCTGCGCTCATTAACAACCATTAAAACCAGCGCCGATTCTTCTTCCCCCACCCTCTGCAATACCACAGTTTTGAATTTTAGACACTGTTATACAGAATTTAAAAGTTCCAGTCATCATTGTAAATGACTTCTTTTTAATTAACGTCTTAAAATAAATCTCGAATGTGAAATTTGTATCTGCCACAATGCATATTTAAACCTAAGTAACCATTTCTAATTATACCCATTAAACAATAATTAGAAATCTTTACCACTATAATGGAATTTAATAGCACATTATTATAAATCATACTATATTAATTATTATTAATATTTTATTTCCACATCAGTGGGCACCCCTGGAAAGCCTAGTTTGGCTAGAAGGGTGTACATTATGCAAATTCCAGTTGATTGGAATTGCAAGAGAACAAAACAGATTCAAAATACACAACAAAATAAAAATCAATAAATAAAAAACACAACGGTGAATCCAGGGAAGCCCTTTCAGGGAATTCTTTTTACATAATGCTTATTGTTCATGTTTACAGAGTTCTTTTACTATGTCCTGTCTATAGCGCTTCGAGCTGCAGAAAGCTGAGACATCAATTCCGAACGTATTCTCTGGAAATACTAACCTAAGGTATTGCACGTTTTGCAGAGAAGTTTGTGGACAAGGTGTTTAACTGCACTGGGTTCGTTCTGAGGTCCGAGGGTTTGCAGAAACATCCCAAATGTCAGGCGAATCCATTTGGCCGCATAGAAATTGTGCCAAGGTGTGTAGATTCCTCTCTTTGACAATGGTTTCCCAGGGTTTCATGCCAAGGTTTGCATAGAGCACGCTCCTAGAGATGGTGAAATGGTAGTCAATATTCAACCCCCAGAAATCTCTTTAGTTGAGTAGAGGAGGCTCCTGACCTGAGTACCGAAGCGTAGAGCGGTACTGGTGTTAAATTTCTTCGGACGTATTCCAAAGGAACCTTCGAGGCCTAAGACCAACCAACTCCTGCCGGATTGCCCAGAACGCCGCAAGCATTTTAGCCTGGCCATCTTGAGGTGGTCTTTGAAAGTAAGCCCGTCATCCCACTTCAATCCCAAATCCGTGTGGCAGTGAACCTTTTTAATGGCGGTCCCATTTATTGTGAGTATAATTTCATTTATAGTCCTCCTTTTTGTGAAGGTCATCTAAGCTGCTTTCTAAGGATTCAGTTTAAGTCCCAGACATTGTAATTAACACGATTATATGTATATATATCATTATATGTATCATATATATCTATGTATGTACATAGCGGATTTGCCAGTTTCTGGCTAGGGGCCGCTTGTTGTTTTTGTTAATAAAGGAAAAAAAAAAAAAAAGTCCCAGACGTCCTAGATAATCTTGGAGTTCAAACAGTACTATTTGATTTTCATAGGCACCTGTCTCCGCTTTTGCTGGATCATCGGATGTGACCAGCATCTTAAGATCATCAGCGTATGAAATGAAGTTTGGGTGCTTCGTAAGGAAGGGCTCTTATGCTGCTGCAAAAAATCATGATGAAAGAACTCCCCCATCCTTGTGGGATGCCGACAGAGGTCGTGGTGGTCCTCTCCAATCTATGGTCATAATTAATAAGGAACCTTCGATTCTGAAATAATGCTTCAAAATTTTAACTAGCTCTGTTGTGCTGAGTGTGTCAAAAGCTGCTTGTATATCTAGGAATAAGATTTCAAGTTGTTTCTTAGAGTTTAGGGCTTTTTGGATTTCCCAGCTGGTTATTAACAGATTTGAAAGCGTAGACCTCCTAGGAACAACAGTATGAAGGTGCTGTGGACGCCTATTGAAGCAGTGATCGCCTAAGATGGACAGTATCGTTTTTTTTCAAACAATTTTAGTAGTCCACAGGAAATAGAGATTGCTCTGTAGCCTCTGGAATTTTTTAGTTTAGTTTTTGTAACTGGTAAAGCATGGTAGACATTCAAAATTGTCGATGTGATACCAGTCTGGAGGATACAGTTGAAGATGTGATTGTAACAGGTCAATCACACAGATACTGCATATTTTGAGAATAAAGAGGGGAAATCCGTCGGGATCAACTGTAGATTTATTGGAAAGGTTGTTTATTGCTTGCTTCATAATCATTTCCCTTGAGATCTTAACATGTGCAAGCTGATGATTATTTTCTACGAATTTGCTCTAACCTTATTTTGGTTTTATCCGCATTTACTTAAGTAGCTTTCTGCTGGAGCCATTAAACGAATGCGGTTGGTATAGCGGATTCATATAGACTATTTTTTTATGAATTAATCTATCTGAAACAGCTGTTTGTTCTTGCTAGTGAATTTTTTACGATATTATTTATTTCGTTTGTGTTTTAACCAAATATTGAATCATATTTACTTCATTGATCTTATCTTGTCTTTAAATAATTATTCATAATAAAATAGCTAATCTTCAGAAACTTCCTGTGGAACCACAAAGAATGAAGTCTTCCTCATGTTTTTACCACATGTGATTTAACCCTATATGCAAAATAAATGAAGCGAAACTAGGAAAATATTATAAAAATTTAATTTTAATTTTGTTATCTTATCTCCCTCATATGAATAATTCGATTGGCCACCGATCGTCTAAGAATTCTTTCATGGAAATCATTATTCGTTTGAAACTGTTGATCTCAGAACAACGACTTCGTGTGCAGCAGTGTTTCAAATGCCTCATGAGAAGCGAATTCTAATGAGATTAATGGTTTTCCCGTATAATTACCGAATTCTAAGAAGCAAAGAGCACTCTACGAGTAGATCAAACCCATTCCATTCTACTCTGAATAATAAATTTACCATAATTTAACGTAATTCACTTGATATATGCAAATAGTTCTAATACTAAACAAATAGCGATTTGTAAGATTTCCCAAGATATTCTCAGACAGCAATATGTGCGTTTGCACTTAGAGTCTAACTGATTTAGTGTGAGTGATAAATAATAGAGTTATTGCTATTACATATAATCTGGACTAGTAATTTTCCACTTTGTCTAAAGCGTCTGATAACTCATGTCGTATCCTCTATATTGCCTTGTTCTGGACAATATGCAAGATCTCTGTCTCCCTTTATACAACAGTAAATATTAAAATACCTAACAATTACTCTGCTTTCGCGAGATAATTCAAGTACTAAAGAAGTGTACTAAACCTCGAATTTTCCTTTGCAAGAGATGTTTCCATCTCGTGCAAATGAATTACATAATAGTAATTCCTATTCAATGCTAAATAAACGTGCAAAGGTCATCCATAATTAACAATAATAATGGCCAAAATGAAAACAGTATAAATCTTAAAGCCCAACTACGAATTAAATAAAATTTATTATCGGCATCTACTGTTTGTATAATTAGATATTCAAGTAGAAGTAGTAGGCACAATTTGCTCGAGGCTACTGCTGATCTCTAGTCGATTATTTCCTTGAAAACCATCAGTATAAAACTGCTAACGTATTCATTAATACTTTTTGATGGAACTCCTAAAAGCAAAAAAAAAAAAAATATATGCTTCTTTTTTCATTCAAGGAGGGTGAAATAAAACTCCAGCAGGGCTCCTCGTGTTTTAAAATTCATGACACTTCTTGACCAGATTTTCAAACAGACATATAAAGAAGAGCTGATAAAGGTTTAAAAAATATATTGTTGGCCAAGTCTCAGAAAGACAGATGTATTTTAGGTCTAGAACATCCACTTATTCCACTGAAAAGAGGATTATGTTTCCAGTATGGATTGCAGCAATATATAAACCAGAACGTTGCGAATAATTTCTTAAGCGGCTATACTAGCCGTAGATGTCTCTCTCTCAAGTTAAACATGGTTTTTGATCAACCAACAACGTTAATAATTCCTGCAAAGATGATTGTCAGGAACGTTTTAAAAAATAAATCACTAGGTTTCTTTTGCGTACATAAGGACTAAACGCGATTTTTTGTGCCGAATCTCAAAAATAATTCTAGCCAGGATATCCTGTGCAATTTTGGTTTAATTTATAGAATGTACAGTATGGAAAGAAAATTTCTGAAGAATAAGAATAAACTGGACGAAAAATGTATACAGTATTTAAACGTTGATCCGAAATTTGGGGCAAACAAAATTTTCACAAAGGAATTATGGAAATTATTCCAGGAAAAAAAAGAATCGACACTTTGGTATTATGGTGTGCGGTGTTTCCTTTTTTTTTTTTTTAAGGCACTTTTATCAATTCGAAAAACAAGTTGGCTGTTTGAAAAAAAAAAAAAAAAATTAAATGGCGAAAAAATTGAAAACAGTATAAATCTTAAACCTAAACTATAAACTGGACATTTTACGCCTAAGCAACTAAGGTCAAGAAGTGTCAGTATATCTTTTCTGTAAATTGAATACATACTTGAGTCGGCTTTCTGCATAATCATGCAACTTTCACCTGAAACCGACGAACTAGTTCACTGTATGAAAAATGACCATAAATTCCTCCCTTCGCGATGCAATCCATCGTAACCATCGCACATAATTACGTAACACAAGGAGGGGAGAAAAGGATGCATAATATTAAGGGCTCGCATAATTCCAGAATGGTCCTTGCTACAGAACCATGGTGTAATCTCCACGTTGAGTTGTTTTAATGGATGTTTAATGGCTATAGATTTCTTACCAGGCGCGGTTATAAATACATGAATATATATAGTTCCCAAAATTCAACTGGGCCTACTCCCTTTGTTCATGTTTTGAAAATTTTTCATCAAGATAATACATTCCGTATTTAGAAGAAACGTTTTTCTTAATATTCTCATAACGAGTAGAACTTAATTTACTGAAGCATAACCCCTTACATTTCATTTAAAGCTACAAATATAATAAATATCTTTATTCCATTCAGTGGTAATGTTTAAAGTTATGCAGATGATTGATACAACACTCATACCTGTTCAATTTAAGCGAAGTTAAGACAGGGATATGAAAAGGAATGCCTTCTAGCAGATCCTTGTAAAATTTCATCGCGGCCTTAAGTTTGAGTTGTTCCAGAGAGCAGTACATTAAATGGCATTCATAAAGAGATTTATTTGTGTCTCACTTGAAATCAAGCTAGTTCTTTATCAGCCTAGTGGCAGGAATATTTTACTCTCTAATCATTACTTCACCGTCTTTCACAGACTGAATTTCTCTTTGGTAGTAACCGTTACTATAATTCTTAGTAAACTACTTACATGTGTAAACGAATACCCTCGTTGTGTCAACAAACATTAACAAATCTCTACAACTTGCTAGAGGCATTCCTTTGTGTGTTACATCGTACTCGCAGAGAAGATGGGCAGTAGATACTGTGAACTCTGGTGAATGGAGTAGAATCCATTTAAAGTGTTTAGAATATTTTACTCTGTTGACAATGCAAAGAAAGCGCCCGTTGCAAAAGATGCGAAAACATGTTTATCTGAATAGTGTTTCGGAACTACCCTAGGCGAATTGCTTTGGAGACATCGAGGGAAAGTATTCGAGAATTTCTTTCAGTTTTCTCGTGTAGCTGCGTTTAAAGGATGAAATTTGATAGTCTAGTAATTGTTCTGAAGTAAATGGGAAGCAGCACTGAAATATCCTAAATAAGTCGTTCTAATAATAATTCTTTTACAGAATATTATGCAAACACTCTTTTATAACAATATTTGTTCTGCCGCCTTTCAAGTTTGCCCTGTTTGATCATCTCAGTACCCGTTTGGATTCAAAAACATTTAACGCTTCATTACATCATCGTGTAAATTGAAACGAGTATTTAAATCATAGAAGGAAAAACTCCTCCTGATTCACTGGTTAAACAATAATAGATTCTTGCACAGAAAAGATAATTTGTTTTGCTTCATCTATTAAATGTTAAACTTTATTAACCTGAAATCTCTTCTAAGAACATTAACCATTCAAATTATGCCACAACAGCTACCGCACATCCACTATGCTACCCCGGTCAAGATCCACTGCTACAAATCTAGTCACCACCACCACTACCAAGATCCTCGAGGCATTTGAGCGCCGTTTGGAAATCACCGTTACGTATATCGACGTCCAGGCAGCATTTGATTCCATATCCGTTCACGCGTTGGCAAGGCTACTACGTGAGTATTGCTTCATTGGTAGAGACATGCTCTGGTTTATTCAGACAATGCTGGAGAACAGGACCATTATTGATGGCGATCTGCGCTGTACCAGGACTATTACAGCTGGAGTCCCACAAGGCGGGGTCCTGTCCGGAATCTTGTTCTCAGCTGTTCTCGTGCCATTTGTGACAGGCCGAACTGATATCCTCACCTTTGCCGATGACATAAAACTGTTTACTCCCATCAGCCCTGGAGACACTGCTGAATACATCAATACCTTAATCCTTCAGAAAATCCGGAATCTTGAGGCCTTCCTCTCCGGTTTCGGACTTCAAATCAATCCTGAGAAGTCAAAACAGTTTACTTTCTCTCTCAAATGGAGCCCAACAATAGTACAACCCATTTTAAGAGGATACGCGATTTCTGCCGTCCAACAACATACAGATCTGGGCGTTATTTTTGATCAAAAGCTCTCCTTTCTAGCGCACTTCGACCACGTTCAAATAAAGTTCTGTCGACTCCTGTGGATGATTAAACAACTAATGCACGTCCATGACTAGGCTGCTGAGTGCAGATATATTAAGACATGTGTTTATCCGGTCATACTCTATGGTGCCGAAGTCTGGACTTCAACTGCTATCTTAGACGGATTTTCGCGGGGAAATTCTGGCTACTGAAGTGGACCTTATGGAAATTTCGGCCTCCCCCTACACCAAGGACCACCCAGATGGCGACAGCTCTCAACATCAGACGTCTTCCTGCCATCATTCACGAGAGAAGATTCGCCTTTGCCATCAAAATAATGGTCGGCATTATTTCAGTACCAGATTTCTGAGCTAACTGCGGATGGAGGATCCCGGTCCCAGGCTAATCCAATCCTACAGGCCATTCCAAACCGGTTTAAGCTAACTGATCGGTTCCTACCTGTGCAAATGCTGCAAGACATACAATCCTTGGAATGCGACCTCTACAAATTCGTAGTGGACAAGGAATATAGGCAGAAAGTACTAGGTCGACTTCCTTTCCAGAACTACGTCAGAGGACATTAGAACCTGCTCCCAGCGACCTATTCATCACTGCCTTGAATCCATCATCCCAGTGTTCAAACCTTTCAGGAGTCATAGTGCTTTTTTTGTGTGTGTGTGTGTGTTTATTATGTTGTGTGATTTCTTTTATGTAAACCTCTGGCTTGTAGCGGTGAAGGGAGCTTGTATACAGCAATGTGCTTTCTGTATATAATAAAGAGTTCTTCTTCTATAAGGTAGCTGACTCACTGCCGTAGACGAATAGTTTACTTTGTATGAATCAGTGGAATAATTGAATTCATTTCATCTTAAAATAAGAAAGTAACCAGGGAACATCACGAATCTTGTGTTGGCGGCTTCCTCTTGCATTTATTACCGAGAGAAAAACCATAATCCATATATTAAACTTTTATTTTGTTATTCATGCCCTTGGTAGAATTATGCTCAGATTGTTTTGTTCATGTTAAATCTCATTTTGGTCTCCATATTTTAAAATGCTCGTTTTTAAGTTCCTTTAAATAATTAAACAAAATTCACTGTTTGTACCTAAAGCCCATCATTCGATTTAGAATATTGTGGTAATTTGTCAGCTTTGCTGACAAATTGCCTCCTCATCACGAATTTTTGAAACTTAAATATTTCTAATTCTATAATGAGAATACATAATAGATACTTAATTTAATAACTAGTATGTGACTTTGTTTTCCTACATCTTTCCACGGCAGAAAAAAAAACAACGTTTATGTTTGATATATGTCTTCTCGTCGAAACAAAGCAATCAAAGTGTGACTTTGTGAGTGTATTTGGTTCTTTTTGTATCTGTCAGTACTCTACCAACAAAAGATATCAGCTACTTGAAAAGGCATTCAAAAGAATGCTGATTTCTGTGTCAAAAAAATCATAATTTTCTTTAATTAATCAAGGGCGTATATAGGTTGGATATATCTGCTATCCCCAGCAACGACATTTTATATATTGCATTTCACTATATTCCGAGTATAGTTAAGAAAGAATAACACGTTTTGAATTTAAATCTCGTCGATGATCGGAGATATTTTTAGTGCTTCTTACCATATCCGGTTGGTCTTAAACGAAGTTAAAGAGCTTTGTATCTGTCAGAACAAATAGAAACATGTATTGCAATATTTGATGGTGAAATAAGTAAACTATATTGCTAAAAGGATTCATCTACCACTGGGATTTCGAAAAGTGAACCATACCCACCATTTAATTAACTGGAACAGAAGCTAGAAGCAAAGGGGTTGGAGCGTTGAGCTTAGCAAATTTCCAGTGAAAATCATCACCATATTAGCAATAAATTTGTTGATGCCATCGCAGTAAAACTGCAACATCGTAGCTGTTGCTGACGTCATCACCAAATAGAAAAGTCATGGTGCTACTACTGCTATAATTTGCGGAAATAAACCAGAGAACACTCAAAAGAGCGATATGTATCAGTGAGGTCAGTCCTCATTGAACACGGTCAATCACGAATTCAAAAGGCCACAGGAACTGATATTTGATCAAAACCGGCACGTGTGGAGATCAGGCGCACATGCCAACAAAAATATTCATAGCTCCACATGTTGACGAGACCGGAAACTCGAGAGCTTACGTATTTCTTTTTGGAATATAACACCATTAATAGAATGGGGGGATCCATATTCATTCCGTTCAAGACTGATTCTGGACCAGATGAACGGTTTCGTTTCGCACACCTGGATGATAACTCCTGTGATCCTATTGCGTTATTTAAGGATATATCCTCGCTGTAAATTTCATTGTTGACAAAGGAGGAGGTCACCTTTGAAAGCATCGGTGTTTTTATATTTTGTTGGTTATTATTTCCCAACTCCGAGGCCTATTTGAAGAAGTATGTTTATTGTAGAGTATTTTGTATCGAAAAGTCCTTTGAGACATGGGTGTCTGGAAACTTAAGTATTACTGTGCAACTAGATTAAAGAAACTCGTGATCACCGTTAGAAACACTATACAGTTTATATACAATAGCTCTCAAAATTTCTGTCGGCTAATTAAGATATTAACATCAGTTACTGCACAAGATGGCAATTACCTGACTACTTTTAATTAGTGAAGAGAACAAAAAGTTTTGAAAGTATCCCAAATTCTATGACCAGAGAGCACCATACCAGAATAGGTTGCAAACGCGTATTTTTTACTCCCATGAGTCTGTGTGCAAACATTAGCATCTGTTTTTTGGGTAAAGAATTCAAAAACAAATGTCCAGCGGAATGGCTTTTCTGGTATTTCAACATTTTGATAAGGCTGTTCGACAGATCCTAAAATTTGCAGATCAATTAGTTAACATTAATGCTACGCAGTCATCGAATGATAATTCGCATTGAAATGCTTGAGTATCAGCTTAATAATTATTTAATCCCTCTGTAGTTCTCATTGTGTGTGGTACTAGAGAGCAAGTGTACAGTCATATCTCATATTTCCCTAGGATAAGTACTTGGTTCGTTGTTTCTAATCTATATAAATGGTGCGACAGCAGTTATTACACTCTATACCGGCGATTTGTAATTGTGAAAGCGTATTGCGCTCAGCTATACAATTAACTACAACGTGATTGCTACATCAGGGACTTGGTTACAAGAATCTGAATGCGAAAGAGATCTGGACATTCGCTGCAGCGAATTATATACAAAATTCGACATGTGCTGTTTCATATCACATTTCGAAACGAGACACTAATGTGTATCGTTTCGATTGGTGGTCCAGAACATTTTGCAGCAATCTTACTTTTGTCGATTTTTCTTACCGTGAAATCAGTTTTAGCCTGATCAAGGATTGTAAATACTTTAGTGACTTTTTACCATGTATTATCAAAATCAGGTGGTGAAAAACAGTTTTCTGGTGCTTTACGTCCACAAAACTAGAACCCCTATGAAGTCAGACTAATTTATTTATAGAGAGAATAATACAAAAGGAACTTGTCAGCTTGCAGCGTTTTCCTTATCTATTCAGTGCTGGTTAGAATTCTCACATTTATTGGACTTATTTTAAGTGTAAGTTAAATGGTATCTCTATTAATATAAAAACTTTTATTTGATATTTTTCCTTTTTGTTTTAAGCAATTCGGCAAATTCTAAAAAATTTAAATTGTAACATTACAAGAATACGATATTAAACAAGGAGATCGAAGACATCACTGATGGGGGTTTCATATCCGAAAACGTCGTCTCACATAATAGGTAAAAAGTTGTGAAGAAAAGAAAATATTCAAATCGCTACCAGATATTGCAAGGCTTCTTCTTTCATGGACAGAGAAAAATGTAAAATTTCAAGTTCTTTCTTTCTTCCCAGAGGATTACGATTTGCAAGGTCCTTTGCATGCTTTTATTGAATTTAGGTGAAATACCAGTAAGGTAGATCAGCCTCTTACCCCAAAATGCATCTTTGAACTTGCTGAATCAAGAAATGAAACAGTTTTTTCTTAATTGAAAAATGCAATTAAATTCTACTTCGCGATAGTCAGCATATCTCAGGAGAAATATTTGACGTTTTGCACCCATGTATAACTTTTATAATAGATTGTTTTTAAATGGACGAGTTTAATATATTCTAAATCATTTGGAAAACGGTTAATAATAAGTCGCCATCAGCGCTCTTTATGATTAAAACTTCTTGATGAAAGAAAAAAAAGAGTAAAACTTAAAAGAGTGATTCCCCTTAATTTGATGTATTGAGTTAATGCGATTTTCGGCTATGGGAACGGGAGCCTTACATCCGCAAAACACGATGAACGTTTTACATTTTTGCAGCACACCAGATGTTTCCATCTAGTCTGCTGCAAATTCAATTTTCGGGTAATTCATGGTTTACTGCTGTCACTTCCAGCTATAATCAAGATTATAGACATCTTATACATAGAGTACTCTGTTTTTTTCAAATAAGAGTTTCAAATTTTGGCCAGCACTTGGTTCGAAATCTAGATAAGATACTTATCTAGATTTCAATTCAAATATCATCCGATCCAGTCCGTTTGCCAAAGTGGAAATTCTAAGAATTTATGGAGGTATCAGCCTTTTGACCTGAGGATTATTGCAGTTAGTGAAGCCTAACACGACAACACTCTTCAGAGCTGCTCCTTCATTAGCTAGTCCCACCTCAGGGACTGTGATACGTTTCTCATCAACCAAGTCCTTTTGCTCATTTAAGTCTTTAGGCAACTGACAATGCATGCATTCTACGATCCCCGGGCGAGTTCCTTTCTGCCGGGTGCGTCTGTAGTCATTGCGTGGGGAAAATGAATAATTATACAGACAACCAGACAGGGTAATAGATCCCTGAATATCGGTTACAGCAGCATATATAACTCCAACTGAAATTTTCTAATACAGTAGTGAAAATAAGTATGCCCTATCTTGATTAGCTTAATCGTATAACCCTAAAAAAATTGCCATTTTGCAAGACATCTCTAATAATAAATAGTACGAATTATTTATGGAGAGTAACTTACGTATAATCTTTGTTTAATTGGCCCCATTACAAAAACAAAGCTTAGGAACTGTATATCAGTTTTCTCTGCTGATACAGCACAGAGACGTTTGCCTTTATTAATCTTTTCTGAAGAGAGTTGCTGAAAATCATAGCATGGTTCGTGAAGCATGCAGATGTCACAACTAAGTTCGTTTATATTTTCTATCGTTGGAATTCCCTTAATGTGTTTCTTGCTAGCAATAACGACTTGCGCATCCAGAAGAAAATTGTAAGACTTGATGCAATAATTGTTAAAAGTATCAAGTGAATTAATCTTTCCACGTAACTACAACATGCAGCCAACAGTTTACTGATAATTTTCTTTAGTTGTTTTTTAACTCTATTTGATATGATGAGGTCTGATTAGAGAAAGCTAGCAGGCAGAACGAAAAGGTTAGGATGAAGTGTCTGATAAATGCGGGGATATTGTTAACAGGACCATTACAAAATTTCTAATAGTTCCACTTGTTCCTTTTTGTTATTCGGCTTAAACGGCCGCAGTAAATAAAGAAGTCTAGCTGCACCAGTGGTTTCCCCCCCATCTCCGCGTTGCTTTCATTGTGGGTGTACCAGTTCGCTGGGAAGGCCAGAGATTTAAAAGTGTACGGACATTGTCTACGTGTAGTGTTATGTACCGTTGTTCTTTTACTGCCATTTAGCCGCCGGATCTGCTGAGGCCCAATGTTGCCCCACTTTCGCCCCGTGGAGGCGGACCAAGAACCCAGTAGTTTTAGATTTACTCTGGCAGGTCCTGCCATCTAATTTCCTGAGATTTCAGTGGCTAGGAACCAAAAAAAAAAAAAACCGCGCGCGCTCTTTTATATGCACGTATGTACAGACAGATCCATATACAGGGTGTTTCAGTTAAACGTTTCAGAACTTCTAAGAGGGGTAGGGTACATCCTGACAACTCGAAATCATATAGCAATGTGGGGTCGGAAATGCTTTCCTGAAGCGGTGTTGTACACAGAAGCACCATAAAGAAAAGAGACCGTAAGTGAGAAATCGTTTTAATAATACATGAAAAGAAGCAAAAGGGACATGGATTAAAGTAAGTGTTCGAAGTTTCTTCCACGGGCTACAATGCACGCCTCACATCTCCGACGCATGGACATCCGAACATTCTGGAATACTCCAGGCGAATTTCGAATTTCTTCGGCAGCTACTGCGATTCTTGCAACCAGCTCCTCAGCATTGTCAACAGGGGGGTGTCATAAACTAGCGATTTCATATGACCCCAGAAATAAAAATCAAGTCATGATAGGTCGGGTGACCGAGCAGGCCAACGCACGGGACCACCACGTCCGATCCACTGTTGACCAAATTTGACATCCAGGTAGTTACGAACATCTCCGCTATAATGGGCAGGGGCTCCATCGTGTTGGAACCACATTGTCTGTTGCGTCGATGCAGAAATCTGTTCATCTCTCAAAAGTTGTGGCAATACTTGCTGCAGAAAGATCAAGTAGATAGGTCCAGTTAGACGACACGGTAACAGGTAAGGTCCGATGAGGTGATCTCCCATAATACCGGCCCATACATTGACCGAAAATCGAATCTGTGCTGCACGACGTCGTATTGCATGCGGGTTCTCGACCGCCCAGATATGGTCGTTATGTGTGTTGAAAATTCCTTCCCTTGTGAAGGATGCCTCATCGGAAAACAACACTTCAGCAGGAAAAAGGGGATTTGTAGCACATTTTCCAAGGTACCACTGTGCGAAAGCAATACGAGGTTGAAGAAACTTCGAACACTTACTTTAATCCATGTACCTTTTGCTTCTGTTCATGTATTATTAAAACGATTTCTCACTTACGGTCTCTCTTCGTTTTATGGTGCTTCTGTGTACAACACCGCTTCAGGAAAACATTTCCGACCCCACATTGCTATATGATTTCGAGTTGTCAGGATGTACCCTACCCCTCTTAGAAGTTCTGAAACGTTTAACTGAAACACCCTGTATATGCGCATACATATATCCATCATCGTCAGTTTTTATGATCGTTACGTGGGGGGAATACTGCTTGCATAATAAAGGACGAAAATATGGGCGAACGGTAATTTGGACATAAGTTTTTGTGAGTGGGGCATTCGTTGGCGTAAAGATAGAGTGGGGGGGGGTTAACGTAGAAATATGGGGATGATAGTGTAGGCAGGCCCATGCCTCACCAGGAGAAAGTAGGGAGCGCCAGAAGGGGGTTGAGGCACAAGGCAAAGGAGCCCGGTGCGATCGCTAATAGGCGTCTGTAGGAAAATTATACATAGACCCTGATGGTGGTGTCCAAGTTGTCATCCGTGGAGACGATGGTTCCATCTGTGTTAGTCCTTTACCTCCTAAGTCTTTCAGTTCTCAGTAGTGAGTCTTGTTAATACGTAGACCCTGTTGGTAGGAATCTTTTCTCGTTGTCATGTCTGTGAGACCGGCGTCCTGCCCATGCTAGTCTTCCACTTCTCAGGAATGTGTCTTGTTCACATAGACCCAGCTGGTGGGGTGTCGAAGTTTGATAGTGATTTCCATTTGTCATTCATGGAACAGGGGTTCCGTTAATGTTAGTCTACTTTGGTATGGTTTGTTCACTGAGCCTTCTAATTCTTGGGGGGGGGGAGTCATTTTTGGTGTCCCAGTCCAAGCGAGCTGAACTCGCTTGGTTCATTTTGTTCAGGGATCAGAGAATAAAACGATTAGTTACGAGCAAGACCTCGATGGAAATTTTTTTTAGATCGATTAATTTCTCTAGATCCTTAGACAGAAAAATATTTTAAGGCAAATGACCTGCTATACATCAAACATCGTTTTTATATTCAGAAGCAACCTGTCGTATTAAAATATTAGTGCTGCGAATTGTAATTTGTATTATAGTAAGTTCGTTTTCCTTCGGCATTTTGTTGAATAAACAAACCATCTCTGGTTTGTTTATTCAAAGAAAGAGAAGTTTGCGAGAGCAACTGTGATTGTTTCTCTGACAAAAAAAAAAAAAAAAAAAAAAAATACCAGAGAGGGAGGAAAAGAGAGTAACTCGCAGGTGTTTTCCTTACTGCTTGCGACGTCAGGAACGATGAATTTCGTACTTTGTATACGAGCAGCAGTGAGGCTAGTCGATTAATTGGTGCTTGTTGTTAGAAAAACCGAGAGCCACACATCGAAAGATATCCTTTTGTTCACCGAATTATTCAAGATAAGCTGAGTGTTGTCATTTTAATTTCATTACGAACTTGACTCAACGTTCATTTACCTCCATCAAGGGCTTCATTACCAGACAGCCCTAATTAATACCTTCACACAAGGAAGGTTAAACACTTGAATAATCGATACACTTTAGAGACGTCTACACTTCCGTTTCTACTATTCTGAAATACTCCAAGCTCGTCGTTTCTGCGAATTAATATCTGTCTGACCGCAATGTTGTGGATAAAGAGGCCAACGTTGGCAGTGTTCCAAAATTGCAGGCATTGTTCTGTAATGTAGGAACCTTTATTAATGCTTATCTACAGGACCTTTGAAATCCTCCAAACTTTGTTCGGACTGCTGCGTGCAACGTCTAAATACTTCGGATAAATGAAAACATTTAGAGTGATGTGTAAAGGACACAAAAGGTTAAGCTGGAAATATCAAGAGATCATTAATATCTTAGGTAAATAACATTTATGAGATGATTTAAAGAATAGTTACTGCCAACTTGATCTGTTCAAATTAATAAATGTTGATATTTATATACGTACATTAACTTGTAACTCTCTCTCTGTTGCCCTGCTGTAGATATCTTCTATCTCTCTACAGAATATTGTTTTTCTTGTGAAATATGCGTTATTAAATAATGTGGCGAACCTTGTTTGCTCATACAATGATGCAATTACTTTTAAAGTGGGGGAATTTACGTTTTAAACAGTAATTTTAACAATACTATTAAAAATTCTCTAAAATTCCGTGTAAGGGCAAAACGTTTTGCTATTAGATGGAATGAAAAGGATTCGTGTAGGGTGAAAACTTGCATTAAACATTTTCGATGAGGTCTGGTATCCATTTTGACGATTTAACTACATAACATTTATGTGTTGCACATTAAAGTGAAAAGTTCTATTTATCCTGAAAGTAATGACAGCAAGCAAGAGTTAAAATATTATATTTTATTCAATTTCTTAGAATTTCCTGTAAGCACAATGACACAGAATGAACATAACAGTACAAAGTTATAAGAGTACGTAAAAAACAATGAATTTCTTATTAAGGAAAGGATAATATCTACATTTCTAGGGCGTTAAAACACAGTTGATATCTAAAGATCGGCGGTGGTTTTTAACAATATGCAAGGATTATCTGAGAAACCAGGGGGTTTGTACTTCAATGTGATTATCTACTGATGCACACGCAAACAACAAAGTTATATTATAGAGCTGTTCTCTGTTTAGTATAACAACAGCCTGGAATACTTGGGCGATTATATAGCAGTGGGAATAACTGGATCCTAATTTAATAATATAAAACATACTTATATAAAAACTTTTATTTTTAAAGTAAGTATTCATGTCCAGGACCACTTGAAATTCTGCAGTTCGCTTGGTAGTTGAATAAACTGAATGATAGGCACAAATGCGGCCTTCTATAACCAGAAATGTCTTAGATTGAGAGGTGGTTAACTAAAACAGTACTGGTGTAACCTTCATGCAAAGCTTGGAAGAAAGGAGACGCTTATCCATGAATCGCATCCAATGTTTTAAGCTTATGGGAGCAACATTTAACAAGGATTTCGATATTACTCACAACGTCTATTTGCGTATTTGAGAATTGATTAATATGTAGACCATTTTATAAACGGCAGTTCTTTTACAACAATAAAAGAAATACTCCCAGAAGAGAGTTATTACAAAATAACTCAGCTATTTGTGCTTAGATCTCGTATTCCCGGTAGATGACTTAGCGAGGGACGGTAGCACAAAATGCGCAGTGTTTCTTTGTCCAGATACGAGATATCGAACACTATCAGATATCAATTATGGTGTGTGAGTAATGAGGCAGTTCAGTGGCCCACTCATTTGTCAGCTGGCCGAAAGCATTCTTCTGATTAAAGCCCATACAAAAGCGCAGTGGTTGCAATTCTGAAAGAGCTGACGGGAAAGAAGTGCACAGACACTGTATATTTTAAAACTTCAGAACAAGACAAAACCGATGCTATTGTCAAGTCAGGACTCTCCTTAGGGAGTTTTTAAAATCATGTATTATTGTACTAAAGGCATAACAACACGAAATCCTTTTTCCTGTTAATCATCTTAATACAGTATCTGCATAAAGGGACCAAATGAGACGTGTATAACGCAGTGGTGGTTAAAGACAATAATTATAATCATGTATCAAAGTCTTATCTGAATTTTGAGAAACAGTAATGGATATAAAATTATATTTGTCAAGGTAATGTCAAACTTAAGGCTTGACAAATAAATATAATTTAATATCGCTTACTTCTACCAATAAAAAAAAAACAAAAGTATAACGTATCCAATACATAGTGATGCTCATTGTTTATTAGAGACTGGAATGTCATGTCACTTGGGTAAACGAAGAAGATTGGCCTAACCATCGATTTCATCGTAATCTTTATATAGAGATGTGCGTTTATTTTTAATTCCAGGGCATTACAAAGCAACTGTAAAAATTTGAAGGGATAAAATAACAATTTGATATATATAAATGGTGTAACAAAGCCTTTATATATATATATCACTGCTTCGATAACGGAATATGCATTGAAATAAATAGCGCTCACAACACGTTTTCTTTTTGCAAACCTGGGGCCTCTGAGACTTTGTCGCTTTCAACTAATTTTCCGAGTTCGATTCCTGTCGCTGTAGTTAGTTGGGCTCACGATTTTTGTGACTAGTTGATTATAATTCTTCAGCAGACTAGAAATACACAATGACTAGTGTTTTTGATTAAGTCGCAGTCAAAAAAAAGAAAAAAAAGGGAAGCAATAATGCTACTAACACTGTCTTCCAATAAAGCGATTTCATTACTTTCGTTCTGGCGCAGATGCGTATGTAACTTTCCCAAATCTAGTGGCTCAATATATTAGTATTGCTCTGTTAAATAAGCTCGGTATGAACACACAAACGTCGAAATGACTGCTTGAACAACAAACATATTACAACTTCCGCCACACTTCCTGGACGTTCGATAGTCACAACCGTTATTTCTCGTATCATCAAAGTGAGACTAAAATAGTCATTGACCTCAGCCAGTAGCAGTGCTGATCAATATTAACTCCGGGAAATAGCATCCCGATAACCATACATAAGTTTAAAGTTCCTAAAACGTTATAATAAAGGCAAAGGAAAATGTAAAATTACTGTGCAGCACATTGTTTAATGCGACAAAGAATTTACACGATTTGGAATGGCTCAAACTTTTATAATATGAGCAACGTTTAGCTAATACGTGGCAATTATTTTGAGTGTTACTTGCTGCACAATATGGTAATTCTTCATTTTGTTTTCTTTCTAATAACGTGTAAAATAATCTCCTTTTATTCTCTTCTTTCTTTAATAAATTTAACCCATTCGATTGCAACGTATTTTAAATTTAATCGCATAGTTTTTTACGCTAAGTGGGTCCCAAAAGCGCGACACTAAGGTGCATGGCACGTTGAAGGAAAAAGGTCCAAATGTTTTATTTGGAAGAGATCTACTGCGTACCACGAAGCGTTAACTTTACATTTTAAGGATCTCAAAGTTTTTGTGCCATTAATAGTTAAAATCAATTATGAAAATTTCCACCGGACTATACAGCTCTTTTTATAAGGGTTGGGAAATTATTTTCTGTATATTCTTCAGTTTCTTTTAAGGAAATAAAAATAATAACTGCATGATAGTGTCACCAAAGACTATTTTGAACTCCATTTAAAGAATATTTTTATTCCCAAGAAAGACAAAAGGCCAATTGTTCGGGAATAATCTTTGCTCTGTAGAATTTAATTTTTTTTCCCCAATAACACCGGAAAAATAATTAAGTATTGGTAAGGAACGAAGATTAAAATGATCATGCATTTTAAACTTCAGACAAATGAAACCATATGTTTTTCTTAGAAGTGCGTTTTCTAAGCTACAAATATTTCAAAATAAAATTGCTTTCGATTAATATCATCTTACTACTTGGTAAGTGTAAATTGTAAGGTACTCTACAAGTGTTATGATTTTTTCGAAGCCTAAATATTTTCATATTCTACAGCCTGTAGAAATTTTCTTAAGAATCAACATCAACAAGAATTTGTTTAAACTACCATGTTTGCAAATTATGTTATTGATATACTGTTTATTAGCTTTGAAATTTTAATTCAAGTTTACGCTATATACAATCGCCTTAAAAAAAATAAAAGGTGAATAATTAATTTACGCTTTGAAGTAACTTAAGAAGTATATATATTTTTTCTATAAAAGTGGAAGCGATACCACTTATTAGAGAAAAGATATGGTTCCATTAAGGAACTTAGGTTATAATAAGTTTGAAAATTAAATTTTCAGCATTCTATAAACCCTCGGTTTAACGGACAAAGGGTCCGCTGAAGACTTTTCGTCTATCGTGACTCAGTCTGATGGTACTTATCTATCGGTTAAAATATTTTCTTAATAAAGCAGAGTGCCAAAGGGCCAAGCCAAGATTTTCCTCACCATCATCTTTCCAGACAACAGTAACGAATCTTCAGTCAGTTTCCACTACCACTCTGAAATACAGCAAGCTTTTAACCTCTTTCTACAATTGATAAGTGCAGTATTGCAATATTTTATTTTGGGGACTACATGTATTTCTTTCGAGTTTAAAACGAACAAGCATTACGTCCATATAATCCGTTAAAGCAAGGTTTTACTGTCTTAGATTACTAATTGAAATAGCATGCCCCCCTTTAGGACTTTCATATGCACTTGTTCTTATCTACATAACACAGATGCTTCAATTTTCGATTATGAGATGACCGTTAAGAAATTTGTTATTAATGTTGCAGTTTAAAAAGAGTGTCGGTTGAGTATATTTAACACGATAAAAGTTGAAGTTTTATATATCAAGATTTCATCGTGGATTGGAATATATGAAGATATTTTACAAAAGAATCATATTGTTATATCACTTAACTAAAAAAGTCCCTGCTACCCTTAATCATCTTGGAATTAGAGAAAGAGCTTTGAGTTTAATAATCTGCAAGTAATGAACATACTGAGTTCAATAATTATATTTTAAAGAGAAAGGGAAAAATTAAATTCCTGGTCACATTAATTATGGTTTTTCCACTAGTTACCCTGATGACGATACATACCGAGTTGCGAATTAATAGAGGAATCTATTTTCCCTAAACAAAACGAGAGTAAGTGTTTGGTAATGATTTATCTTCCATCTAGCTAAAGGACATGATTTAGATCTGTGGTAGTTCATTCTAATATTAGATGCCCTCCCAAAGAGTTTAGTATCTAGCAAAATATTCTTTGGGAACCAGTACATCAGCCATCTAGTCTTAAATTAGAAATCGTTTACCTATTCATGTCATTCTGGTCGAGCACTTACTTTACCAAATATTATTATATGATACATTGTATATTACATGCAGTAAGTGAAACTAGTCTGGTGTGCTGCCACAAGTAGGGCTTCTAAGATAGATGTGGATCTTAATATTTTCTTAACACAGAAAGAGTCATTTCAGTACCAAAACAGACAGTCTACAAACCAGCACAAAGTCACTGATGGGCATACAGAACACCGTCAAGTGATACACGACTGCCTCGAGGAAATAGTTCCTTTCCTTGTCGAAGGAAGCTGTGGAAATTCAAGAGGGCGACGATTTGGCGGTCACGTCGGATCACAGATACAAAACGCTGTATACAAGGTGGTTGACACACACAGACACAGATTTAATCGATGAGCGGAGCATTCAGACTGTCTAAGATGTCGACACTCGTTGCCTCGTAGCCACTGTCCATGCACTGGCGTCCATCAGAAACGCTCCCACGGAGGTTCAGTGAAAACTTTCCTGGGTCTTCGCTGGGAAAAAGCGAGGTACGCCTGAGATATGGCAAACTTTGGAAATTTAAAGTCTGAACTCTAAACAGTAAAAATATGCATTTAACGAGAAACAAATTATCTTGCCGAGCAATAGATTAAACACAAATAATTTACACAGACAAATTTCAGATAGATGGAACTACGCTGATGTCCACTATGAGCAAGCAACAAATCAATTTATCGAGGATGGCTTCTGAATGCAAAAATGTCAAGGCGATATCGTTTCGACGAGTCTTTGCGGTGGGGTTAAAAGAAAAGACCGAAACATGTCACTATCCTGTTACACTAGCTTTATGTAGATGATAACCTATTTCATTTGCCCAATAGAGGCAAGGTTAAATAATCTCATACAGAGTTATTCAATTGATCGAGGTAACTGTGGAAATTAGGCACGTGATGTCATTGGATATGGAGTGAAAGGTGTAAAGAGGACATATTCGTTTGTAGAGTTGCATAAAAAAGACTGATACGTTCAGTGCATTCTCTGACAGATTTCAATGAAATTGAAAATTCAATGAATTTGTTTGGCATCAAACAAACATTTGAAGGCAACAGCTATTACTCCGAATTTTAAAAAAAATCTATTTTCTTTCACTATGTGAACCCAATATTGATTTTTCGAGCTGGCCTTAAAGACCAGTTCTTAGTGGTTTTCTCACTGATTAGCATTCTTTCAGCTAGTTGCACTGCAATCTAATAAAATAAAAACAAATACAGAATGTACTGCAAGATCCATTTCGCTCTTACAGACATACATGTTTGATGCAACTATACTTAGAATATGTTTGTCATTATTTTGTTTCAGTTCTTGGCATTGAAGAAATGGTGTGCTACTATCCAATGAGTTGTGCGAGAAAGTAACAAGTAAAAAAATATAAAAATAATCCATTCACGAACTTTTCTTACTGGTCTTAATACGATTAAGTCTTCGGTATCAATTATTATTTTTGTTAATCTTCACACAAAACAGTAATGGTTATGCAAAGCTACTGTCAATCTTCATACATTAAACTCCACGACGAAGATGAGTTCATCCGAAAAGGAAAGGTTTTATGAAGTGAGTGGACAGAAGTCATAGTATACCCACCTTTCGCCATGGTGAGGCATTCAGTTCACGACAGCGTTCCACAGGTATCTGCATCGCATTCATCGGTGGAGGATCCAAAGCTCGAACAGACTTCTCCACAGTATCCCAAAGGGAGGCCATTTCGTGGTAGTAAAATCTGTGGAATGTTCTAGTCACCACGGCTCTGTGGGTGCACAATGACCATGACAGGATGCAGATGGTCTGCAAGGACGGATACGTAATCTGTACCGTTCAGAGATGCTGCTAGGCCTATTAGAGGCCCCAACATGTGCCAGTTGAACACGCCCCAGACCATTACCAACCGTCCAACTTGTTGACATCAGGGGTGCATAGCTTCGTGCGGTTTCCGCCAGATACGCACCCTTCTATCCGCTCTAAATAACTGGAAACGGGACTCATCGGACCAGGAGACCCGTCTCCAATGCCGATGTTCTTTCGCCCACTTGAGGCGTAGAGTCCTGTGTCGTGGTGTTAGCAATGGGACTCTGTTGGGTCGGCAGCTCCCATAACCTATTGCGGCTAATGATTGCCTTGATGGAGATGTTTTTGGCACCTCCATCGTTGAAGTCGGCGGTGATTTGTGCAACTGTCGCTCTCCGTTTGGCTGAAACAATGTGAGACAGACTTCGACGGCCAGCCACTATCAACTCCTTTTTCAAAGTCGGTTAACTCTCAACGCTTATCCATTCTGACATCAAATTACCGTCTACGTGAATGCAGTTTACTTAAATACCTGCCAAGCGGTGGGTTCATCCATTGGCGAGAGGGGTGACAGCGTCGCGTTTTCCAGGAACCCCATGATTTCTGTCCTTTCGGTATACTACATGACGTTATTGCTATTCTAAACACTGACATGCTACTCCCTCGGGCTTAGCCGTTTACTTGTAATTTACGCCTTTTCTTGGTTTGTTGCTTAACTTTTGGACATCAGTGTGTTACGAAATACGTGTTCATTTAGTGAAACAAAAGCACTGAGATTAATTTATATAAGACATGAACAACAATAAATATATCCAACTACAGCACCGGGCATTACAATATAAAAATCACTGTAGACAGCTTTCTTTAAAGTTAAGTGAAATCTTGAAATGCTAATTTAATTATTCCATAAAAGAGAACTCAGTGTTTCCTTGTAATAGTATAAACATTGCATTTTGAGGTTCAGATAATTAAAAAAGAAAGGGCTGGATTTTTTGATATACTTCAGCTGTGGAGTTTATCTGAATTTTCGGCGAGACAATTAATGCCATGAAGAATCAAAAAATAAAATAAACAACTTGCAGTCGGGAAGGCATGAATATATCCATAAAATTTGCTCTCGTGTCAATGCAGGCGATAATTTTATAAGATCAAGAATTATTTTTCCACTGAAGTTTCACAAACGACAATAAACTATAAATGTTTTATGGTAAGGCCAGAAAATGGACGATTAGCACTTCGTGTGGCCAAATGAAATGGGCACGGTAGTACAAGCGTTTGAGGTAATAATGGTTCCAGGCGATTTGACTGCTAAATACGGAGATGTATTCTCTCAATCCACTGACTCCATGTGGCAGTCTCGAAAGATAACAGAAAAAAAATATATTTATGGTAGGAAGTTGCTTTCCTACCCCTATTGTACGAAGGTTGCACCAAAACTGATGAGCATGTTTATTTAAAAACACAAAAAGTTTATTGACGATAAATATCTCACGCGTTTATGTAATCTGCTGATTGTACAGAATCTCTCTTTAGTAGAAGTCGGTTAAAAAAAATTGCAAAGCAAAAACTTTTTCTTAACCGACTTCTACTAAATGGCATCGTATCATAGATTTGATTTGCTGCCGACGAAAAATAATGTTATTCAAGAAGCAACGCATAATTGTCGTAAGCGTAAATCATTGAACAGCACCCTATAACCAGTGCTTGGTGCTGAAACACTCTAAGGAATGGTTAGTTTAGTACGATCAGCTGCTTGGCTCATTGTAGTTGAGTCAACTTCCTCACTTCGCAAAGGGATTTTCTCAGCTCATGCAGTGTTACGTGGACCATTGTGTATAAAAGCGACAGATATCGATCGACAACGGCCTTTTTGTTCTTAAAATAAAAGTGCTTATCAGTTTTGGCACGACCGTTGTATATACAGTACTTCATTTTTCAAACAGGGGTATTGGTGGATGACACTTCTGCATAAACACAGTTGCTCTATAAGATTTCTGTAACATGACAACCGGGAGTCTGGCGGAATTTTTAAAGGACTTTGAAATCATAGTTGCATTTAGACGACTTCAGTCGGAGAGAGCACAGGCTTTCATCTCCACGACCTCGACAATTTGTCTGCGCGGTAGTACGGTGGTATCGTCGCCGTCCTCCCCACACTTGATGGAAAAGGCCCGGGTTCGAATCCCGTCGATGACGCGAAGAACTTTAATGGGCTTTTTTCTCGGTCTCAGGCGTAGATATCAAAGTTTTTCGTCCAGACAAAAGACACACAGCACGGCATATGAATTTAAATAGCCGGGTGGCCTAATATAATACTGTAGTTTTTTTTTTAATCAATGATGTTTGAATGAAAGGTCTTACATGTGGGAAATAGCAACCCCAAAATAAATTATACCCTTGGTGGGGTTCATTTAAAACCAGTGGAAGAAGAAAGGGATCTGAAAGTTGCGATGCGAGCAGAGATGAAGTTTTCTGAACAGTGTAAACAGGCAACTAAGAAAGCTCATAGTATCGATGACTTATCGAGCGTTATCCTGTAGGGATAGTGAGGTCATAATCCTACTGTATAAGTCAATTGGAAGACCTCAGCTGAAAAGGTCCCAAGATGAGCAAAGACACCGATTACGTGCGCTACAGAGCTTGGCAGTCAGGCACCTCAGAGGGATTAATAAAATGAATGAAGATGGAATTTCAGATTAAATTGTAGGAGGCTTTCTTTTAGCCAGTGAGTGATTTACTGCTGGAAGACGTTGTCCTCGCAGGTAGAATAAATTCAAAGGTTAACTAGATAGTTACCTATATGAAGAGGAAAGGAAGCATATAATTTGTATTTATTTTCTTACCTATTTAGCGTTTTTTTTTTTTTTTTTTTTTTTTTTTTTTTTTTTTTTTTTTGCTAGTGTGGCAAATATATCAGATTTAAATTTTATTATGACAGCTCAAGTTCGCATTCAGCAATGTGACTGAGGATAAATAACTACCCCAGGTCAATCGGTAAAAGGCAGCGGTAATGTGCCTCCGGAAGGGCGTACCGCAAACATCTCATAGACAAGAAAATTAGTGGTATACGCCCATTGGCATTAGAGGCGTGTCAGGATTCCACTGCCTGAAATAACATCTGAGTGCAACCGTGGCAGCTATCTTAAAAATGTGTTCGATAACGTATCAAGTGTTTCCCAGTGCACAATATTATTTCCCTAGGGAGACAAAGAGAAATGAAAATGCTGAAAGACATCTCAATGGTCACATTGAGACATCTCAATGTGACCATTGAGAAATTAGTGAAAATCCCGGTTTTCACTAATTTATTAACAGAGAGATTGATGTTTTATCTCATATCTAGACTATTGGCAACCCGAGTCAGAGGAGTTGCCATCATTTGCATTTAAAGTTTAGTAAAAACTAATATTATTAAACCATATTGCTTTTTAAATTGAGAGATGGTCTGTATTTCATGCTATGGCAAAAAACCTGTAGCAACGTTTGTTCTTCTTGACTAATTATTTTCATGGAGAGATCAAACCTAGTGAGAAATGTTGATTCTCATCATAAACGAAGAGTTACCAGTTATGTTCTTGTATTTTGCAAAGAACAGAAGTGCCTTTATTAGTATTTGAATCTCTTTGTCAGTTGTACGATAAAATTTCCTTCGTTACACGTTCACTTTTAGTAAACGCGTTCACTTTTAGTATTAGTAGCATCAAATGACGCAAGCTTATAAAGCATCATCCAAAGAAAAATCTTCCCACATGACCTGTCTATCCTCTGTAATATATTTTCTTCCAACCACCCACTCGCTGGCTGAACGCAAACTATCCTGTCTCAGCAAAACTGAAGTCTTTTGTTCCCCTCCTCTACATTCTTCCTAAAGCGAAGCCTACAGTACTCAATACGCGGGATAGCCTGTCTGTTGCTCAGAGAGAACTTCATATCTGACTATATAACTACCCTCCATCCTAGTCTTTTTCATTTTTCACAGTTTGTATGTTAAGCTTCGACTGACATTTCTCTAGATCTTGTTGCAGTTTTTTACCTTGATTACTGTTATCAACCACCCTGAAAACCTAGACATTAAGCCTGATATACTTTCATTAATAAATACAGAAAAACAATGGGCTCAGCACAGTTATTGATTATCATCCTGTCTTCTCTCTCACTCAACCCAGAGCAGTAACTTACCCTTAATGCTCCATGTGATGTAGAGATGTTTTTCTGATGACCTTCTGAATATCGTGTCTCAATTTATTCACTTTACCGTAGAGAAAGAGGCATACAGAAAATCCCAGGTGCTTTCCGCTTTGATATGTTGATACGGATAGCGGAAATGCACCTCAGTTTATAGAAAACTGATGTGAGAATGTTAGTTTACTAAATGTTCACTCCATATTTTGAGGCCATTGAGTTCAGAAGGTGGAATCTCTCTCTTTTTAAGAGTCTTCTTCGGGGTACTGTACGATTACCATATATACCACTCCCCATAAGATCCATTCCGGATGTTATGCGAAGCTGTTGTTGGTTTTGATTTTATTGGCGCATTAGCTACTAAGGCTATAATGCGCCAAGACCATGTCATTTATAAAAAAGTTTAAACTTTCAGTGACCTAATTAGTTAGGTCACTATGTCCAAAGGTATAACAAAAATATATAAGAGAAAAATGTAAATTTTATATACGAGCAAAAATATTTATTGATTTTAAAAAGCTAAAAACAGCAGATACATTGTCCTTGTCGGATAAAATCTGACTGAGTGTATACGGCTCAGTCAGATGATTAAAAGCGGTAAAACGGATATTGCTAAAATGTGTCTCATGGATAAAACTGTGCCACAGGACTCACACATAGGAGGGTCATCAGCCCTCAGAAAAAATGAATGAGTCAAATGACTATGTCCTATGCGGGTCCGGGCAAGAACAACTTCCTCCTTACGGTTCCTGCGCAGACTAGACTGCCACGGTTCAATTACAGGCTTTATACGATATAATTTATTCGCAGTCTGTCTATTCCACGAATCCTGCCATTGGGAGTGTATTTTCTCGTGTATTATTTGCCTGTAGTCTGTATAGGGGACTGACAGGCAGCGATTATTACTGGGAACTGCTGATTTGGCTGCGGTGTCAGCCAAATCATTTCCACTAATCCCAACGTGGCTAGGAATCCAGCAGAAGCGGATATCATATTCACGTTCACGGAGGGGAAGTGAATCTTCTGCTGAATACTAGACAGAACTGGATGAGAATTATATCTTACAGTTATTAAGGCCTGTAAAACACTAAGAGAATCAGAATATAAAATGAACCGTTGGTATTGGCATTTACTAATGTGATCCAAGGCTAACTCAATAGCGTGCAGCTCTGCAGTAAATATGCTACATTCAGAAGAAATCTGCTCCGATGTAGTGCTGTCTGTAAAGACCGCGGCCAGATCCCACATATGATTCCGACTTCGAACCGTCTGTGTAAACTGGCGCGAAGTCAGAATGTTCAGCTCGGTGTGCTGAATAAAGGTGCAGGTAGACAGATGATGGAGTGTCCGACTTCCCCAATTTCTAAGGGAGAATTCACATGTTGGAACATGAGCATGCCAGGGTGGAAGGGGTTGCTTTGGTGTTTGGGCAACCTTGTCTACCTTAATATTAAGTTCTTTGAGTAGCTCTTGGAGATGAATACCAAAAGGACGAATGGCCACGTAGGATGGTCTGGCAGGGATTTCAGTTTAAAGGCATACTTTAGAGACAACTGCTTACGTCGAAGTGATAACGGTGGTTCGTTTGCTTCGACGTATAAGCTCTGGACAGGAGATGTTCGAAATGCTCCAATAGCGATACGGAGAGCCTGATGATGGACAGGATCCAGCCATCGAAGTACACTGTCTCTGGCCGAATTGTATACCAGGGACCCGTAATCTAGTCTGGATCGTAGTAGGGTGCATCGATCCGCACCCCAAAATGTTGAGGAAAGAGAGCGCAGAATATTCAGCCCTCTTGTGCACTTTGTGCGGAGTTGACGGATATGTTCCAGAAAGGTCAGCTTTTTATCGAATACGAGTCCCAAGAATTTTGTGTCCGCTGCTACCGGAATTGCATTTTGTCCGAGCTTTAATTCAGGTTCAGGATGAAGATTACGCTTACGACAAAAGTGTACGCAAACGGTCTTCTCCGGCGAGAACCTGAAGCCATTAGCAATAGCCCATCAATTGCTTTCTGCAGTTGTCTTTCAATAACCCTCATGTTGCATGACTGACAAAATATGCTAAAGTCATCAACATAGAGGGCACTGTTTACAGTTGTTCTGTGATGGAATTTACTTTGATGGCAAAAAGCGTGACACTTAATACTGATCCTTGTGGCTAAAGGAACGAGAGAGTGAGGATCCCACACGAACTTGGAAAGATCGATTGGCTAAAAAGTTTGTAATAAAAATGGGGAGTTGCCCCCTAAGGCCAAGGCTATGCAGATCTTTTAAGATGCCAAATCTCCAAGTTGTGTCATACGCTTTCTCCATGTCAAAGAACATTGACACCAAGTGTTCGCGTTTTAGGAAAGCATCCCGGATGGATGTTTCCAGTCTAATAAGATGGTCCAAAGTGGACCGGTTCCTTCGGAAGCCGCACTGGATGTTGGAGAGAAGGTCATTTGATTCTAAGTACCATATTAAACGAGAATTAACCATTCTCTCCAGGATTTTGCACGGACAGCTAGTCAGAGCAATAGGACGATAATTGGTGGTGACTTTTGGATCCTTTCCTGGCTTAGGAAAGGCAAGGACGATTGCCTTTCGCCAGGAGTCCGGAAACTGCCCTTCAATAAAGATTCTGTTATACAGAAGGAGCAGACAATCCATAGATTTTGGTGAAAGATGTTTAATCATTTCATAATGGATGCCATCTGGTCCAACAGCACTTGCTTTGGAAAGAGCGAGGGCTCTTTTCAGTTCCTGAATAGTGAAATCCCCATTGTAGGAATAAATGCTCTTAGATTTAAAGTTTAGTGCCTGTTTTTCGATTTTATATTTCAGGACCAGGAACTCTGGGGAATACGAAGATGTTGCAGAGATGTTAGAGAATGTTTCCCCAAGAGCATTGGCTATTGCAGTTGGATCCGCAATTCTATCCTTACGAAAAATTGTGATGTTATGCATTGTGGGATCATCATTTGCCTTTAGATAAGCAAACTGGCTCGTGGGCCTTGATGTCATCAGTATTTCGCCGGAATCCACGACAATTCCATTGTAGGAATTTAGCCATTATTTTGGCTTGGTGGGTCCGTCAGGCGGCTTCCGAGGTGCTGAGGGCTTACATTTGTCAGTCTTGGATTTATCTTTTTTGGGGAAGAATGGACGCTGTCCTGTGTCCATTTCTTCCTCCGCAAAGAGTTCCAAGACTGATTCATCCGGTACCTCCTTAGTCTCTACATCCATTGTTTCTGGTGTTACGGGTGGCTCTTCCGAACTTTTTAGCTTTTCTTTACCACTTTGTTTTGGTAGTGGTGGAGCACTAGGAGGTACTGATATAGAAGTGGCAGCTGATTGGTTTTTCTGTGCAGGTTTTTGAGAACTTAAGAGATAACGCGCGATGGGAGTGAAAGACTCCTTTGGAGGAATGGTCATGTCCGTCTGAGTTCCGACGGAACATCTCCCTGCTACCTTCTGGGCGTAGGTAGGTTTGTTGGTATTCAGGGGTTTCACCGATTTCCTTGCCTCCTGGTATGATATATTTAGCTCTGCCTTCAGCCGTTGAATTTCTTTTTCTTCTTTCCACCTCTGGCATGCTCGTGAGTAGGCGGGGTGTTCGCTTTCACAGTTAATACAGGTGGGTTTTGCGGCTGAACATGCTGTTGTTTCGTGGTCCTTTGCACCGCATCGTGCGCATGCAAGGACTCCAAGGCAGGCCATTTGAGAGTGTCCATACTTCTAGCATTTAAAACACCGTAAAGGGTTTGGAACGTATGGACGCACTGAACAATTGATGTATCCAGCTTTAATCTCATCAGGAGGTTTAGGAGAGTTAAAAGTCAGGATAACGCTCCTGGTTTTAACAAGTTTTCCATCCCTTCGCGCAGTAATTCTCTTGACGGCAATAACTCCCTGTGGTTTTAATTCGGAGCAGATTTCCTCCTCGGTTACGTCGAGAAGGTCCCACTCCGAAATGACACCTCTCGATGAATTGAGTGTTCTGTGTGGTGTCACTGTTATAGGTATTCCTCCGATTGATGTTGTTCGGAGTAGATGTTCAGATTGCCTGTCATTTTTAGTTTCAATTAAAAGGTCTCCAGAACGGAGCCTCTTAACTGATTTGGGTGAACCTGCTAACCCATCTAACCCTTTTTGAATGAAAAAGGGCGACATTTTACCAATCGGTGTTTCATTGGTAGAATGCATAATTAAGAACCTTGGGACAGGCCCTGATGGTAATTCAGTTCGCTGCCTCTTTTTAGCAATAATGCTATCCGCATCTTTGTCATTTGTTTCTGATAGGGACCGGGTTGGGGCACCTAAGGAAGTAAGTTTATCAAGATTCATGTAAATTTTAAGTGGTTCAGTGCCCGGGCTCCCCACCCACCACGGAGCCCAAAGGGACGCCCACTACCCGGCATGCAATAAATGCGCTCGGGAGTGGAACGCCAGGGCTACCCAGAATCCTGTCCCTCGGACCATGAGGGTAGGGGCATGGCATTGACACGGTTGACCCTCCTAGCCGGGCCTTCCAGGACCCAAAGTGGTGTATTGAAGCTGGGCCCCTCAACCACCTATCCCCATTTCCGAATTTCCACGGGTCGCAGCGCACGGCAAACACGCCGGATTCCATTGATGTAAGCCTGGAAGTCCAGCAGCGTCACTGGGAGGTCCCCTCACCACGTACAGGTGCCCACGTCGAGGGGTTTATGCGAAGCGGTGCAGATTATAATGTACAATACCCAGATTGGAAGGCAAAAGAAGGCTATGGAATCATCACACCGCCATACAAAAAGGAGATTTTCTAAATCAGTGGAAACTCGGAATCGTTATATTACTGAAAATTTTGTCGACTTGGATTGCCTTACTGTTTAAGCTGGAATCGTTTACTTGTAGAGATGTAAAATTAATGTTATAAAGGAGACAATCGTACAATGGATGGTGCTACCGGTAAATATGTTTTTAAGTTTGCGCGCGCTGATAGTTTAATTTGAACTTATGTAGCACGATAAAATAGAACAAGTGCAGTGGGAGGTTGCGGAAGATTTCAATGAAAGCGCCCCACTATAGCTTATTTAAAGGTGCGGTGCATGTACTCACAGTTTCTGTTGTTTTATTTCTGAGCAAGAGCGACTTAGCTTCCTGGTGAAACGTTGGTAAGTTTTGTGGATCCTGCAATGACAAATGGACACGACTGTCACCACTATCAGACATGCACCAGCTAGGGTAGCCGCAGCTATGTAGATGTTGTGAAGGTGGTCCAAGGATACATTAGCCGGTCCTATGGTTGCTTCATCTTCAGATGTCTGAAGATCATTCAGTGTTTGAGGAAGAGGTTTCGGTGGGTACAGGGGTTCTGCAAAGAAAAAAGTGATACAAAGTGTTTAAGTGCGGGTACTAGCAAAAATTTAACCTTCACATTTTTTAGAAACAATATCGATGATCACTATTCAATGGGAATAAAATATCAAAGTTAGGATTAATCTGATCCCCACCCCCCCGCTGCAACTACCTCGGACACATTTACTTCACTTTTGTTATTATTTCAGAAAGATTTTCGAACTTCATTCATGGATGTAATTTGGATTTTAAACTGCCCAATCGTTCGTAATCCTTAGTAATTGAAATGTTCTAGGCCTGCATTCCATCTGATAAATAGCTTGAAATAGTGGTAGCTAGTTTTATTTTCTCCATTAAAGACACGATATAATTTATAGCTATAAGAAAAACATTACGTCAAATATTGTTTCTATCAGCCTCGCACTAAATTCCTGTGGTGCAATCAACGTTCTTTGACTAGAACAATCACACACTTTATGCATATATGGGTTTGAGATAAATAGCATTTCTTTGTGTTCTGCATTTAGAATTACAATACAGCAAAGAAACTCGTTGCTTTAATAGCTTTTGGTAGAGGCTAATTTCCCACTGCAGCGCCAGTTCTCGTTACTATTTAAAGCATCGAATAGGCTTGCATCATTAGTAATTTCAAATCGGGAAAGCCATTATCAATGAATTTCGTTCAGGCTTTAAATAAGTAGCGGATGATGATCTGACATGAAGGCAACGAGTTCCATTATCGACTAATGGAACTACGGCCTAGAGATGACCGCATCCAAACTTAAAGGATAATAAGAACCGTACAACTGTTCCACATGCCAGACACTGAATTTTATTTATGCATTAGGATTCATTAATAGCTCAAAATCGTATAGTGTACACTTTTTATTAAAATATTAGCAATGCAGAGATAATATTAACCTATTCAACAGTAAAGACATATGCCCTAGCTACTCGTTTGAGTTTACCGTGGTTCGATTCCACGTAATGACTGTATTCGTATCAAAATGAGTAGCTGCACCAGAGTACACGCAGAATTAATTTTAATGCTCTTTCGTTCGTCTTTTCACATGATTAGTTCATCAATAAGATGTAAATAGGAAAACTGAAATCCTTCAACTGGTTATCACGGGATACCTACTCACCAAGGAGGGGCCGTCAGGGTGATTAGGTTTTTAGGCGCATTAGCAACTAAGGCCATAGTGCTCCGGCGATATGCGGTGGTCATTCCCTGACCTTTCCGCATCCTCCGTATTTGGTGGTGGCGGGCTCGAACCCCAGTCTAATCAAGAAGCGTGTGCTACGCACTGCTGCGCTTTCAGGGTGATTAGGGAAGCGTTACTTATTCAAAGTATGATGATGCCTCAACAACTCTGCTTCACCTGTAAAACATTAAAGGCTGTCAATATCACGTGCTTACGCAGTCCTCTTTTGGACTGTTAACAACTCGAAATATATTCCTAGAGTCTTCCATTAAGAACATATAATGCCCACTGCAAGCAGACTTTCTAATTTAGCTCCATCCTTTACATTAATATCGTATGAGCTGTTCCAGTTCAACTTCAAAAAGGCAATGGTTTTCCTCTAATTTATACGACTCTATCTTCACGCGTAAGCTGCCAATCATGTCCACATCGATTTCTAATGCTTCTGTTTTTTAGCACAACAGTACATCTCTAAAATGTAGCTAGCTGATTCAATCCTCCTGGTCCAGCGGCTAGAGCGAAAGTTTGATCGAACGCTGCGGGTTCGATCCTCACCTACGTTCAGTATTAATTCCTAATAAAAGAAAATGGTGGGAACACTTTCAGTGATTTATTGCACAAAGAAGGGCAGATGTCATATACATACCTTGTGAAAGGTTTTTTTTTACATCACGACACAGCAATCGAACTCTTGACATATCCTGGACGTCACGTGGCCCCACAAGAATAAATCCGGCGATCTCGGCTGCCATTTCAAGAAACATTATTCGCTTGTGGAGAGGAGTTCCGATCTTGCTGGTAAATGAAGTGATCTACCATTGCTCAGTTACAGTATCCTCGGCAAAGAAGAAAACAATAGCACACAAAATGCCTTCTCAGAAGCCGCCATCTTTCAACAAGGCTATGCGGGCGGTAGAGGTACGGCGATGAATGATGGAACTACACGTCTTGGCAGTAACAACTGGGAAACTTTCACATGGTATAAATAACTAAATAGTATCTTTCCTACCCCATGTGCAATAAATTATATATTTTAATCACTCAGTAGCGAAACTACAAATTGTGATCCGTTCTCTTTAATAATCATTAGAAACAAATTGGTGGCACAGCCGATGTTTTATGACTGTTGAAATAATGAAAATATAAGTGAGCCATAAGCAGTGATAAGGATCAAATCAAACCCCTCGATATTCTTGAAGTCGTACTGCTTGGTCATTTTGCTTCATCTAAAAGGAGAGTGCACGTTCGTGTTCACTCCGATTTATTTTAAACTTCATTAAGATAAATGAAGCAAAATGACTAAGCAGTACGATTCCATATTCAGAAACATTGGAAGACAACGTTTGACTTGATCCTTATTATTGCTTGAAGTCTATTGTTATCGGCTCTGCCACCACGAGGGGGATTAGTGAAGGGTCAGAGAGCCTGCCAATTTTGAGTTTCGCTCCTGAGTAATTAAAATAAATCGGAGTGAACATCCTTTCAGATGATCCGAAATAATTAAAACTAATATTTTATTATATTTTACAGCTCACCTTCACATATATCCCCAGTGTAGCCTGGACGGCAAGAACAAAAGAAAGAGTCAAGACTAGGCCAACAGCTTCCACCATTCTGACAGGGATTTGGATAGCAAGGATCATAATGTTGTGTGCAACCAGGACCTGCAATTCGAATAAATCGTAAAAATTACTCTTGTTCATGAATGAAAATTAAGAAACTATGCACAACTACGGCCTCTAGTAACCAGACTTCCTCCCCGCTACCAGTGATGAGTGCTAAGGCTTATTTTTCATTCATCACTACAAACCATGTATTTATCTTATGTTCTATTAAACTCTAGCGATTTCTACCATTTGCACTGTGTATTAATTTTGGAATCAGATATATTCCCGTGCTCTTATATCAGTAAGAATCACAATCTTCAGATTAAAGAAATCTGTGATGTTAGATTAAGGCTAATATTGTTTGAACACAATGATTTCTCACCTCCTCATTTTAATGAGGAGATGAGACTTCGCACGCAGAAATAAGTTAACTTTTTCTTTATGAATTTTAAAGTCAGTCACTCAGATTAAATTGCTGTCGTTCTAAAAATAACACCAGCTCACTATTCCATAAAATCTACTATTATACTGTTTACAGTAAAGATGGAGACCTATATATGTAAGTCAGACAACGTCTCCAAATTCAAAAGAGTGAAGAAAAGGTAACCATTCAGAGAATAAGGAAGATGCTCTGACATTTCTCAACACAGCAACAATTATTAAACATCTTGATGTTGTGTTGTCCAGCCTTGTTAGGCAATTCAGTTCCTTTTTATCATGAAATGTGGCATGTTCCTAACACAGGAAACTTAAATCACTGACTTCTTTTTGCCGATCTACGTGTTTGAGTGCATGAACGTTTTCCCCCGTGCCACACGAAACAACTTCTAAAATGAATTTAAGAGGTTTCATTTCGCCATAATTTTAAATATTTTAATGCAAAGGGCTTAAACTATAGGTAAATTATTGATATGGGTAGGTTCAACCACTGTCTACAAAAAAATATTACCGATAGTAACATATTTCAGTATATAACAACGGAAGGCACGTTCCTAAAATTCCCTCCTGACAATTTATTTTTCCAGAGATATTAGTGTTGGTTAAGTTTCGTGTTCGAATCCCATTGACCGCTTTTCAAGCCATATTACGGTTGGTGAATGAAAATTACAGAAAGGAAACGGATCACGCTTAATAAAAAGCAATTTTATAAATTCAAATGTTTAACCAGTGCATCAACTTTTGTTTTTGTAGAAGCTTATGCAAGCGCTGACATCACTGCAAAACACCTAACAGAACTTACCATTGTATCCAGGATGGCATACGCAGCTGTAATTATTTCCCCTGTCTACACATTGCGCTGGAGGAGGACAAGGATTTGGAAGACACAGGTCAATCTTCACTTGGCACCGTCTTCCACGATACCCTGGACCACAATGACAACGATAACTTGCCACTAGATCCTCGCAAGCCCCGCCATTGATGCAGGGACTAGAGTCGCATTCGTCGTATTCAAATTCACAGTGATCACCACCGTAACCTGTAACAAAAAAAAAAAAGGAATGTAGACAAGATGGAAACATGAAGGCATTTAAGAAACCTTCGCTAGCCATCATAAACAAAAATTAATTACAATTTTAGGACTGAAGGCAAAATTTCTCCACTCAACAGAGCGTAAATAAAATAATAAATTCCCGTTTGCCTACTTTCATGAAAAGATAGTGGTCATGCCACTTGTTTGGAAGGGTCATTTTGATAACACGAGAATCTTACTGCTACTTCAGAAGAGCTGGGTTTTTCTACACGCTAACAGACGCGATACACCAACATCTTATGGCACTAGCTGTTCTGTTGCAAACACAAAACCAGCAGTTCTTTCTGCAACCGGGCGCATCATTGCTCCAGCCACCAAGGTGCATTTTCTGTGCCGTGCCTGTTTCTTTCATGTCGCCTTAGGCTCCAGACAATTCTGATCAGTTGGAAAATATTAAACCTGTGATACACTGAGGAGTTTACAGTTAAATTTATCTCAGTATCTTAATGAATTTATGATGCCTAATATGAGAAATCAAATTGGTTTACATCTGCTATTAAATCTAATTTACTATATGAAAATTTCACCGAAAGAACTATTTTGATAGTGCGACTGCTCTTACTATATTTAGTTGTATCCTCACTAATTACTCGGAGTTAGTCTTTCATAGAGATAACAGACTAAACTAGTTTCAAACGTTGCTCCACAAATTTTACACCTTTACTTACGGTATAGAATCGTGTCAGAGTGGGGTTGAAAATAAAATTATTTTTGTTTTGATCAGTACCCATCAGTCTTTCTTCCCCGGCTACAATTTACTCAATAGTTAGACCAGTTTATAGACGTATAGCTCAGTCACTTACTGCAGAGTTTTTAGGTGCATTTTTTTTTTAACATATAGTTTCTCATGGATGCTGCGATTCGGCCTTCTATACAATAGAGGTATTTTTAAATTATGAACATTTCTCCCAGAGACAGACATTTATTTAAGAGGATAAAAAATAATTTACAAAAAATTATTGCAGTATAAACATCCGCATTGTCCACAGGGCAAAACAAAGCAGGAGTTGCAGACGTTGGAGCACACAACTTGAACATGGGCGTCTAAAATTCACATCACACTGGTGAGCTTGATGGAGAGTCGTTGTCGGTAAGCTTTCTCCTCACGTATCCATTTACAATTTTAGCAATGCGAATGAATACCCCTAAGATTCATTTTAGCTTCCACATGCTCATAAATTGAACAGCCCCGACATAGGATAAGAAAATTTAAGTGATTTTGTGAAGAAGAGAGTCTTGTGGATTAACCACGAGTACCTAAACGCTAACAATTTTGACAACCGATCCAGGCCTTCATTAGAAAAGAAATGGCTATCTTGATTTTCTATAGCCAGTGTAGCTTATGCGCCATTAAACACCCTATCTTGATTGCTTTGTTGGCCACTCGTGAGCCATTCCATTTTAGGCTCATCTGCTCGTTGACTCAAAAGTATCAGAACTGATGATTTTAATTTTTGAAGCATTGTTTGTCATATTGTAATGCTGATAATGTAGTGTGGGGGGGGGGGATTTTTGAAAATGTTATTTTATATATTTGGTTATATTTCCCCTTTTAACAACTCCCCTTTATAATAACTCCCCACTTGCGCAATCTGACTATTTTACTTCACAGAAAATTTCCAAGTTCTAGGGGAAAATCTCCTTGATGAGTTTAATTCCCTTTGGATAGGCTTTTTCTCAGAATAACAAAGAGACACACAAATGTTGTATAATAAAAATACAGTTTATTGGACACTTTTACATAGATACATCAAACAAAAGAAATTTATTAAACTCATGACCAATTAGATTTAATTTCATCTTCTTATAACAGAATGTAAATGAGCAAAGTAATTTGCCTATTGAGCAAACTCAAGGAGGGCTATTTCCTTTACATAAATCATAAACAACTATCTCCTCTTTTAAACTAACAAAATGTTTCTACTTCCTTACTCCTGAGTTCAATTGACTTTCAAAAGAATCTATTAACATTCTCCTTTCATTACAAAACAATTCCTACTCCAAATTGATAAAGCTCCGATACTCTTAATTTCAGTATAAATCATTACTCTGTTTTCTAACAGATTATAGCCTACAATCTTCTCTAATCTAGGTAATTATTATTACTATCAAATTTCTACAATTAACTACTTGCACATTCGGGGGTTACTGACATCCGTCTATCCCCTTCCAAAATTCATACTTAGTCATTCACTTATTTAACCAAATATTAACAAGTATCAATCACATCAAAAATTTTATATCTATTCCCTTCCAAAATTTATCTATATGTATATTGACTTGCCCTGGGTAATGTCCTTCAGCCCATAACATTCACTAACTTATTCATTACAATAAAGTACTACTTATACATAAGTGTTCAATCAAAAGTTCTGATAAATTGGTTATCAAGTGTCTATAATCGATGTGATGGTGAGAGTACTTAAACAAACTAATCACTTACTGACATAACTTGGCAGACTTCACGGTACATCCTTCTCTAAGCGAGTAGGGGATCCTTTCTATCTGGGTCGCATCTCACAATCACTGGGGGAGTTCGATATAAGATACTGGATTCCTTCCTGGGTACCTTTGTATTTCTTTATGGACGCATTAATTTCATCTGATCAGAATGGCTGTACTCCTTTTGTCCGGCTTCGGATTTCATCAGCTCTAGCGTACTTGCTCTCAGAATATCAGGCAATCTCGTTCCTTCATAATGGAGTTGACTCCTTCTCATCTACTTTAAGGATCTTGAAAATTTTTCCCTCTTTTCTATGGCACGTGTTCATCTCTCACTTCAAAACTCAGTCTACTTTTGACTGACTGTCTGACCGACTTCTGCACCTCAACTTCATCTTCCACTTACTCGACTGCTTCTCTCACTACTTATTAGATCACTGACTTAACTGTTCACTTAAAGCTTATCTACCCCTCATACTGACTACACATTAAACTTAGCCACTTTTCTCCGCCGGCTACTCTATCTAAAAAAACTCATTCCTTTCTTTTCTTCTCCAACTCTCATCTTACTGCCCCACTCACTGACACTGAACCCCTCTCATCTTACTGCCCAACTCACTGACACTCACCCACTCTCATCTTGCTGCCCAACTCACTGACACTGACCCACTCTCATCTTGCTGCCCAACTCACTGACACTGACCCACTCTCTTCTTCCTGTCCTCCGCACTTCTTCTCCCACTCACCCGACCAAAAACAATCTCTTACTCCTGAATTTTCCACGCCTCCCCACAGTGGGTTTCTTCCAATCACCTCTTTCCTATATTCATTTTTATCCTTTCATTTGTTGGCAGGTCAGCCAGCCTAGTGGCACGTGATTCACAATACCCCTCTCCTTTTTTTATTTCCTACCTGTTAACATCCGTTGAGCTCTTTCATGTAGGCCGAATGCATCAAAACACCTCCTCCTGTGTCATCACAGCTTGTCTCTATAGCACTTCAGAAAAACCACAAATTGTGACACTAGCTACTATAGCATCTATTTTTAGAAACTAGTGTGCGTTTTGCCGTATGCGTTTCCGGTGCGTGACCCCTCATAAAACTTAAGTTGTTTTTGCAGCGCCGGACCCCCTGCTGGGTTTGTCATAGTATTCTCCGTCAGTTTTCTGTTTTGACGGATGCAAAGCTAATTTTCCTGTTTTTCGTTCTTCCTACCTTTTAAGTTTTACAATCCTTACTGGATAATTCTTGTTTATTGAACTGACGCTATTAACATTTCTCCCAACGGCAAGAATCCAAAAAGGAAAACTAACTTCAGAAGTCAAAAAAAATATTTTATTTTTGTAAGATTTTCAGATCTTACAATTGCCGCTCCTCCCCCAAAAAAAATTATACCTGTGTAGAATTTTTTTTTCTCATTTTTTTTTTTTTTTTCTATACTCCTTCACCTTCCCTGGAATTTAACCGCCTACATCTATTTACATCTCTCTAATATACAACCACTTATTTTATACTACCTTCTGATGCCAAATATTTACAATTATATACAAGTACATTAATTAAATGTATATTTTGGGCTTTCCTAAAATTATTCCCATCCAATGTACTCATCAATTAATCCTCCCACTAAATATAATTGCTGGAGTCTGTTTGATTCTTTCAGTTTAATTGCCCTTTCTGCACTGTGATTCGCAAGTCCTTCTTTCCACTGTCCTGCTACTCCCGTTTGAGGTTTCCTATTTTTATTTTCTAGTCTCCCTTCCCTTTGAGATATTATTTGCCCTGAATTTTGCCTAACCTTCTCTGTTAATTCTACTAATTCCACATTCACTATTTTGTTTTCTGCTTGTTGCCTTGTTTCGTCATTTTCTCTAATTCTTCTCTTTCTCCTTAATCTTCTTAATTCTTCCTGCGCAATCAGAACTTTATCAACATCTTTTTTTCTTTGCGGTAACTTTTGACTCGTTCTTTGCACTTGCCTCTCATTGCCTTTCCTTATGTTTCCTTTCGCTTCCACCACTGCAGTCGGTGTCTTACATTTATCATCATTTTCTCTCATCTGATAACCAACTTTGATCCTATGGGATCTACTTTCGTTTTCGCTTGGCCCGGATTTCAGGTTTTTTGGTCGCCATGGATAGAACCGACCCCTCTTCAGTTTCCATTCATTTCTTGGGTCATCAGCTTTATATTCATCTCTGTGATGTACTCTTCTTGCTGGGCAAAATCTAGCTATATGCCCATATCTGTTACACCTATAACACTTGACTAGACTTGGATGATTCCATTTATGTCCTAGGGTGGCCACAACTATAGGTTCTCTATTTATAAACTTATTTCTATGTGTGTGTGGTTTCCTCCTTGTGCTGCCTGATTTATTGCTCCTTTTTTCACATGAATTATTTTTCCAGCATTTAAGGTGCAGAGCATTCATGCTTATTTGCTGCCTTTGATTTGTGCCCCTGTCGTGACAGTATTCATTTCTGCTCTCGTGATGCCTATTTCTGTACCAGCACTCCCTACCGTATTCCTGCCAATGGCTCCCCTTTCTATAATTAGTGCGCGCTTCCTCCCTTACCTGTTCTGAGTTTTTTGGCCTACTCGATCGATAGTCTCTATTTCGATCCCAATAATCTCCCCAGTTATTTTTATAACCCCGTTTTTCTCTCCTCCCCTCGAATCCTTCTGCTAGTTCGCCTCCCTTGCAGTCACGGGTCCAGTGATCTGTCCTTTGGCATCTATAGCACCACCTACGAATTCTACCCTTGCCACCCTCTCCAGTTTTCCATCCTTCTCTTCCATCTCCGTTTTCCTCTAAGTAATTGTGCCTTCCCCAGGTCCTCGTATTCTCGCCTAACTGTTCCTTGTTCCCTTCCTTTATTTGTTTCTTGGTATTAAATTCTTCTAATAACTTGTTTAATTTGGCTTCCACCCCTGCGATCTGTTTCTCTAAACCATCTAATTTCTTATCCCTACTGTTTTCGGGTTTTGTTTCCCCTTCGGATACTAATATGTTAACATCCTTTCTAGTGTTCCCCCTACCGTGAAAATCTAGTTTCTCCTCTTCGACGGCTAGTTCTGCCGCTTCTGCTAAGGATTTTGGCTTACTCCTTAGTATCTCTCGCCTATATCTTTCTCTAATTCCCGATAAAAACTGGTCCATTAGAATTTTATCGAAGGCTCCATTTTCATTTTCGGAAACTTCGGTGTTTAGTTTAATTGTTCTAAACTTCTTATAGTATTCTTCCACGGTTTCGCGACTGGTTTGTGTTATGTTGCTTAGCCTATTGATTCCTTCCAGGAAGGTAATTTTCTCAGAGAATAGCTTTCTTAATATTTTCTCGAATTGTTCGAGAGTTTCAACTTCTGTGGACTGCGTAGTTTCTAAATATTTTCTCTGTGCTGCGCCTTCTAATTTAAACTCGGCCATAGTGACTACCTCTAATTCTGTTAGCCCTTCCTTTTCTTTTATCATTATCAGTTTACGCAGGAAATAGTCTACACTTTCCGATGGTTCGCCCCTAAAAACTTTTAAGAACTTACTTAATCTAAGGGATCCATTATTGTTACTCACTATGCTAGAACTTGTTTCCACTGATTCTTCCCTTCCATTATTTTCTGTTCTTTCCCTGTCCCTACTGCTATGTGCCCTTCTTGTAGCCATCTTTAATTTAATTGACAAATTAATTAACAGTAATATAATTGCCCTTTTTAAGTTTAATCTGTCCTAAATGCTTATCTCTTAGCCTAATAATGAATTCCTATACCCTTAATTACTCCTAATGCTTCAATATTCCTTTCTTTATATTCACCTTTATCTACTCAATCCAAGTTCAATCTGTGATCAATTCACTAATACATAATTAAACGTGTTTCAATGTTTAACACTTTAAATCTATAAATTTCTTATCTTAGCAAATTTATCTGATGATCAATTCAATACCACATAAATAATCAACTCAATGCTTAACTTTTTATCTCCACCATTATTTACCTTAATATTTTTCAACCAATAATCAATTTTATATTAAACAATAATTCTAAATCGATATGATATGTATTCTGGCTCGCCAGCTGAATTTTTTTCTCAGTTTCAGCAACTGGGCTTAACTTATTTCCTTGCTATTCTGGTACACTGCCTTCCGTTTGGGAATTATATCCTGGCTTGCTTTCGCCAATTGTGGGGGGGGGGGATTTTTGAAAATGTTATTTTATATATTTGGTTATATTTCCCCTTTTAACAACTCCCCTTTATAATAACTCCCCACTTGCGCAATCTGACTATTTTACTTCACAGAAAATTTCCAAGTTCTAGGGGAAAATCTCCTTGATGAGTTTAATTCCCTTTGGATAGGCTTTTTCTCAGAATAACAAAGAGACACACAAATGTTGTATAATAAAAATACAGTTTATTGGACACTTTTACATAGATACATCAAACAAAAGAAATTTATTAAACTCATGACCAATTAGATTTAATTTCATCTTCTTATAACAGAATGTAAATGAGCAAAGTAATTTGCCTATTGAGCAAACTCAAGGAGGGCTATTTCCTTTACATAAATCATAAACAACTATCTCCTCTTTTAAACTAACAAAATGTTTCTACTTCCTTACTCCTGAGTTCAATTGACTTTCAAAAGAATCTATTAACATTCTCCTTTCATTACAAAACAATTCCTACTCCAAATTGATAAAGCTCCGATACTCTTAATTTCAGTATAAATCATTACTCTGTTTTCTAACAGATTATAGCCTACAATCTTCTCTAATCTAGGTAATTATTATTACTATCAAATTTCTACAATTAACTACTTGCACATTCGGGGGTTACTGACATCCGTCTATCCCCTTCCAAAATTCATACTTAGTCATTCACTTATTTAACCAAATATTAACAAGTATCAATCACATCAAAAATTTTATATCTATTCCCTTCCAAAATTTATCTATATGTATATTGACTTGCCCTGGGTAATGTCCTTCAGCCCATAACATTCACTAACTTATTCATTACAATAAAGTACTACTTATACATAAGTGTTCAATCAAAAGTTCTGATAAATTGGTTATCAAGTGTCTATAATCGATGTGATGGTGAGAGTACTTAAACAAACTAATCACTTACTGACATAACTTGGCAGACTTCACGGTACATCCTTCTCTAAGCGAGTAGGGGATCCTTTCTATCTGGGTCGCATCTCACAATCACTGGGGGAGTTCGATATAAGATACTGGATTCCTTCCTGGGTACCTTTGTATTTCTTTATGGACGCATTAATTTCATCTGATCAGAATGGCTGTACTCCTTTTGTCCGGCTTCGGATTTCATCAGCTCTAGCGTACTTGCTCTCAGAATATCAGGCAATCTCGTTCCTTCATAATGGAGTTGACTCCTTCTCATCTACTTTAAGGATCTTGAAAATTTTTCCCTCTTTTCTATGGCACGTGTTCATCTCTCACTTCAAAACTCAGTCTACTTTTGACTGACTGTCTGACCGACTTCTGCACCTCAACTTCATCTTCCACTTACTCGACTGCTTCTCTCACTACTTATTAGATCACTGACTTAACTGTTCACTTAAAGCTTATCTACCCCTCATACTGACTACACATTAAACTTAGCCACTTTTCTCCGCCGGCTACTCTATCTAAAAAAACTCATTCCTTTCTTTTCTTCTCCAACTCTCATCTTACTGCCCCACTCACTGACACTGAACCCCTCTCATCTTACTGCCCAACTCACTGACACTGACCCACTCTCCTCTTACTGCCCAACTCACTGACACTCACCCACTCTCATCTTGCTGCCCAACTCACTGACACTGACCCACTCTCTTCTTCCTGTCCTCCGCACTTCTTCTCCCACTCACCCGACCAAAAACAATCTCTTACTCCTGAATTTTCCACGCCTCCCCACAGTGGGTTTCTTCCAATCACCTCTTTCCTATATTCATTTTTATCCTTTCATTTGTTGGCAGGTCAGCCAGCCTAGTGGCACGTGATTCACAATACCCCTCTCCTTTTTTTATTTCCTACCTGTTAACATCCGTTGAGCTCTTTCATGTAGGCCGAATGCATCAAAACACCTCCTCCTGTGTCATCACAGCTTGTCTCTATAGCACTTCAGAAAAACCACAAATTGTGACACTAGCTACTATAGCATCTATTTTTAGAAACTAGTGTGCGTTTTGCCGTATGCGTTTCCGGTGCGTGACCCCTCATAAAACTTAAGTTGTTTTTGCAGCGCCGGACCCCCTGCTGGGTTTGTCATAGTATTCTCCGTCAGTTTTCTGTTTTGACGGATGCAAAGCTAATTTTCCTGTTTTTCGTTCTTCCTACCTTTTAAGTTTTACAATCCTTACTGGATAATTCTTGTTTATTGAACTGACGCTATTAACATTTCTCCCAACGGCAAGAATCCAAAAAGGAAAACTAACTTCAGAAGTCAAAAAAAATATTTTATTTTTGTAAGATTTTCAGATCTTACAGTAGGATTCGCTGTACTTGCAATGAGAGGTTGTTTGCGCTAAACGATGCTTTTGGTAACCTGAGACGACATGCACAGTTAATCAACTGCAAGCAAGTAGTAAACCAGAAACGCGTGTTTCACTCTGAGGGTGCCCAAGGCTTCGTAAAATTCTTTTTAAACACAAAACTGTATGCTGTAAGAATTAATGTCTAATATACTGCTGAATATCAATCCGCTTAAACGCTTCTGGAAGGCAACATATCATTAATTATACAAAGGAATGGAGTGTTGGACACATTACTTCTACACGTCCGGAGTGAACTATTTTATTTGTGCCGTGTACCGGGCCCCAAATGCCCTGCCACTAACTGAAAATTACCGTACTATTTTTTGTATCCCGCAGTGGAGAAGCTGCTCTTTCTACAACAGAAATAAACACTGCGTTACGGCGGTCATAACTGTCAGTCTTCGTGGCACGAAATAAATTAAGGTAAAGTCTGCTTTTCTCCTTACGTTTCATTAAAAGACTCGAAGGCTTTTTTTTTTAATTTGGAGACTAGATTCCCGTTTTCCAATTTTGTACAGTGTCATTTATTTTAAAAGCAAAATGGCCGAGAACATTAATTAACCTGTTCAGCAGGCTCTCCTATTTCTTTGAGGATATTTTCAGCTGCTCATTTAATGAAGCGGATATTGTCTTCCTACCCCATCGCAAGTCGTGCACACTTGCCTTTTTCTTATCATTTGTTCTTCAACGTTTAGTTATGATATTCTTTCTCTGATGGAAATATCGATTTCCCCTCGGTTAAGCCCCTTCTTGCGACATGTTGACATTACTGAATGTCGCCAACTTGTTTGCTGTAGCACAACTTGGCAGTTCTCTGTCACTCAATATAATTTCCGTGTGCCGATCACTTAAAGCGAGTTAAGAGCATGGAGTTGGTCTGAGACGCGATCTGAGGGGTTTAAGGAAATTGAACAATTTAATTACTTGGAAGATGTTAGGAGAAGTTTAAACAGAGTTACGTTTCAAGCCTCAGTGTCTGGATAAACACGGTGCTATTCTTGTATTCTCTTTATCTTGTGAACTGCTTTGACCCCATATGGAGCATAAGCAATATTATCTTATACAGAACAGTTTTTCGTGTAATATCTGTTACAAATCAAACGTACTCTAAGATGAAGACATCTAGCTTCTTAAAAAAGATTCAAAGACTGGCAGTGAGATCTGCAAAAAGCGAGTCCATATGAGAAAAGGTTTTTAATATGGGAGCTGCAGAAGTTTGCTAACTATGCTGAAATACGTAAGGTCTCAGTAAGCATATTAAAACGAATTAAAGCAAAATTTTCACTGTTATAAATGATTTCTAGAACTATGGGCCACAAATTTAAGTCACGGCTTAGGAAAATTCAAATATCATACGCGAGGAAAGAAAAGAATAGTTTATTTTTATTATTATTTTGTGGCTTCCTTACACTCTGCAACTGATCTGATTCTAATACAAAGTTTTATTAGACAACACTAGTGTATATGCCAGTCATGTTACAATGGATGTATTTAGGAGAAGTTTCCTACAGAAGCCCTCACTTTGACTTTTGATTCCAGAGAGGCGTCATTGTAGCTTTTAGGGGTAAATAACAGTACTAATTGTGATCGGAGATTTTCTTATAGCTCCCTTAAAATTGGGAAATTTAAGACTGATTTCATTATGAGGAATTTAACAGACTCGTTACTCGGTCTCCTTAACATTCAATACTGATGAAAATTTGCATATATATTAGGGAGTTTCAGAATACTATGTATTGGAAACTTTTGTTATAAGAAAATGATTAATTATACAGAATTTAAAAACATAAATAGAACTTCATTCAGCTATTACTTGGGAGTCTGAGTGCGGCTTCATAAAAAGTCGCAGGAATTCAAACACGTCAACCATAATTATGGATTGCGTGTTTGAACAGCTGGGAGTTGTCCTTGCGTAAGGCAGAGGAAGCAAACAGTGTTTCTACCTATCATATGATTAAAAAAAATTGCTGCTGAAAGTAGAATGCAGTACCCAAAGACACGGCATAATGCACACAGGAAAAATGAAAGTTCAGAAAAAGAAGTAATCGAAATTCTAAAATTACAGACGTATCGGCAATTTTTTTAATAGCAGAATGGGAAGTAATTTATTTCGGAATATCATCTTAAGCATATCTGGTGAAAATTAGAACGCTACAGGCAGTTCTACTGCCATTTCTGGATAAAAATTCAATTAAGAAATGTATAGAATTAGAGGCCGATATTCTATGAGGAACTTCTGTCTCACCCATAGGAAGGATTTTCGATTCTATTTACCTTCTAATAAAAACGAAAGCATTTGGGGGACTAGGTAGATGGTTGAAAGAAATTCAGTGTATAGTCATCAATCGAGAAATATAAGGTTCATCCAGTAAGATTACCGACAAATTATTGCTTCAAGCGCAAGTAATAACTGGGGTTGCTAAATTCTATTCAATAGGAACATACAGACAGGTGGATTTGGCGCAGTACAATTGTATTAAATTATTTGCGCTATCAAGATCTACAAAATTTGTTAGGTGGAACTCGCTTCAAAGTCTATCCAGAGGATGTTCCCATACAGTATGTTCGACATCTTTAACTAACTCCGTGTCGAATATGTAGATAAAACAATCAACCTGCAACAAACTCATCTCCTGATGGCCAGCTAGTATCGTATGGATTCGGGGAGCGGTCTCCGCGAAAAACATGACTCTGTTGGATACTGCAGCACCAACTGCGCGTATGTGCAATTTCAATATATATCATCAAAATAACCTCTTTTAGTTCACTTTAATTAAATGATTAATATTACTGTAAATGTGTCTTGTAAATGGCCTGCTTTTGGCTGACTAGTCTCGTGGTCAAGTGTAGACTTCGATTAAATGTATGGGCAAAGCATAAAGAATGAGATCTGGAACACCAAATAACCAACCAGGTTATAAATTATTGACACGAATCACGGAAAACCTACTGCTACTTCTCGTTCTGGACTCTATTAGGTCCTAATCTGTGAAGAGATTAGCGAAACAGAAAATCTCAAATGGACAGAGAGACTTATATACCTTTATAAATACAACACATATTGTGCCTTTTATTCATGGCATAGAGTTCGATTTGACGTAAATAAAATAAAAATGTTTTGGACAAATTCATCTCATTTTTTAAACGAAATCCAATCACAAATGAATAGAACACGTTTTCCAGGTTCATTTTAATGTCAATCAACTTAGCACAGGCATATTTTTTTATTCAATTCGGACTAATCGGATGAAGAAATGATTTATATGGGAACATCGGGATACTGTGCATTATTCATGAATTTCAAAAGCCCCTGTGTCGTTTTCTGTAGAGCATGTCCATGTTCTATGGGAGGCAATTTGAAAAACTATTTTAAGAAATTCTATGTTCGTTGCGCTATTTTTTAAGCCCTTTTCATTTCTCACAAGAAAGGGCTATGCATGACTGCTACTGAAATGTAACATAGTGGTCTCAAAGAAACTGTCTTATCCTCTTTTTGTCGCTCTTATTACGCTTGCGAGAAATGTTCACAATAACTGCCGAGTGGCAACATCGCACGAGCAATATCCACTCCTACCTTACAACACGTTTCTGTATTATAAAAGCATTGGACCGGAATGGAAAGTTCGAACTTCTCGCGTTCTGCTAAGTGCTGTTTACAACTCCAGCACACTGCGCTCAGCAAGTGATGTGTAGTGTCCGATGGCAGTTAATTGGCTAGTTCAGAAGTCTGAGCGATCAGGTAAGTGGGTCCCACCAGCCCAACTGAGTCTTCTAGAGTGGTAATATGAAACCCCTGTCTTAGCCACATAAACTGCTGACAGCATAGTAATGGAGGGCTCTGAAGACAGCTCAGCGCCAAAATAGCTTCTTTAGTTGAAGGGAATAAAGGAAACGTGTTAATAATGAAAACGACTGACGAATTCCATCACGTAGAGTAAATGAGTAATGTTTAAGGCAGAGAAGTTCGCATTTCCATGCAAATTAAGACATATTGGCCTACTTGGAGTCATCATTACAGCCTGTTTTTATGAAGGTGTTACTTAAACGATGGACAGTTTTGATTAAATTAAATATTCACTTATATTACAGAATATCCTGTTCCTTAAAATAACTTTTTTTTTTTTCAGCAAATAAGAAGTCTTGTAAGGTACAATAAAGTTTCAAAGAACTGCCAATTCCTATAGAAAATATAATTTTGTTAATGAATTGATAGAAACTTTTACCAGTCTTCCCCAGCCGGACCAAAACATTCAACGCCTGGATCAGATTAATGGGCCTGAAGACGGAAACAGTGAGTTTCCGAAACGTTGCCATAATAGTTTAAGTATTGAGGTAGATAGAAAAGCGTAGTGTCTATCAATTCATCAACATTCACCCCTAAAGGTTTTTGGCACGGCTTTTGAAAGCGATGTTTAATGATTCACTCTATAATGTGCTTTAAAGGTAAGATATATTATTAATACTTAATAAACCACAAGTAAATTTTATAGGCCAGCAAGCATAACGTTTCATACATTTATGTGTAGAACCAATCTGAGAACTGGTTCACTTCTTGCTTGACTGTGCCAGTTAGAAATCTGCATAAATACTTAGCGAGAGAAAAAACTCACCGGGTAAACAGTAACATTTGTAACTACCCAGGCCGTCTTCACACACCCCATGAACGCATGGGTTGGAAAGACACTCGTTCACATTGGTCTCGCAGTCCAGTCCAGTGAATCCCACAGGGCACTCACACCAATAGTCCGTCTGATTACCATGACATGTGCCATTGTTATGACAAGGCCTGCGATCACACAGATTAACTTCTTCCTCGCACGAACGTCCACGGAACCCTGCAACATAAACATCAGGCTTTATTTCATCTTAAAACAGTGAGAGATCTTATAATGGGTAAACTTCAGATCATCGCACAAAATCCAAAACTAATACTTTCTCATTAAGGTCGTTTGTCTGTTTAGTGAATTAATCTTAATTATATTCATAATATTGAACTCAAAACCCGCTCGCCATAAGAGCAAAAGTACTGTAATCTGAAAAATCAATTTACTAAAATACACACTAAGCTGGCTGAATCGCCATATACTTTGTGATCTGTTTCGATATATAAATCCATGCAGAACAGAAAGGAAATTTGCAAACTTGGAGCTTACATATTACCTTAATATAATTCAACCTGCCAAAAAGTGGAAAAAATTTTGGCTGCGCTATTGTCGAGGGGAGGGGGCGGTGGTTAAACAGATATTGGTTTGCTATTAAACAAGATTTAATTGGCGATGTTTTTAAGATGTGTAACAACCCACAAGGACCAAGAAAAATGTCATTCTGGTAGCCGGATTACAATTATTACGAAATGTGCCGAAGTGCCATTATCCAGAACTCCTCTGGTTTCACCCACGCCAGTGACGTATTCTTATATGTTGCTGCTTTGACATGTCTGCTAAAGAAGATGGACTCGTCGTATCCGCCGTTTAATGTCACAAGTTCTGTTTTAACCCAAGATTAAGGCCGGGCATTTGCTTTTCTTAGAAAAATTTCTGGATAAGACATTATGACAGTGGCGAACCCTATCTGCGTTGCTGGACTCTGAAGAATAGCTCGTTGCTATAATGTTGCTTGTAAGCAGCACTTGGGGTCCCCAAACTCCACATAGTATACTCTCTGACTCAGTACAAACTCTGTAAATGCCAGAGATAGTGAAAGTTTTAGTGTAGTGTTGGTCTATTGGTCCTCAGGCAAATTAGCCGCGGGGTCCCTGGTGTGTGTATGTATGTACATACATACCCCTACTACACCCGTCTCCACGGGGCGATGGAATGAGTAACGTGGGGTCTTTACCAGAGTGTATAGGGATAAATAAATAAGTCTCTGGCTGGGGCGAACTGCGGACGTAGCCAGAGTTTGACATGGAGAACCTCGGAGAAAAAAAAAACATGCTGAAACATTTTTCGAGGGGGTGGGTATAGTTCAAGTATTAGAGAAAACTGGGATGAAGATAAAAGAGGTGGATAACAGGAACACTTTCCACCTAGAAATAGGAAGTTAAGAGGTGGAGGGAGCTCACCCAGGCTGTCAAGAGTAGAAAAAGGTTTGTGGTGGTAGAGTCCACCAGAAAAAATGTTTGGATGGAGCTGGGTTCGAATCCAGCAAAGAGCATTTAGGAAGTTTTTCCTACTCTCCTCGACTAACCGTGCTGAGTTAGTCTCGGGCCGTGGACGTGAGGGGATTCCCCTCAGACCTCTACCACTTATTGAAGGTCCAAATACCCATTTTTGGGTGTATTGGATTTTTAAGGGGAACTACCCCCACTGGGGAGAGTTCCTTTCAACGAAAATATTCATTTATTTGTAGGGTAACCAAAAAATTGAAACGCTGTAATTAAATAGAAAGGTTTATTTTGCGAAGCGAAGTGGAAGGAAACTTAGATTAAATTTAAAAGCAGTCTAAAGTTCAAATTTAATATAAAATAACTTTTTCAAACACTACAGTGCTTTTAATTGTAGCATTTCAAGTCGAACTTTTTTTTGAAATGCTACAGGTCGTTTCAATTCACTTTATAACATAAAGTATTCAATTAATTTCTAGATCATAAATGTAAGCAAAATTTCAATTCATTCAAAATCAAAACGTACTAAACAATGCACACATTAGTAATTGCTATACCATTATCATTTCACGCAAAATTTATGCACTGTTATTTGGTGCAGTTATTTATATTTTTAATTGAGCGATAATAATCAAATTTATAAATAATTTCGAACAATTATAAAATCTCTGTGAGAAACTCGTACCTTTCATTATACCCGCTTGAATTCTCGTTATAAAACTAACTTTTCACTGCCTGTCCCTCGTACTCAAAAAATGACTGTCAAGTAACTCCTCGGTTCCCTTTCCTTCAGGTATTGAATAATCACAACATTGATTTTACACTTAAACTGTCTATGTACTGTATAAGAAGCTGCTCTTTCTATAAACTCCGTCTGTTCTAAGCCTGTTAACATGTACTGTATTTGGGAGGGAAAGTCATTCCGAAAGAAGGGTAAAAAAAAAAGAAAGAAATAGCCTTTTAAAACAATTCCCGCCGATACCTTCAAACGGAAACAGAATAACACATTCGCTTCGTTACACTGAGGCCATATCTTCTTGTAAGTTGAATATTAAAGAAATTTAATTAAATTACAAAACAATTAAGATGTATAAACATTTAAATTGCAGGGATCCGCACTTCAATTATGTTTTAATCTCTAATAATTTCAATACAGTCCACCACTGTTAACAGTTACGCTAGTACATTGGCTGCCAAAGGAGAGAGAAAGAGAAATAAGCTACAAAGAAGATCGTGAATTCCTCTAGTCCCCTACAAGCTGTAGCTGGTCTTACAAATGAAGAAATTAAAATTGCATGAAGGAAATCAGGAAGGGTTGTGTCAAAGAAGAACACTCCATCGAGACGGGGTTCATTATAGATCACTGGCAGAATGCAATGATTTTCCTTCAGGCTAAGGCAGACAGATTTTTCTCCTTATGAGAAGTTGGACATGCAAAATAATGAAGTATTTCAGATGAATATCCACTCTCATCAGGAAAGAGAACACGAATTCCGATATTGGAAAATTAGGAAAACTATCCCTAATATTTTATATAACGTCTTAAAAGTACCATAAATCAAAATATGCTGGTTGTACAATGACAGCGAAGTAAGATAACCCGATAATAGAACTTTCGGGTGGAAGAAAACGTAAGCGAAAATCTATGGAAACGTTTCAAGAACCATTGAGCTACATTAAAATCAAATATATTTCAGAAAGCCACTATTAATCTAAAAGTTTTATTTTGAACTTTCCTCTGAAAAGGTGAAATCAATAAGGTTCGTAATAGTAGTAACACTGACATAAATTAAGCACTTATAGAAACGATGATTTTTATTTGAAAATACTGTGTACAAGAATATCAACGAAGTTGCTTGTTTTATTGTAAAATATAATACAACATTAATTAACACGTTCTCTGCGAAACGAAGCTTGGATTCAATCATATATTTAAGAACCTTGTTGGCAGAAAATACAACTTTCCTTCATATAAGAACAGAATTTCAACAAAGCACGACAGATGTTGAAATTCGTTATATTCGTTGACGTAGTCAACAAATATAACGCCTGAATCTGATACATGTGGCTCGAATCCAGCGAAAGGTACTTTAGAAGTTTTTCTTGCTTTCTTCTACTCAGTGCTGAGACTAGTGGACGTGAAGGCTTTTCTCAATTATTCCGGTTTTATCCTAGCAAACAGAAAAGCCAAACCGAAAACATTGACAACTACACACTTCTAAAAACTGGTGCAACCGTTTGTCAGTGTATTGGATTTTTAAGAAGCTAGCAAAAGAAGTGTCCCCTGAAGGATATGATTAATCTCTTTCTTTCTTATGATTTAATAAGATAAAGGAAATCACATTTTCTTTACAACTCCCGACGCTTTGTTAAATAAAACTTATTTAATCCTTCTCATTAAATATTGGGTTTATGTATGAAGACGCTCCAAAATATGTAATTATACATTTTTTATCTTCACAAAGAAAACAGACACTAAGTTATAGTGTACAACTAAATCCGGCCCTGAGAGAATTATCTCGCGCTTACTAAAATGTTTGTGGATTGTGAAAATATTAATAATTATGCAGCAAACATTTGATAACCTGATATGTTAGAGGAGATGGGGTGGGATTTAAAAGTTCTCTTTATGTGAATAACACTACACTACTTATAAAATACTGCAATTCGCGTGGTTCAATAATCTTAGTGTATCAGGCTGTGCACGAGGAAAGATTTTTAAGAGTATTATATGAATAATGATGGGAAAAGTCGAATTCTCAAAACCGATTTTTTGTAAATTCATAAAACAGCTCCATTCTTTATCCACACAGTGATAAAAATAACCCATAATGCGATGTCGGCAAACTTTGCGATGGTACGCTAGCTATTACAACTGGCTTGACACCGGTGTTGATCCTAAATTTCAGTTTCTCTTCCATTTTTACTTTACTGCTATTATGAATAACTAGAAATCTCTCAACAGCGAGTCGCTTTTTAATTTCCAGAACATGCATCGTTAATTAGCCATAATAATTTTAATGAACACGCTTGGATTCAACTGGATAATAAATAATAGGGCGCTGATGCGAAATGAGAATATCTCGAGTGGTTTTGTAGATGTGCTGGTGTCACGTTTTCTAACTGGGTTCCCACTTCGACACTAAAAACTTTTAAATAACTTCCATAAGTAGAAAATTTGTAGTAGCCATTGCTGCCACAAATTTCCTACTTACTCAACTATTCTATTGTAGTATGGCAGTCTTTCGCTATTATAAAATGAAAAACAGCATTCTAAATTTTCTGTTAACAATCGATGTTAATTTTATATCATAAAATAGAATGTTCTTTTATGGCCGTGATGTGAAATGAGAACATTTCAATTGGTTTAATCGAGTGTATGTCAGTTACATACACTCCACAAAAAAATAATAAATATATAATGATTGGACAAGCGGATGCAAGGCCAGCCAGGCACATGGTACTACTCAGAAACTGCAACCAGTGGTCCAAAATATCTAAATTCTAATTATTTCATAATATCATCTTTAAGTCCCTCCCCAGCCTGCACTACAGTGAATTATGGCAATCAAACCAATGGAAAAAGACAAGCTCCCTAATTCACCCCACAAATCAGTGTCTCAGATCTGCTATCTCCATATCTTTAACAGATGGAAGCCATCGATTTATTGTCCTCTCGTTAGTCCTAATTACTCTATGATTCATTGCCCAGACCTTGCCAAGATGGTGGCCGGCAGTTAAAAGTTGATATGATAGACTACTGATACTTTATGGTTTTTTCTATTTTAAGGATATTATTATTAACCGTATGGTGCAAGGAAGTTTGAGGCTTATGCTGCATCAGCCAAAAAACAATTTCTGAGTTACCTGGAGAGAGGGAGTCCGAAGTAGAAGGGAATCACCAAGAAAGAGAAGAATGATGATATTTAGCTCAGGTCCCTGGGTGTGCCAAGCCCATACTCACCATATGTGAACCACTATACTTGCATAAGTCCGCTCCGATCTTCGTTGTCAAAACTTCAGTTTTCTGTTTTTGTCTCCTCTAGCTCAAAAAATCCGTTTGCCCTGTTTAGAATTCAAATGAATTTTATAGAATAGAGAAAAACTCCGCAAATAACTCGAAAATTTTATTTTCTTCCTTTGAATACAATTTTCTTCAATAACTTCACTCACAATGAAATCCATTCCTTGGTGACTTTAACTGTTATAACCCATGCTGGCTTCCATTTTTCAAACTGTTTTGAATTAGCCGATTACGAGACTGCCCGACATAAATGAGTGGTCACACAGGAGAGTGCAGTAATGCACAAGCATTTGAGTGGAGCTTGGTTAAAGCTCCCGTGACAGCTAAATACAAGTAACGATTATATTTATTGTCAAAATTAATTTTAAATCCCTATGTCCTAGTGATCGTCCCGGCATATAAAAAAGAACTTTTTTTTTCTTATCGGTAATGATCTTTCCTAAATAATAAGTGTACTTATTACAATATTAGACAATCCGAATGCTTGATCTTTCGCTCAACAACTCTTTAAGTTAACGTTAGCTGTCATCTAGGTACCTCAGATCACAACGTTGTGGTCTTTGTCCCATGGAATCCATCCTCTTGTTGTTTGGCATTATAAGACAGAATGGAGTATATCAATAATTTCTATAAGGGGGCTTGTACTGTTGTTTTTAATCCATTTCCAGTACTTGTTTCGATAACATCACTGAAATAATTCTTGTAAGAATGAAATCCTTTATTCGTTATTTATCTAAAATTTTGTTTTCCAATAACTACATAGTAGCTGTTCCTGCCCTCGCGGTTAGCACGGTGCTTACTATCGCGATTATTCCATAAAGTGTAGAAGAGGCCTGATTTCGAAAGGAGGGAGTATAACGGCTTTTGTCACGATTTGGTTGAGTCAGTCGGTCTCGGGTGAGGGTTACGTGGTGTATTTTCCGATTTCATGGGTTCTTCTTTCGGCACACTGAAGTGTTACCCATATCACTCAAAATAATGGTTTCGTGTTCCACATAAAGGAATAAAGCAACTGCAATGACTTTCATCTTCACTTTAGCTCTTATACTTTAGAAACACGTTCGAAATCTTTCCTCTTGTTCAAATGGCAATACAACTGATCACATCACGCCATCGACTCATAATTCTCAGGCTCTGCTAAATTTTCATTTAAAGAAGAAACTTGATGGGTATTATTTTCTCTTTAACTCCTGCAGAGAGAATCTTGGTGAACACCTTACCCTCCTCCTAAAACACTACCATCAAAAAAGGATTTAGACATCCCTTATTTCATAGTCCATTGGCCCTTCTCGAATAAACAAGTAGGTCAAAATTTGATCAAATCTGAATCCTCTCCATTTTGTAGACAAATTCCTGCTTGCTCAAATGCTTCAGGCAGCACAAGGCCTGAATGCCGATCTGAAACGCTATATAGGAGGACTATCCTTCCATAATTGTGCCATGTTCAAATCTTAATGGAAAGTGACCAAGTCTATCTTCTAAAGGGTGCTTCAACCGTAAGCAAGCAAGAAATCTGCTTAGTGACTCTGCAATTAATGAATTGGAACCTATGCACATGCAACAGCTTGTCTCTCTTGTAAGTGTACATAGTTTCTGAAAAAAACATACTTTTAATAAGATATATTTGTATTATTTTGTAATATTAGGTATTCATGTTAATTGGCAATGCTACCTTATTAATAAATCATGTAAAATCTTTAGCTGTGATGGGATATCATATTTTGTATATACTATCGTAACTACACAATAAATATTCAACTGCTCAGATAGTTGTAATAGGGAGGCGTACGAGCCAGACAAGTTGGTTGTTCTGTTCATGACACGTAGAGCCGGGCCGACTGATTTCGAAGGGGAGGGGGATGGTTATTGTCTCATGTCACATTCACTCATTTCTAGCTAGTATACATAGTTCTGTAGAATCGCAGTGTACCAAGGTGGATTGAACTAATGTTCTGAACCTCGTTTCTTATTTGTACAGTGTTGAAGATGGGCAGACACTGCAATTTAGCGGCGGCGTTTTCATCATCTAAAGAATATTTGCAGTGTCTTCGGGGCACCTGATATAAGAACAACGATGTTGCTGTTGTTCACCACAATTGCATCTTTCAACAAGATGCGTGCAAATATGGTTTTGTAAGACTTCATTCCTTGGCCCCTCAACCACCCCACAGCTTATCTCAATCGATCATTTGTTGGACAGGGGCAAATGGGTGGATCCATGAACAGCCTCCTTGGAGCAATTACAAGACATCCTGCAAGTATTATTCGACCTCAGGCAGGCCCAACATGTTAAGTGGCAGCTAATGCACAGCGACTGAATGTATTATACAGTTTATGATATTCATTGTAAACTCTACTGACTTGGTTGTCGTGCCGGAGTATAAACAGAAAAAAATTTATTTAATATGCCATGATTGAAAACTCAAAATTTTATATATACTGCATTAAGTGAAAGAAAAGAAAAAAAGTTTTAATAACAAAGACCCAAATATTTCAGCTGTGATGAATAACATGCTCTATCTACTTTCCATGTGAGAAATTACCAGTGAAACATATTTTTCTATTGCATATTAGGACGTAGGCATGGCGAAGATATGCAGTAAGACTGGAGAGAATGTCATCTAAAATGTGTTTGACTTGTAAGATACCTGAAATAAATTAGACAGGTATTTTCTTAAAGTGGAGAAGTAGTAAGAATTAAAAACTGTTTTAGAAAATAATAATATGTGATCAAGCAAAACACGATGCACTTAATGATCACTGGAATGATGTAGTAGTTGTCTGTGAACAGCAAAGGCAAGCCAATTTTCCTAGTTCATGCCAATGCAAATCTTCCTAGCTACGTGACTTGGAAATAATCCTAATGAATAAATGTTTCCAGAAAATGGCAGGTCAAAAAAGAGAAAAACATTAATCAGAATGAAAATTAAGTAATGTTAGATTGTTGAAAAATGCGAGTAGATAATACGACATCAGTGTTCATTACAACAGCTGCGCAGAAAATCAAAATAAAGTGACAGTTTACGATAAATTAATAAGCTAAATTTACTATCTCTCTCCCCCCCACATAGTGTAAGTTTTCTTTTCCTACCTATGCAGAAATAAATGAAACAAAAAAGTAGAAAAATATCAGTTTCTAATTAATGTATTTGGTTTAGGGACGAATGTTTCAGCGTTAAATACAAATATTGTCTGCGTGACTCATTTATGATTTCCAAGTTATTTGTTCAAAAATGTTAGAATTATTGTAGATGTTATTAGCAAACTTTCTTCCCTAAGAACGTGTTCCGATATTTAGAAACAGGGGAATTAATCACGCGGATAAAAAAAAAAAATAAATAAAAATAAATAATTTTTTAACTTGGCAAGGAGTGAAATCTGCTCTTTCGTGGCACAATCTCCCGAAGCTTTACAATATTAATAGGAAATGTGCGTGCAGTCCAAAAGCAGCCAACGTAACGTGTTTGCTTCCTAATTGAAAGGTCGTGAATTCGAATCCTACTGAAGGGCATTTAGGAAGTTTTGCTGTATTACACTGAGCGAACAGAAATCTTGGGATACCTACCTAGTAGGACCAACGTTCGCCCTGATAAGGGCAATCACGCGGCGTGGAATTGAGTCCACTAGTTCACGAAAGTGTTCCACAGGTGTTTACATCTATGCTTGCTGCAACGCTGTCCATAGTTCCGTCGAATTCCTGGATGGGGGATCCAAAGTTCGAACGGACCTTTCCACAGCATCCCCTCCAAAGGATTAATGTCCGGTGAACAGGGAGGCCGTTCCATTGTGGTAAAACCTGCGAAATGCTCTTCGAACAATGTTCTAGTCACCACGGCTCTGTGGGGAGGCGCATGGTCCTGCTGGAAGAGTCATTGCCTTGTGGGTACACGATGACCATGAAGGGCTGCAAGGATGGACACGTAACAGAGGTCCCATTGTGTGCCAGTTGAAAACGCCCCAGAGCATTACCTACCGCCCACCTGCCTAAACAGTTCCTTGTTGACATGACATGTGCATAGCTTCGTGCGTTTCCGACAGATACGCACCCTCCCGTCCGCTCGAAATAACTGGAAACGGAACTCATCGGACCAGGAGACCCGTCTCCAATCATCCAAGGTCCAGTGCCAATGTTCTTTCGCCCAGTTGAGGCGTAGAGTCCTGTGTCATGGTATTAGCAACGGGACTCTGGCGGCTCCCGTAACCTATTGCGGCTAATGATCGCCTGATGGTCTTGGTGGAGACGTTTCAGGCATTTCCCTCGTTGAATTTGACGGTGATTTTTGCCACTCTCTCTCTCCGGTTGGGCACACAGTGAATGCACCACACAACAAAATCTAAATATTCAAAATTGCGCATCACTCCTTGGTCTCTAATCTTTTAGCGCCTCACCCCATTAATCGCGTGGTCCTTTCTTTCTTCCCCCTCTCCCCACCGGGGGAGGGAACGGTCTTTTCTGTCTCCTCCCCTCTCCTCTCTTCGCCTGGTGGGGCATGGGGGTCGCCTTCTCTATCGTCCCCAGCCTTCCTTCTTCTCCCACACTCTACCTAATACGCTAGCGTATACCCCACATAAGTTGGAAAATTTAATTGCGTTCACACTAATCTCATTTGGCTTTTCTACTCAATTTTCTTAAGCCCCACCGAGCGAGAATTATTATTATTTTTTTTTTAGGTCCTAGGCACTGAAATCTCAGGAAATTAGGACCTGCTACAGCAAATATCTAAATACTGGTGTACCTGGTCTGCCTCCACGAGGCATAGTGTGGACAACGTTGGGCCCCCAGTCTAGCGGCTAAATGGCCAGAAGAACAACGATACACAACACTACACTTACAAAATCCATACACTTTTAAATCTCTGGCCTTTACAGTGAACTGTTACACCTACAATGAAAGCAACGCGGAGATGGGGGAAAACCTGGTCCCATTAGACACACTATACACTATCTCCACTATACACTACTCTCTTCCCTCTAATGGACACCATGAAACTTATAAATACTGCCAATGCATGCCAAAGTAAATACTTTCTGGTGATTGCTGTGGATTTTAATGGGGCGCTCGACTCCCTCTGTTGGCCGAGCGTCATTGGCAGACTCGGCAAAGCGCATGCTCCCATAAACCTTTACAATACTATTAAAGCATACCTGTCCCAAAGAAGAATTGAAGTTCTTGGTTCCCTGCTTTGGAATATAGTCTTTGACGATTTCCTTGACACCAACTTGGGGGAAGTAAAGTGTCAAGCCTTCGCAGATGACCTTCACTGATGGTGGCGGCAGACTCCAGAGCACAACTGGAGATACAGGCAAACCATGCCCTAGAGATCCTACAACAATGGGCGGAAGAAAACTTCCTACAAATTGAACCGATAAAAACAACGACGATCCTTCTCAAAGGATCATTAAATATCAGAAGACCTCCGCAAATTAAAATAAAAGGTAAAACGATAATGTTTACCACCACTCAAATGAAATATTTAGGTATCATCCTTGACAACAATCTTTCCTTTCAACCTCGCCTCAAGCAACTAAGAATAAAAATTAGAAACTACTCTGCACTGGTCGCCCGTGTTACAAGGCGCGACTGGGGCCTGAAAAAGCGAACCCTCTCTCTCTCTCTCTCTCTCTCTCTCTCTCTCTCTCTCTCTCTCTCTACTATAAGGCTACATTTATACCAGCAATCTCATATGCTGTTCCAATCTGGTTCCACAAGACAGCCATGGCCGTAAATAAAAGAATTCTTGATTCAATACAGAGATCAATCATTCTAACAATAACCCGCGCATGCAGGACTGTCAGTACGTAGACGCTCCAGGTGCTGGCGGGAGGTTCTCCCGCTGGACCTGGAGATTGTTAGGTGTGGCCTGTCATACTACCTGTCTAAAGGGATGCCCGTCACATTTATGGGGTACACCATCGAACCTATGAATGATAGAAAGACCGAAAAGACCCGATTATGGCATCTGAAGCAAGAATGGCAAACCCAATGGACAAACAGTACCAAAGGAGAAGTGACAAGGAAATTTCTTCCGGACATACACAAAGTTTACCCTAAATCACCGCCTTGGCTCCACTCAGGACTGCACTTCACTTACCTCCTTCACCGGTCGCGGACCTTTCAATGAAAAACTTGCAGCCTTTGGGCTCCTGGAGGACCCACACTGTCCATGCGGGGAACACGAGAGCTGGCAACATTTGATGCACCAATGACCACTGTACGACGACCTACGTGGAATCCTAATCACTAGACTAACTTACTTACCTCAGGACCGGGAACACCATCTCCTGGACAGCTTCGATGAGATAGTGCGCTCACTAAATTTGCACAAGACTTATTTGCAAGAAGGAGAACACAAATTGCAATCAATTATGCACGCCGTTATCCCAGGGCTCCCTGCACATGAGCATCCAAACTGAACCAGACTGACCGTTATGGTGGGATCGATCTCTCTGTCTCCCAGGATTGAACCTCCATCGCAAAGGATAGACGATCCGTCACCATCTATATGTGGACTCTACTAGTCAATGATCTCTCTGGACGGGACTCTTTCTCCCACGTGCGACGCAACGACTGGACATGACCACAGCAGCTCTGCTGCAGCACGCCGTAGCTCTGATTTTTTCAGATATACATATTACGAGACGATCAACTATACTATTTTTACTTTAAGTAATGTGGTGGACATTACTTTAACCGTCTCACAAATCTAAAAATTTAAACTCATGACATCGTTTAGTGAAATGTCAGTTGATCTAGACATTATAACCCTTATTGAGTTTTTGTGCGTTACAAATCTATTCTTAACTATAAAATATCGTTTAATAACTTCGTGTGGTGAAGATAAAAAAGATACTTGTAAAGTATGCTTTTATTTCTTTGACACGCGTTAAACGGTGGTGAAAATAGTGGACAGATTTGCATGTTGTGCGGCCTGAAAAACCTGGCATAAGTCACTAGAATAATTATACTCCTCTTACTAAAAGTTATGTAATAGTTTAATTATTTCACAGACTTCCAAACGTTAGATATTTAAACATATTCTCAAAAAACGTATTGGAATAATGTAATTCTTTTCAAATTGATCCCAGGAGTTTTTGTTCCAACAGAAAATGTGGGACGTCAAAGCTGCAGGAAATATATCAATTTATCCAACTACAGACCAACTTCCCGTTGGCCATTTACAGCGACTCTGCCATTGATAACTTAAGAGCTTGTTAGATCGAATAAACTTTCTCTCAGTATCACCTGACCGTCTCAATATTTGAAGGGATATTTGTCTAACAACCTATGTATTGATAATATGCTATTTTAGACATTTTTGTTATTATGTAAATGATATACTGCATAACTGAACACCCTGCTAGCAAAATTGCTGTTCAGGGATGAAAATCCTGTGCTAAATTTATAAATGTAAGAGGAAGAATAGCACTGAAAACGAACAGTAGAAGAATCTAATTAGTTTCAAGTATTCGCTGATTTCCTGCTCTTAATGATCAACAAATTTAGTTTGATTATGCTAGTAGCCCACATGGGATCCGAATGGCACTGTAGGTAGTAGTGTTATATGGTACTAGAAGGCCCATAATTACACTTAATGAGACGGTCATTTTAGGAGCTATCCTGATCGATCAAACTAGAACAGACATTTATTATCACTTTATGTAACAAAAGCTGGTACTTATATGCCAATTAATTAATATTACTGCTAAAATTATTGGAAAATTTGCGTATATGGTCCTAGAATTTGCGCTGGTACAAAGGCTGCAATAAAACTCTAAACTCCTCCGGCTGCTGTGACCTTACAAAATACAAAGAGAAATTTATTTATTGTAAAATAACTAAACCAGTCAGTACTGTCATGGCTTCTTAGCTGAGATACGTTGGGCCCCATCAGGGGTCCAGCGGCTAATAGGCCAGAAGAACAATATTACACACCATAAGATCCACACACTTTTAAATGTCTGGCCTTTACAGCGTACTGTATCACATGACAATTAAAATTACCAGAGATGGAGGAAACCCCTGGTGCCGTTTGACCCTAAACACACTTTACTTATCATTAATTTGTTAGATGAGATTCTTCTGCTCTTCGTCTTCAGTGCTATTCTTCCAATTACATTTGGGAGGAAAGGTCTTTGGATGTGGTGTATTTTCATCTCAGTGCCGCGATACATCATTACGAAATGCAATGTTTTAAGAGGTCTTGTTCGATTCCCATCAATGACAGGAGGAATTTCTAACGTCCTCTTCAATTGGAATTGTACTGATGCAATCTCGGGTAGACAGAGTATGCTTCTTCTAACACCTTGAGTTATTTCGGATTTTTCGGCCGGCACAACATGCAAATCAGCTATTGGACATACCTTTCTACAAACAAAATAAGCATGCGGATACGGGCGAAAGCTCTGATTAAGTTAAAATAATGTGAACTTTGAAGTATTCCATTCGGTATCGATTCCTTTACTTCGACACAGATTAATAAAGGTAGTACGGTGAACCAAGAACACATTTGTAACTGACCAAGCATATGAATTGAAAAGGTTTTTTTTTTAAAGATAAAGAAAGGTATTGTAACTACCTTCGAATGCCAACCACATAAACGTGAGAAGAAGGCGAAGATAAAGAAGATTGTAATTATCTTCGAGCTTTTCATACAGGTAGAGGTGTTCCTGAACGTTTTACTTATGAGGCCACCTACTTTTTGGGTTATTTATTAAAGACATAATAGCAAGGTAACTATACCGATTTAATTAAACACATAGGTGATAATAAAACTGTATAGCACGATAAATTCTTAAAACGATTGTCAAAATTTAGAATGTAATGTAAATAACATAGTATATGCATAAATCAAAATGGTTTTCAAATAAAGCTTACTCAATGCGCGACTGTTAACATAATGAATAATTTATTCCAGATGGTCATCGAAAAATAGAATATTTGAAGATAAAAGATATGATATTAAAAGGCTTACAAACTGCTTCAAACAAATCTGCATAATATGTACGTCAATCAGAATAGAGATCGTACGTTCGAGAGAAAAGGGGTAAAATTACAAGATATGTTGTATTTATTGCATCCTTTCTTATAAATAACCTTGTTAAAGGGTTGCTTTTTAACTCTTGATGAGCATTTATAAAGAAAACCCGTCATCTCAACTGATTTCTTCCAATTTTACATCACAAAACAATTGAGATCCCCTCCCCTTCCTAGCTAATGACAGCCTACGTCATTAAGGATGGCTGAATGAAAAGTAGAGATCTGAATTAGAATGGGCAATCACAAACATCCTTACGGTGATTATGTGATTGACGCACATTGCACCACTTTAAGTGTTTCAGTATATGCGCTCACCCCAATTGAAAGTTAGAATGGGACTACTAAGTCAAAGGTTTCTTGCAAGGGACTGATTTCGGCCGTTGATATTTATGAACACGTGTTCTGGGAAAAAATCTCAGCCAAAAATATGGTTTCTCAATAATCATTTCGTTACTTAGAAGGGTGTTCCCAATGACTTTAAGGTATACTGTCGATTAGTTGCACCTAAACTTCTGAATTGCCTAAACGGAATTATGACCCGAAGGTTCAGGTTTTGACATCCTTAATTTGGGGATACTGACCGGTAAGAAGGATGCTAGTTAGCTTTACCAGCACCACCAAAATAACCAGTTCTTTGTTATCCGAACGAAAAACAGCTAAGTCCATTTTATAGTGCATGCCCTAGCTGAAAGTGGAGACTGTTGTGCAGGCTCGAACCAGGCCTGCGTCGCAACGCTCACCTACCAAGATCCCATTTTTGTCCCCACTCTTGTATTCTGATAAATCTCTTCCGATCATTTTCAGCACATCTTTCTGAATACTGCCTTTTTCTCGGCAGAAAGAAGAAAAATTCTTAAATCGCAACACGCAAATGTCTTCTTGCCTTCCGAATTCTTGTCTTGGTGAATATTTTTTCAATTGTTCTTAATACCTAAAGTTAATCCTATACTTACTCTGTCTCTTTTTATTCCGAACCAGCAAGTTTCCAAGAGACCATGATTGTCCCAAGTGTGAGAAAAGCGGCTAACACATAAAAAGCATTTCTAAATGAAAAATCTACATTTAAAGCTTTTCTGGGGATAAAAAAAAACAAGGTAAATTAATCTTTTATTAGCGTTTTTTCCGCTTGAAAATTTAGCGCATTTGGCTGTTTTGAATGGCAAAAACAGATAACGTAATAAAATGAATAATTAAAATAGGTAAAATCAGGTAATATAAAATGTATCCTATGAAAGCATCTCATTTTCTGGGTTTAGATTAACATCAAAGCAGCTTACACTAAGAGGCATCACTGTTGTTGTAAATTGCGTTGTGTTTTAAGGACGGCTTATGTTCTTGTGGGATGATAAAACCAGAATAATCTTGAGAAAAACTTACACTTGAGCTGTATGTGAAAAAATCTTTAGAAACATTACGAGTTAATTTTAGCACACAAAGCATAGATGATAAGCATTTTATAGCCAGAGCACATTACAATAAGCCTAAACAATTTCGAATACATTTGAAACAATGTTTCTATCATTATATACCTGAGCCTGTTATGAGATGCATGTAACATATAAGATTGAATCGGACAACAACAAAAAAAAAAAAACAAACGTACGCAGTGCGTTACATTTCAGGCGCGTTTGAATTTTTTTTTTCTGCGAATGGAAAGTGAAAATAAAGATTATAACTTTATAGAACTCAATACACTTTCGAGGTTTATGTTTAGTTACAACTATAACATTTATTACTCTTCTCCCATATACTCTATTTTTCAAAGTCTTATGTGTGTGTGGTTATATCCACAAGCGACAACACATTCACGAGTCTTACATAAGTTAACAATACTCTACTGTCTCCTACATTTTTTCTATGAATTTATTTCCATAAAATTTGTATGAAAAAAAGAATGATAATTGTGGATTTCTATTTTACGATTTTAATGAAATTTGGAATTGTTAGACAAGACATTGCTAGGTGTGCAGAAAGTTGCTAAAATTTAAAAATTTCCGAACAGTTTTATTTTACGAAACGGACCAGTTTTGTAGAACAAACGAGAATAGTTCACATTCACTTCATAGATGGAGCCACAGGAAGATGTTAAGCGTTAAACAGACAGTCGTATAAGCTGATAAGGCATTTTTTTCTGATTACAATTTGCACTTTAACTATTTAACTGATTAATAATTCGCACAATCCTGTCCTTTGTTCCGAAAAAAACAAAAATAATAATAAAACTGCTACCAATTGCGAAATTGCCTGCCTTAAAAGAAATAACTCATCGTTAGGATTTTCGAAGCACTGCTCACTATATGTCCCCATGTTGCACAGACGAGCTCATGCACTCATTGCCATTCGTTATGGTTAATACGTTCAGAATTCATCATTTTATCGTTATCAACTTTGAGTTTATTTGTTTTCTGTTTTGAGGTTCTTTAAGGCTTTAGAGTATGTCACAGTCTGCTACCAATTGCGAAATTTTCGGAACGGGTACAGCTAGCAGTAGCCATTTCTTACGATAGGCCTAACTGATTTGGTTTCAAATTGAAGATATTTCTTCCTAGGCGTGCAGAAACATGGCAAAATATAAAAATTCCGAATAGTTTTATTTTACAGAACGGGCCAATTTTTCTACTTACACTGCGTACCTTAAAAGAAAGAATAGTTTTATTTTACAGAAATAAGAAATGATTCAACGCATACTGGCTTACCTGCTCACGATCAAACACGGACTATATTTCTTTAGGACAGCTAGAGAAAAACTCTGCTACCAATTTCGAAATTTTAGCAATGGGTACAGCTATTATTTATATATAAGCATTAAGTTAATAAAGACTCACATGATTACAAAAAGGTTTTTATAATGGTAATAAGCAATTTAAGCAAAGCGCAAGACATTGGACAAAAACAGAGCATAAAATGGAAAGGAATGTTATATAGCTATGGATTACTGTACTACTTTTTGTATAGAGAAAAATTTACTTTTGAAAAAGAAGAGGTTCGAAATTTATAAATAAATATGAAGGTAGGATAAATTATTTAAATTTTAGTTATTGCTGCAGCGGAAAAAGAAAGAAAAAGAGAAAGAAAAGGAAGTTAATGCAAACGAAATCTATATTACTGCTTAAAACATGGAGTTATACCAAAAGGAAATCGAAACTATTTGAGAAGGCAAGTGTTTGCTTTGCAATGTAAGTTAGAGGTTAAAATGCGATGCTTATGTTGATATTTTTTTAAAAAGATTGATATATAAGAATGGATTTAGATAAGCTGATAAGGCTCTTTAGAAAGAACATATTTGAGAAAGTTATTTTTTCAGATTTGTCGGAAAAATCTTTTTGTACTTATGTACATATTTAAAATTTTGCCAATTTTAAATATGTACATAACTTGTATATTTTTTCTTTTTAAATATATACTCTGGTGTTTTAGTTTAAACAAGTTTTTATTTACGTACTTAGATATAACAGAAAATTGAGGCAACCAGAACCTGTGTTGATTCAGTGAGGAAACTACATACAGTACTTGAATATTTATAAATACCTTTTTCATAGAATTATTTTCTTACTTTTCTTCACTAAAACATCCCATTTACTAAAGAGGAAATATAAAATAGTTTCGTACAGTTAATGCTTACCATGAGGACAAAGACACTGATAGGTAGTTCCGCTCAAACCTTCAGCTATGTCAACGCAGAATCCTCCATGTTTGCAAGGGTTTCCATAGCAGCCGTCTATTTCCTCGCAATACTTTCCTATGTATCCAGGGCAACACTGGCACGTGAACGAGCTCTGAAAGTAATCAAGCAAACTGTTATTAGGACGAGGGTAGTGGCAGACAATTACTTAAGTGCTCATTTTAGTCCTATGCCATTTCAAGTTAAGGAGGCGCAAATTTTGGTAATGCTTATTATAAATTTTAACCACTAAAGATATTTTCTTGAAAAATTACCGTTCTGCTAGCTAGCCGAGGTGCAAGTTTGACAAGTTTAATGCCAGTAATTTTCTGCCTGCCCAATTAGTAGAGAACCATTCAACTATAATTTTAAGGTCGTTAATTACCCACAAACGTCTAAAGTAACAGAGATTACAAAAGAAACTACCAAGGAGGCATTAAAGGAAAATATTTTACAGTCAAGAGAGGGAATTACACAATTAAGAAAAATATTAGCTGTCACAAATCTTAGTAACAAAGTTTCCTTTTCGGCATATCATTTTATGTTATGCTGATGATATGAAGTTCCTCACACTGATTGCTCCACGCGATGATTTTGCTACGATAACTCCATCAAATAACAACACACTCCTTGAATTTGTAAAACTATATTTTGGCTCTTAAAATGGACCATAAACAAACAAACTTCTTTCATAGTTACGGATAACTGCAATAGTTACTTTGCTACAAATTCAAATTCTCCACGCTGATTAGGGTGAAACATCTTACCATGACTGATAAAATGATCGTTGGACGGATTTCTGCACCATCATTCTTCTGCTCTTGGTAAGTTCCTCAGCCATCTTAGCGACTCCAACTTTGTGCTTGCATCTCAGCCATCTTCACTTGTCCTATAGCTTACTGCCCTTTCAGGTGCTCTCACGTGCCCAGTCATTAGATGCTGACCTTAACTTCGCTTGTAACTGGGAGTGCAGGCACCACATCTTTGAGTTGTATATTTCTGTCCCTGATTATCATCCTCAAAGCTCATGTTAATGCCATTTCAAGCCAACAATATCATCTGCGAAGGAGGCTTACTAACAAATTCAGTATAATAAGTAACATTTGACAACTTTATACTTCTGCTAACATTTTAACGTGGTTGGATTCACTCTCTCCACGTAGACAAATGATATATAAGCATATGCATCTTACCTGTTTTGGTGGAAATGTATTTCTTTTTATTTATTATTGCAATATAAAATTATTTGGTACAATTATATACAACACCTATATTGTGTTGTATGTACAATTGTACTGTACTTCATTTATGCTTCCATGTATGTACTGTATTTCCTTATGTTTGATTTATTAAATCTCCTCTACTGTTGTTATTCATATACTGTATTATCACTGTTAATCCTCTGGTTGCCGTAAAGGGCAATATTGCAATGTCTTGCATCTACTATTATTATTACAATAAAGATTTCTGTTTTGTTGAATACTCATCAAAAGTAATTGAAGCACATTTACAAAATGAATGAGAGAGTGAATTAACGAGAATACGTACAGAGGACTGTCGTTCCATCTTTAGATGAGACATGCCGGTGCACTATAGCCTCAGTTGTTCTTGTGCCAGAAAAACAGAAGTCAAATCAAAACCAGATACTCGTATATGTGAAGTGGGGTGTAGTTAGGTCTGTTTGCGCAATGGGGAAAATTTCTATCTTTGTCCGGGACTCGCTGACTCAGAAATGTTTGAAAAAAGTTAAGTTATCCAGTATCGGTGGTATTCGAATTGGCGATTTCCAATGATCTCCACGGATTCGAGTGGAAATCCATGGCGGTCATTGTAAAGAGAACATAAAATAAGGTTGTACAGACTGCTGAGAAAGACAGACCTGCGAGGCTGAAGCTCAACAGTAAAATGTGTATTTATGGTATGGTCTGTAACAGGTTTAGAAGAAAGGCCAAGCAATATCTCTTAGTGATATTACATTATTACCTCACAATCGTATCACGGGGAGGGATAAGAAAGAAATCTCCCCTTCCCCCATGAGATTTGCTAATTACAGCTCCTATTGAACAGGACTAAAGAATTCCCCCAGTCACACACAGGAATTAAACCCAGACTTCTCCGAAAGAGTGAGGTGGAAATGCATAGTACCGACTAAGCTGACACACAAGAGAGTGGTACTAATATCTTACTGCAACTCTCATGTTGAACATTAACTGACAGCAGCGTAATATACTTCTTAGTGACCCTAAATAAAGGTAAAAAGGAAAAAACATTCAGGGAAAAGGAACGAAAAATATCAAGTTCGTCGCAACAGATGTATTTTACTAGTACAACAGGCGAAATTTTGGATTTACAAAGACGAGAATTCTATTTTGTTTTAAATACAACGGTGAGCATCCATAAAATTCGTAATTTAAAAGTGAATTTTGAGCTTTAGATCAAGAATAGTATTGAAGTATGTGTTATAATGATTATAATTTTTAACAGCATAAAAGAAAAGTATCTAATGATTTCGGTCACAGTGCAAAATTGCGGTGGTCAACAGCCAACTAACCCATACTTCTAACCACAGCCACATTGATCCGGTCTCTTCAGAGATTGCAACATTTTCTCGAGGAGGAAAATCTGGAATTAGTAGAGGTAGAAGAATAATACTATATTTAATGAAATAAGTTATGATATTCGTATTTGGGAGTAGATCTCATTAGCTTGGCTTAATTAGAAGAGAATGAAACATTGAGAACAGGAAACAGAAAAAGGGTGTCGATGCAGTCTTAAAATAAAAGAGAGAAATTCTCTTAGCTAAGTAACATCTCTACAGGAATGTATCGGTGAACCCATTTGATAAAGCGAAGTAATTAGTCTTGCCTTATAGCTAATGGAATCCTAGAAACATTAAGAGACAGACCAGCACCTGCTAATAGCATACTTACTCTACAGAACGCGCAGATGGCTTAAATTAATCTTAATGCAAACAGAAGCCTGCTCATGAAGTGGGTTAATAAGATGAATTGTACTACTTTCATCTTTTTTAACATATCAAAGCTAAGCTAAGAGGGTTGCCTATTAGAAATTAATCTGATTATCCTCATACTGTAGACTTGGAACACATTTGAGAATTCGCCTCAGTACGGTAACAGAACAAAAGATTTTAAAATATACCAGTTAAATTTTCTCGTAAATATTGATTTCCTATTTATCCTCCCTCCGGGTAAGTGGTATATAGGACGGCCCTTAGTCTAAAAATGGGCAGCGCATTTTGCGAATTCTTATACACAACGTACGGAATTCTACATGCTGACCACCAGAACAGTCCATGATAGCTTAGTCGGGATACATTTTAGTCTGCTACTCATTTGGCGAGGTTTGGACTCCATTCCTGTTGCTGACTAGAGGAAGTTCTAAAGTCCTCTTCAAGTGAGGCTGTAGTTGCCGATCTCTGGTGGAGAAAGTAGAATTTTCCCTCGTGAGTAGTTCCTGGTTTCTCAGCTGCACAAAATATATGTCAGTCAAGGAACACAAACTTCTACAGAGAAAATATGTGCAAATGGATTGAGCGGAAAGCTCCAACGCCTTTAAAAAATAAAGCAGAACGACTTACGACCTTTGGTCAATCTCCGAAAGTAGCTGATAATACCAGGTCACACAGGCTCAACATAATTGAAGGATTATAAACTTGAATACTGAGAATGCAATCAACCGTTATCTTGCTTTATAATAGCACAAAGTTACCATTTTCTTTGCAGATTTTCGTACTTTAATAGCTTCTCCGTGATTTCATATGTCAATGAAGGTAAAATGAAGTAATGTTAAACATTACTTCATTTTAATGAAGTAATCATCTTTCGCATTCATCTGGAAGACTTACAAAGGGAAACCCGTGCTGAAGTGGTTGCTTTTTAAATGCATGACGAAATGACATGAGGAGCTTTAAGGCGCTCATCGAGTAAATCGATTGAACACGCATTATTTGTTATTTGTGTTCCATTACTCCATCGTCTTTCCTTTTACCTCATTCAAAAAGCACCTCCCTCAGGAAGCCCACTACCTCCTCTCAAGACTATGCGTACAATAAATAAGTAGTGCTTTAACCCGAAATAAGTTTCAGAATTAACTGCACTCTCTCAAACGCATGCTGTGCACTTTGTCTTCACCGACTGGTCAAGAGAGAAAGTGCACAGCACACGCGTTTCAGTTCAAGCTGCTAAATACAGTTAGTGATTTTATTAATTGTTGAAGTGATTAAATGCAAAGTACTCTGACATAGCTGTCGTAGTGGAGAATAAAGAGTATTTAAAATTTCTGCCTTGATTAATAGAATTCGCAAATAGGAATAATTCATAATTGATGTATTCAGTAAACTAAATTTACATGTTTATTAGAGTCAACAAGATCCCACCCTACTGCATCTAACAGCATGGGTCAGCAAGTCAATGACAGAAATCAAATGCATGTTTTCAACTTGGTAGGCGACACTATGGACCACGCATCAAGGCAGCACCATAAATTGCCATTAACTTATTTGGTCTCAACTTGGTAAATCCTCGTGAATCATGAACTGCATTTGGTATATTGATTTATTAGTTCCTAACTTATTTAATCCTCTTGGATCATAGACAGCACCACAAACTTCCTTCTGAAACGAATTATCGTTACATGAATTGTCATTAGAGTAATTTTGATGTTGATCACAGACAGCACCCTGAACTGTCTTTATCATGTCACTATTCGCATGATGATCACGCCATAAATTACCGTCACTTTTGTTCATAAGTTAGATCTCAGACTTGCAGGCTGCACCATGAACGATTTTATCATCGATCATATATACAGGAATGACTTCCTTCTCCCTACATAAAACTGTCCATAAATCATTGATAGTAAACTATGGCCCTTCCTGCCTACAATGCACGTCTGTTGTAACCCCAAAATTTTTAACGTCCTGAACCAAGTTTACTTCCTCCCATCAATCTTTAAGTTACTCTTAGGTTTCTGCCCCACCAGATGAAAAGCATTATTAGTCAAAAGACTCAAAACGTTACAAACTTCCCAATCCAAATCACAGACTTCGGTGATGATCTCGTTAACATTACTAACTCTTTGATGCACTCACATTCCGCCATTTTAGGTAACTAGATGTACACAGTCCTCTACTGGGACTTAATCACCAACTCATCAGGTTTTTTTTTTGTCTGATAGAGAATTTTTAGAGATCATTATTTTTCCTTTTTTTAACGTATTTTCAACTCATTTTCCATTTCGGCTGGATTGTCTATGATTCCACAGCTTGGATCTTGTAAGTGGCACGTCCGATTAATTAACTCCTTTCTTGTATTCGCATACCTGTAGAAGTCCTCATCTCCATTCTCAGCTTTATTTGCTAGTTATTTTTTCACGTTCATCTTTCTTTATCTCATTCATTGGCGTGTTTCACATATTGTTGTAATTATGACACGATTTGGTGTCACTGAACAGTCTATAAATGTCCCATACTATTTTCTTTTGAAATCCATTTTGGCATTTTTCTTTTGCAGAACTTCCTCTCTGGAATGAATGTGTTTATGGCTTTCCGGATAAATGATCATTTCCCGTATGCAAAGTTAATTACTTCTGCATGCGATTCACCAAACTTAGCCGATATAATAGCTGCTCCCAACAGGGAAAGTTCAAGAACCAGCAATTAAAATCCAACCTCTCCAGGCTCAAATAAATGGACAGAATGTTCCCCAATACTCCCCTTCACCTCATAAATCATCACAACATTGATTGCAACAGGTTACTCAACTCCGAAGCCTACATGAGTCAGATATCCGATAAAATGAGGAGAAATAAAATCAGAAGCCTGCTTCCAACCCAGTAACTGCAACTGAAAGCCAAATGTCCTGTTCTGCAAATTCTTTTTTTAATTCATAAGTATAATTCCTAATCATCGTTAACGTTTATATGAAATCTGCTATGTATTCGATTATTTTATGTTATTTCCCTTGTATTATTACCTGCCCCTAGCCATGTGCTGTGATGGGCTTGCTGTATTTGCAATAAATGAATATTTATTATAATGCACTTTTATCCAAAAACGATCGTTGTCACACTGGTTAAAAATATCCCTAGAAATATCTCACTCCATAATTTTAGACTGAGTTATTTATTCCACCAACCCCAATGAAATATTCACCTTTCTTTCTGACTACAAAAAGTTCGTTTGAGAATTTGTTGTTACTTTGATGGAGATGTTTATTTCTCTCTCTTTTACCACTTAAGTGAATTATAATTATTCGAGTTGTGATGCGTAAATAATTCCAAGTTTTCTTCTGTATCGAATATGCAATAATGGATTTAATAATGTGCTATGTCCGTGTTTCCTTCGTTTCCAACGGCTGTTCCCTTCTTTGTTTCTTTCGTTCTAATATACATAGACAGATTTTAAAATAACATTATAGATTTCGTATACATTTTATGCTATGCTTATAGACTAACAAGTTATTCTTATTTAGATCATTAACAATCGCCAAACTTCCTGTGATTTTAAATGAAATACAATCAGGTGGAATGACTTACAATATTCTCGTGGTTTAATTTTAGTTTAGGGCATAATTTAAGGGCGAGGGGATTAGTGGATTCCCACGTTAATGTGGTTTCATTATTTTAACAGACACAACTTAACCTCTCCTGAAAACAATCTATCTATGACTGAAAAACGGTTTGCGCGAGTCTACTTAATGTCATGGAATGTTTATGCTTCCCAATAAGAAAGCGAAGGCGTGCAAGCGAGCTGAACACAGCACGAGAAAAACTTCGTATGCCTGTAACAGCCACGTTACCTGCTTGCTATTATGGACTTCTATTGCAGAGAACCGAATGTACGAACCAGGACTGCCAATAGCCTTTTAATTAAATCCGCCTCCACTCGTGATAACCTCGTAACACAAAGCTAGGAGTACATTTTATTTGTCGTTAAAATGTGCCGTATTCCTGATCCACGATGTACGAACACGATCAGGTTACTGTTTGACATCGTGCCAGCTTCATCGGCAAACGTCGGAATTTCATTAAGTTCTGTCCCTCACTAAACACGTGAGGCTTAAGAAGAGGCGATATTTTCGTGTTGGGGGCATTTGTAAAACACCATCGGCATTTAAAATTTGGCATTTACTCTCCACTTAAAAATCTGCTTCCGTGCGTGAGCAGTTGTGAGATTTACTACCTTAATTTCTTTGTAGTGAGGTATCGTTCGTGTTCTGAGAATTGTTTTTTTTTTTTAGCTCAGGAGAACTACTTGTAACAGAAAGCTGCAATTCTCGAATTCTTTTCTCTGTATTTGTAATATAAATATTTCGTTCGTTTTTTTTTTTTTTCTTAAAGAAATAAAGAATATGAAAAATTGCTTTGTAGATGCGAATTTAAACTTAATGTTTAAATTCGCATCTACAAAGCAATTTTTGTTTAAATTAACTGATAATGTTTTAATATTTATTCAACATCAGGGGCATTTAAAAAGCAAAAAAAAAAAAAAAAAAAAAAATCATGGCAGTAGACTAATTAGCTAAAGCAAGGAATATCATTATTTTTCTAGAATCTTATGCAGCGCTCTTCTTAAGAAACTTCAAAAAGGTATCCATTCTAAAAATTAAATAAATAAAAGTAATATTTTGAATTAAGAAATTTTAACAACAAGCAACAAAAAAAAAAAAATATATATCGTGGTTTAAAATAACTGTTAAATATTTAAGTTGATGAGTTACAAAGCTAAAACTCTACACCTCACTTAATTAATCATTTCCATGTATGTGCTTCTCTCAAGAAGCTAAATTAAATACTAAATAAAAATTCAACTTTTGCATTTTATTAATAGGATTTATCACTGGTCCGAAAAATTTAATTTATTCTTGCACTAATAACGTTTGAGATCAGAAAAAGAATGTGAATAAATCTACATTTAATAAACATTCAAAATAAAGAAGAAATATATTTCGCTATTCACAACTATATTAAAGAATCCAAGTTTCTTTAAAGAAATAATAACATAACAAAATCGCTTAGGTGCCAACAAAGAAGATTCTTTTTAAAGTGGTGGCAGCAGTGTTTCGATTTAATTGAATAAATCCATAATATTAAGATGTCTTCTCCCTAATTATTCCGATATGTTCTATCGCTGGTCAACATAACTGCCTGTATTTAAAAAGGGATGAGCATGAATGTCGATTATGAATATTGGCCGAATGACAAAAGGGAGCCAGGCTTTTTTGCTACATAAGCAAAAATTTCTCTATATACACCTAACCATACTCTTTCGTCTGCTCTGCTAGAAGGTACCGATCCAACTGTTCTTTAAATTCCACCAAATTGTCAACCTCGAGTGCCCATTGAGTCAATTTATTTCGCTGTTCCACAACACGCTGACCAAGCGTCAACTTCCTGAGGACCAGTCTATTTAGTTTGATGGCAATGATTTGGATTCATGTGCCCTGATTTCAATATTAAAATTTAATTTTTTTTAATTTTTCTCCTTCCCTTCAATGGCTCATTACACTTAATCATATCTCCTTGAAATAGAAATAGAGTTTCCAAGCTCAGTAGCCCGCATCTTTGCAGTCTCCTCTAATTTGTACGCCTCCTTTGATATTCTTTAAAAAGTTCAATATCTTTTCTTAAATGCGGAATACAGACCTGAACACAAGATTCCAAATGCGGTCTCCCTATTTGCTTTCGTACCGGACAAATAATTTTCGTTATCCAAGTAATGGCGAGAATGCATTTAGAATGCTGTGTGCTTGAATGCGCAGCAAGGTGGAGTCGTAACATATTGTACACCGGTCATGGAATCAATCAAAATGGAGGCTTCTTCGAACTTAGCTTTCAACTATTATATGTCATATTGGCTAGTGATAAGTACAATTTATGACTGCAAATAGCCGATATGAGATCCTGTAAGTTTGTATACTTGGCTTGTGGGAGTCATGAGTTCATGTGGTGGAGTCACATTCAAATATTTATCTCTTTTGGCAGGAGTAGGTCTACTAACTGTGAAAACTGGGGGTATTAGTAATGGCCGCATGGTGCAAGAAAGCCTATGGCTTATGCTGCACCAGCCAAAAAAAAAAAAAAACCGAATAAAACAATGATACAAAATAAAATTTTAAATAATAATAATTAATAAAAGAAAAGGAAATTAAACCTATCATCCTATGCGCTTCCCTGACCCGAAGGTACTATCCAGATGACCTTTGAATTTCTCCAAACTGTCTGCCTCTACCACCCATGAAGGCAACTTATTCCAGTAATTTATAACTCGCTGGCTAAAATAAAACTTCCTGCAGTCCAATCTAAACATTTCCTCCCGTAACTTGAATTTATGTCCCCTAGTTCTAACATCATTTACAATCTTGAAAATTCCGTCCTCATTCATTTTACTGATGCCTCTCACAGCCTTAAACACCTCAATCAAATCTCCTCTAAGGTGTCTAGTTTCCAAACTCTGCAACCCACATATTCGAAGTCTTTCTTCATAAGGACGCCCTCACCAGGCGAGTTACCCGTCTTTGCACCCTTTCAAGAAGCTCGATGTCTTTCTTTAGGTGCGGTCTCCATACTTGCACACAGTATTCCAAGTGTGGTCTAACAAAAGCCTTATATAATGGGATTATCACGTCCCTATCTCTACTTGCAAAAGTTCGATAGATCATCAATAAGGACACCATGGGCCTTCCTTGCAACCTGTTTACAATGCTCAGAGAATTTCATGTCTGACCGTATCGTAACACCCAGGTCCCTTTTCTCCGGTACTGGGTTTAGTTGAACTTCACCAAGTGAATAAGTTATTTTGGGATTACTGTTTCCCATAACATCTGTTTGGGATAACATACGGCAAAGATAACGCTTTTGTATTTGGAGATGGGATCTTGAAGTGCTTTGAAACTCAGCTGCGAATGCCGGTATGGAGGATGCGTGCAGTATTGTAGTTACAAAGCTAGCTTATACAGTTCATAGTTTTCATATGAAGGACTACGGTGTGACGGAACAGAATGAATGAATGAATGAATTCGTTTCGGTGGGAGTGGGCAAGGATGTGGTATTTGGTTCCTGAATCTAGGTGCGTGTCCATTCACATAATCAACCTCTTTGGTTTCCTCTTAATATCCCCTGGCAGCTCATGGTACTGTCAACATTGCCTTGATTATCACGGTAGCTCCTTGTGCTGGTTCGTGATACCACAGAGCTCCAGCTCCTTGTGTTGGCAATTCTGTCCTAGGCAGTTATTTGTAGTGCAGGCTTTTCTCAGCCGAGTACCTGTTTCCTGCAGACTTTGGGATGTGGATTCTTCAAGAACTCCTTGATGTCGCGAGGATTTCCTTATTCACCGTTATTTTATTTGTGATTTCGTATGGTTTAATGTAGCCATCTTAACTGATGATAATGCGGACTTTGAAATGGACTGGCAGCAAGGCTGTTGTGGATTATATACGCGGGTATACGCCGTATATCCTGTGTATTATTTAGATTAATAGCGTATACCTTCTATTCTTGTTTTCTATTCTATGCGACCGAAGCGAATTTGATTGATAAGCCTGATATGCACAATATACTCTCTGCTTTTCTTAATATTCATAGAGTATACCTTCTGCTAATTTTGCAACTACAGCACTGGATGGTAGTTATTTATAACCTGGTCTTGGACCCTTTAACCCAGATTAGGATAAAACTGGACTTTGAACTCTCTTCTATGTGGATTTTTTTATATTGTTTTAATGTGTCGTTTTAGAGGATCTTCCCGCCGTGCAATCGAGGAGAAAACAAGGGAGGATTACATTGTACTCATCCCAATTATCTGTAGATTGAACAGCGGTGTTGCCAACATTTGTCAGGAACTTAATACAATAAATAAAAAATAATAAATACCTCAGGCAAATGAATACATTTTATCACTCAGTAACAAGCACAGCACCTATATGGGATTGATTTTTTTTTTTATCTTTAAGCCCATCGGCAGATTCCAAGGTAGAAAAAATAAGAATGACTTAAAATAATTACTGAAAACATCCATAATAATGCAATTTAAGGGAAATCCAAATCTGACTTTAACAACCCAAAAATCTTTCATCTCTCACCTGAACAAGATGACAATGTTATATAACCAGAACGAATTCGTTATACAGAAGAACGAATGGAATAGGATATTTTATTGGTTGAGAAGTAAAGAGTTCTCATACTCAACTTCTCAAGAACTGGATTATCTCATGAAATTCGTATAAAATTAAAACTCGTAATTACCAATCAACCGATTGCAACAACTGTTTTAAAGCATAACATCATTTTAAGTTTGATCAGAATTTTTTCCGTTATTAATTAGATCACTGTAAAAATGCAAGGCAAATGAAAAACATAAAATCAGCTAATACACGCGAGATAATCAATCATCATCCACTCAACCTTTGCTTTCATAAATTATCTTAATTAGGATATCTGTTATGGTTGGTTATTTTATTTGTTTGGATAATTATTTATACTGAAAATTAAATAATTAGGCATTATAGTGGACGGTCTAGAATTAAGAAGACTCCATAATGGTGATGGGTTGGAATTCGTTATCTTATTCGAAAACAAGATAACGAATTCTAGGGTACACCTTATGGTATCTGGTAGCGAAAGTAAGTCTTTTCCCCCTATCTTTTCTCTGTAAACAACACATCGATGCTTTTCCGATATTTCCGGCTATGAGAACAACAAAGGTCTTCTTAAGAAGATTATGGGAAAGAAAGAGAAAAGGCCATTAAGTTTCCGTGCGCACATGAAGCGTTTACAAGAGTTCTCAATTTTCTTCATTAGAGGCTGTGAAGTACAACATGAAGCCAGGTGGAAAACCCTAGCAGGCGTTTGCAGCAGTAGTTCTTATATTCGGGGTCGCATGGTGACTAGTTAAGAGATCGATCCAAGGCTCCTTAAATAACAGCATTTTAAATGATGTTTGTCGGAAGCAGTATGGGAAAAATCGTAAGGAAAGAGCCTCAGTGCACGTTAATTTACTAATTACTTGCATACTAGAGGAACAAAGTTCATGTTAGACTTGTAGCACAAAAAAATAAAGTTGTAGTAGAGTAGAAGAAATCTCTAGAAAACGATGAGTAATCTTTGCCGTAATTAATTAGACGAAAAACCAGAATAAAACAAAACAAGACAAAATATCATTAAATTTTAAACACTTTGGGTTGCGTTTTAATCGTATTTTCATCTCTTAAATTTTGTAACGTGGTACACGGATTTCGAACCATTGCAAGAATACCCTGCAACACATTGACATGTTACAAGTCGACGATCCACCCCAATGAACCCAATTATTTTCTTTTCCACTTTCTAAGAGAGGACGAATTACATTCTTAAATAAGCCTTAAAATATCATTAATTACGGAATATATTGCACCGATAATTTAAATAAAACTTACCTTTCTTTCATTACCAAAGCACATTCCCTTCTCCGAGCAGAGAGTGGTTCCGCGTGCTTTGACGCACTCCTGCTGGCGAACGGTCACATTCAGCTTCCATAAGAAGAGCCATTCCATCTCTGAAGACATCGTGTACACTGAAAAGAAAAGTGTCAGAGAAATGAAGGTAGAAGTCAATTCAAAAGTGTGAAAGTGAAAACATCTAATTTACTCTTCACTCACCGACAAGTGGTTCCCCACGCGTGGAGAAGTGGAAATCGGACGTTTGTTGTGCGGAGTTTGAGAAACACATTTTCTTTTTATTCATTTATACACACGAGATTTAACAGATGGCCCTTGTAACTTGGTTGGAAGATTTAGAGTATTTGCCTGACTAGCGTCCACGCCCATAAATGGGATCACTTAAGTTCTTGGTGTCACGGGGATGTCTGAAAGATGTTAACGTGCTAGCAACCGAAAAGCGTTATCTGTCAAGCGCAAGGCGACGGAATGGCATCGAAGAGTCTGAAACCGGTGGGCATGAACACTCGTGATGAAATGAAAGGGAAGAGAAATGACGACTACGTGATGATGGACATTCTACTTTTGATAAAATTGTAGATAGTCGTACGACAGAATTCAGTCTAGCGTCACATTGTGGACAGCAGTTATTAAAGTAAATCTGGTTGTTCATGATGTCATTCAGATTTCTGGAAATCAAATTTGAACGCGGTTAAGTGCTTCAAGTCATTCTTTGTCCGCTTTTGTACCTATTTTATACAATTTGGCAGATGAAATGCGAAATAATACTTTTCACGGCATCTCTGGCCATGCTTTTGTAAAAGTTACATGGAAATTAATCACAATACACTAATCTATAAGCCGATATAGTGTTTATCATTCATTGCTTTTAGGAATAATGACAACTTCTTCATAAAAGTTTTAATTCTGGAATGTGTCCTTGAACTCAAAAACCTTAAAAATGTTAACAAATAAACTTCACACCCGCCAAGGTTCTTCTTCTACAATTCACCTTTACTCTTTCTTTTGGAAGCACCTGATTCTAATTTCCTTATGTCATGATTCTTTTTTAAAAAAGGATATCGTTCTTTTATATATGTATTATATCTTCTGTACGGCAGCTCTGGGAACATTAGTTCAACTCCGCCTTTTATAAATCGTTCTTTCATAAAATTAAAATGCAATGCTTGTTATTGTAGTTGATTGTTGTATTAGAGCTTTAGGAACATCAGCAACTAAGGCCATATTCCTCCGTATGTACTGTTTGTAAATTGCATGTGTTCTGTGGTCGATTTTCTATTTGCTGGACGAAAAAAAAAAAAAACATGGGACCGACTACTTCAGCCACGTTGAGAAAAAGGCCCAAAAAAATTCCTCACGTCATCGACGGGACTCGAATTCAAGTCTTTTCCACCCGGTGTGGGGAGTACAGAGATGCTACCAACTGTGACAACTACAAGGGCGTAGTAAACAAGGTAAGATTTACTACGCCCTTAAAATTATTATCTTAAGAGTACAATAACTTCATTGTACTCTTTACAAAATTCATGAAATCAAAAATTGAAATACAGCGACACACAGACCATTTGCATACGCTGCCCACAGGTTACAACCACCGGAATAAATTATTTAATTGTATAAAAGAAATTAACTTTTTAACCAGTTTAATGCTAACCCTTGAATTCCAACAACAGTGGAGTTTTTGTAATAATATGCACGATTAACTGAATCAAAAGCTCTGGAGATATCCGAATAAAGAACTATTAATTGTTTACTTATCTAATGCAATTTCATGATCTACTTCAAACTTTAAATGATTTGAAAAGTAGATCTTTCACGGTGTTCGTCGTGGAGGATATCTTTAAATAATCCATCTGGCGTAGTTCCTGTGCCGGTGCTCCGGTTTATTCCAATATTTTGCCTTTTAGAATGCGACCGACCACAAAGAACCACAACTCAAAACAAATGGAAATGCGAAAAAAACGCGTTGCAGCCGGCCTGCAAAAAATGCACTAAGGGATGCTGTTAGATAACGCTGTGGTCACTCGCAACAACCCACGCATTATCCTCAGACTTAGAAGATGGTGCTCGGTCAACAACTTTGTGCATAATATTTAGACTCATACGCAAATATATTTTGCAATACCTACAAAAACTTTGATGTTAACATGAAGGCCAGAAAGAAAATGATCGATCGTGATCGACCATTTTCCGGCCCTGGCCTAGGGTATTGCAGATTGAACGCTAATATGGAGATACTTCATTGGAAGTTGCTAAACTAAACGCCTCGGTATTATGTAATCATAGATAACTGTATTCATGCTGGAATATTTCTAGCATGAATACAGTTATCTATTCTTAACACTTGGATCGTGGGTATGGTTCATTTCTTGAAAATCCTACGGGTGCTTCGATTCTTTTGATAATACTGTGTGTGCAATTTTATGTGGACTATGTTCGGATACCACTGTGTGTAAGTGACTACTCCTTATATTCCCTTCTAGCGCGATTCTTCCAATGCATAAATATTCGAGCCAGTTGAAGGTTTTACTACTTTAATATAAAATCTGCTACAATCTATTCCGCTTCCTTTTGTTTGAATAATTGGGAATGCTTCTTGAGAACTTAGGAATAATTTATGCATTTCTTGACGAGATATTTTTCTAAGTTCTGCCACAATACCGTTACATCTCAAAAACAAAGAATAACGTTAGACAGCAAATCCTAATGTAGCTCACTGAATGTTTGTTCTGATATTCACTTCGTTGTAGAAATAGCCTCACAACAAAGGCTATTGTCTTCCCATGGATTTAATTTTTTAGGGATATGTTGCTTTATTCGCGTGTGTGCGCTTTAAATAAAACTGCTTGTAGGCACAAAAGTTTTTATGTTAAAAGTAGGACTGCATATTTAACATGATAAACGCTATTTTTCACCAACAAATTTTATCAGTATTGCATCGTTCTGTGAATATCTGACAAACTTTTCCTGGGCCCGAGAATGTTATTAACTGGCATGCGCGTTGCTATGCGGCATATGTGGATAGAAACAAACCAGAGCATCTTATCTCTTATGAAGAGATGCCGACCATATGCTCCGCACAGCAATAAAATAGTTTATTTAATTTACGTCAGCTGGTAGTGAAAATGCCGTTCTTGTAACGCAGCATCAATTTTTTTTTGGCAGTAATTTTCACTGTTCAAGAAGAAAACGTCAAACTTACATCTAAACTCGCCGGCGTTTAAAACCCACCAACAAGATTAAAGTAAACAAAATGCCCAGACAATCAAGTTAAAGAGAAATGTGCCTGGAATAGTAAAACATATCTTATTTATGCTTTTAAATAGTGAGTGAGAAATATCTTCTTTCTTTTTTTTCCCCCTGATCAACACATAAGTGGAACAGTACCACAGACTCTACTGTAGTTTATCCAAAATATCTGCTTTTTTTAAAGATATTACTAGGCCAAAATACTGTATAATACATAACTCGATAAATAATCATATTCAAAAGAAATAACCGTAGTTTCTACATATCATCTGTGAGTACATTTGTTATTAACACTTGAATTAACTACCTATTTTTACTATAGATGCCAAATTACGCTTTATTCATTAAGAATAAAACATAATTAATTAAGCAAACTCTTAATGTACTCGAGAGCATTAACTTAATTAAAATATTACTTGGTTTTTAATTTATCTTTTAGCATCACATACTCTGGTCCTATTCCTGTTTTTTTTTTTTTTTGATAAGAGAATGAGCAACAAGAGCTACTTACTCTGGGACTGGTACATAGGATACAAATAATATATATATTTTGAAAGTATGTTTATGTTCATGTTTAATAAAAACAAAAGTTGATTTGCGACCACTGACAATTCTTCCTCCCCATCCACTGTCTCTCAGCTTGCTTCCTTGTTAATCCCCTTCCATATGTCGGGACTCCATTCTTTCCCCCGGCCCCTCATTTTTTTCTCTGTGAATCTTTTATGACGGAGATTACTTCTGGAGCTTAGATGAACTTTTATAGAACGATAAGAATCAAAGCTTAGACTAAAGAATTTGGAAGGGCCATGGCCTCAACCTACGAGGGATCCCTCGTAGGTTGAAGCTATAGCTATTCCAAATTCTTTAGTTTATACTGTTATATATCATCTGGCGTCTCTCATATTGTGAAGTTATACCTCACAATATGAGAGACGCTATATAACTGGGTTCTCACTTATTGTGAGAGGCCAAACAGCCTTGAAACGGCCGTCTGGGTGGTGGTATCCAACTGAGATTAAGTAACAATAGTCTTCTCCACTGGTGAAGCGTTGCTTATCCGAGGTAATGCAATATCAGGTAACTCGTTATGAGGGTATTCAAAATATGAAATATGATAAAAACGATGGCATTTTCACCTTCTTCACTTACGCATAACAATGATACTATTACATTAACCATTATGTCAAACGAATCTTTTGATTCGTTTAACAAAAGTTAACTTTAAGTTTATTAAAGAAGTTAACCTTTATTTAAATTATAATTCAATCCGATTTACAAAAAATCTTCACATAAAAAGCACCAGCGATCCCTCTTTTTGAAAATAACTTTGGGGAGGGATATATCTTTTGTTCCGTTTCCTTATAAGGTGATGACTGTTCTACGACTTCATTAACTTTAGCCCTTGGCAGACATACTCTGGTCCTATTCGTGTTTTCTTGACAAAAGAATCAGCAAAAATAGTTACATATTCCTGGACCAGTTCATGTTCTATATAAGACGCAATTTTTTTTATATATTTTGAAAATGTGTTTATGTTCATATTTAATAAAATAATAATTATTTTTATTGTATATCAGTTAATTACGCCTACATGAGTTTAGGAGTTGACAGTGGCTCGAGTGCAGGTAACTGTTAAATACGACGATGTCTTTGTATTCTCTATCTTGTAAACTCCATTGACATTATGTGGTCGTCCAGGAATTTTAAGATTTGACTCGAAAGATTAATCATACGAAGTAGCAACTTCTGCGCACATTCACAATGTAGATGCTCGTTGTTTCATGCAGCTGACAGTTCACATGCAGTGCATTCCTCGCCCTTTTCGAACACCTGGCGCAGCTTCATGAGTGGTGTATGTGCAGCACATCTGGAGTCCATTCTACTGTAAGCTCATATTCAATACACTTTATTGCCCTTTTCGCAAGCAGCATTTGGCAGTAATGAAGGGGTATTCGCATCGTCCAACACTTAACGGCCGAAACTGTCGATCCATTTAACGTACAAGGCAAACAGCTCCCAGGAAAGTATGATCCCAATAAACACTGTCGATGGGAACCGAACAGTGGTGGCAAACATTTCGTCGATATATCGGCTTTATGTCGAAACGAGGTGGCCACTAAATATCATATTCATTATTCAGGCTTGATTTACAGAAGCAGAAATCAGATTGGATCCTGAAACCGCTGAGAAACAAAAAAATATATTAACTCTTTTTAGCATACTGCAGATAAGGATGGGAGAGAAGGAAACGGCCAAAAGAAAGATCTCTGTCAAGTGTTTTTATCACTTAGTACTAATATTTTTATTATAGAACGTTGTTTGGTTTTACAGTAGCAAATGATTCACGATACGTAATAATTCTGAAAATTTTATTGTATTACATCATTTTTTTGAGAGCAATGTTTTTCCCAGGATAATAACTCTAGTAGATTTCTTTTCATATCATTAACTGTAATTTATTGCTGTCTTCAATTATAAATATTAAAATGTCTTCAATATTAAAAATTAAATTAGTAATTTGGAAAGAACCGGATATACAGTGTATTAAAATATAACTTTCAGAATTATTTTTAATTAACATTTTAAAAACGGATTACATAATTTTAATATAAAAGTTTTGTTGAATCTTGCTAGATTTGTTTCCATGAAAATTGCTTTTACTAATCAAAAATTATTTTACTTCCTAGAACTTGTTACATCTTACAGGTTAAAGCTAAAACTTCGAAAACGACTTCAAGATTGTAACAGCACTGGACTAAATAAAGACGTTTAGCAGGTGGTTGACAGCACCTAGGTGATGCAAGCCTGAATTTTGGAAAACTCTCCGTCTGGACCACCTTCACAAGAAGCTTAAACGAAAAATGTTCTCACTTACCAGTGATCAATTAAATCCTCCATAAGTTGTCCAGTTGCTAAGCTATACAGACCACATCCACTAAGCAGTTCCTCACAGGCATATTTCTTAGCACTCTTTAATCTAGTCGCCCTTCTTTGTACCTCCTCTAGAAGTTCGTTATCTTCCTTTAGATGCGGCTTCCAGACGCAATATTCCAAGCGTCGTCTCACCATAAATCTTACAGAGAGGGATAATGCCTTTCTTTCTATTTGCAAAAATTACTAAAAATAAAAGGTAGAATACCATACGTTGGCGTTAAAATAAGAACCAAGCGTCCCACATATGTATCATTCCAGGTCTGAAGGCAATCTTACCCCATTAATCTACATAACCAAGTGATCCCATGTGCTTATCCTTCCTACTGTTTGCACTTGATGTAGAATTTCATGTCTTTCTGTAAATCTTTCTCATACAAAATATTCTTTAATTCCCTAAGTGCAATGCCTTGCAGTTAGTAGCATTAAACTTGAGCAGCCATTTTCAGGAGACATACTAACAAACCGTTTAAGAACATGCAAACCCGTTTTATAACCCAAAAAGGCAAACCTACTTTCGGAACAGAACGAATCGCAAATCTCTTTAGCTAGGAAAAGAAAACTGCTCAATATCATGAGAAGTTTTTTTTTCTAGTATTTTATCTGCATCTTTACATAATTTAATTGTATTATGATCATGGAAGATCATATCATTACTGTAACGCTGAAGAACGAATCATACAGCTGAGATTATCTTGTAACGGATTTATGTATGAAGAAAATACTTTAAATGCGTTTTATTCATAGATTTATCGTAATCCTTCAGAGGAACATTTAAATGATCTAAGGAATTTATCTTGATAGATCAAGGTGAATTCCTTAGATCAAAGCAATGCGTACACAACTCCGACAATGAATATAGAAAGAATAGAAATTACAATTCTCTCTTCATATATTTGTTGGCGAACATTTTGTTTTTCTATCCCAAAGGCCTTTTTGAATTTGCGGTTAAGTCCCTAGGCACCTGTCTTTAAAGTCAAAGTTCGTATCTAGCAGACGAAAATGAGAACAGACCTTTCAAGAGAAGAGGCCTTGAATTGCCGTTCTCGGACTATCTCCGCAATTTTTTTCTCACAAAAGAGACAAAACAACCTTAGAACTCATGCTATTTATTATTACCATAACAGAAGCGAAATCTGATTTTCAACAGTAAGTGCGTTCCTTCGCCTTTCCCCATGAATAATTCAAGAAATAGTCCAGGCGTACCAAGCCGGTTTAATCTTAAATGTATAAAAATTAGTTGAGGACCCATTTTCTACGCCTAGAGCAGTGCGATGCTTATTCCATACTTTTGCTGAAAAAATAGAATTAGTTATCCTTCAAACAGCATAGCAAGCTAGCAGGATAGATTGCTTTCAGTTATTTATTTAAAATACACTAACCAAATCTGGATAGGTTTTTTTATGAAAATTAAAGACATAGTGGAGATTACTAATAATGGAAGCGATGCAATTCCATATGATGAGTCACCTGGTGGAAGTGATGACTCGGTCGTATATAAGAGATATTATTACTCGAAGGGTGGTCCCCAAATGTGACTGGGTAATTTATGAAAGAGGCTTCGTAAGGATGGCACCTTTGCTTAAGAAAAATATGAAACTTGCTTTCGATCTTATGCTTGAGAAGTTTACAGTGTAACTTGAATCCTTAAGCATTCAAATTAGGTCCATATAGAACAAAACTTCAATTTTTAACTTTCTTAATTTTTGCCCAAAGTATTGCAAACGTTTGTTTCTTAATTAAATGGAAAATTATTTTTATTCTCGTGCAGAGCGTATTGTTGGGTTGCTTTATTTTTCAAATTATATAAGTTATTTATATTAAATCATATATTTAGATAACGATAATCACAACATGCATCTTTCCCATTAATAATGGGAAGAATATTCATACATGGTCTTTTCAATATACTTTTTAATATGGTTACATATCGCATAAAATATTCACCACATTTTATTCGTGAACAAAAAGAAATGAATTATTTTATTATGGTTCCAGAAACTTTACTTCCAACGGAAAATGAATAAATAAGAAACTCCCTCCACTTGCATTCAAAAAGCAATCCTTAGTGCACACGTACGAAAGCGCTCTTAAGAACAAATTTTTGAATTTATATATTATGTACCTTTAAATAAATGGAATCCTGGCTTTAACAACTCTGGATCTATTGTAATATTTCTGCCCTCTGCACTTCGAACTCTCCTCTCGGGTCCAAGACTACTAGAGGAACAAATGTGCGCGTCTCCTAACGGCATGCGACTGACATATAGATGAACAGAACTCTCGTTCCTTTCCTCCTCTCCAATTCTTGGAGAGTCGGCAAAAACCCTGAAAAAAAATTAAAAATGCAAACTGTAATTATACTTTGGCAACAAAATTAGAGTACAGCAGTTCTGAGACTCTGAATTGCTATCTCACAAGATGAGAGTATAACAATTCACAATCTCAGATGAATCTAATTATGATGGTATAAAAAGAAATTGAAGAATGTCAAGATCGTGAGTATACGTAGTTATTAAAGCCATTTTTGAATGAAGTGCTTCGAAATTCTGCAAATGCACACTCTAGAGATAAGATAAAATAAAGGGTGGACATTTTGGTCGAAGAACGAAGTAGTATGTGAGCAGTCCACTACTGAAAATGTTACAGAGAATTGAAAGTTTGTGTTCCTTTCAGCATTAGATTGGTTTAAAGAAGTAGATTCGGAGATGCATATAAATTTAATCATTTGTTTATTATCACACAAAACAGGGATGGGATTAAACATGAATAAAAAATATGTTACAGCCATACATTGACGATTTCCCAAAATGTTCTTTTGTATCAAGGCAACAAAAGCCATGAGACATCAATATATTGTGTTTGTAAACTGCTTGTATTCCATGGCTGGGTTGCCTGTTTTATGGATGAAAACCTCCGTTTCCTGGAAGGGGGGGAGGCATGTAATCCTTCCCAGATTAATTTTGCCGCTGCCTTTTAAACACGACTGGAAGGATGGCGATCATAGCCAGTGCGCTATTCTCTAACTCTTTATTCACAAACATAGGTACTGCGAAAAATACCATATTTATCAAAATTAAAGAGCCCTCGAAGAAAACGTATACCCAACTTTTTTAAACCCAAATTGAAAAAAAAAATAAATAAAATAACATTTGGCAGCGTGTTTTATTTTAGACAATATAGTGGAAAATATCTGCCAGTTTTCATAATCAGATTCTGTTCACCTTTTTGCTGATAATGTTGCCCAGCAGCATCTCTATACTCAGGAGGTGGTCGCGTGCGAGTGCAGAATTACTCATACCGTTTGTTCAAATCCACGTGAATACCACAAAAGTACGTTAATATTCTTCTGCTTTATCTATTGGACTGTTCTGACTCTCTGTGGCCCCTCAGAAATATAAACAGAAAACGTATTTATTAAATCATATTTGTAATCTGTGATAGAACAAGTTAAAGCTGATTCTGCAGTAAATTATAAATTTAATTGGAAAATGCAATCGCCTCTTAGAAACGTCAAATTAAAGGCCTTCGGCCAATTATTTTCAACATTATTTCTTCTTTTTCTAAGCTCTGCTAGATTTTTTCAGCTGCTTTTTGAAAGAAGCTGAAGGTGAATTGGTTGTTTTAAGAACTAATCATTTCACTGATTCATTTTCCCGTGTGTCTCGCATACACATTTCCAATTTTTATAGGCTATATGAGGGTTTATTCTGCTGAAACTTGAAAATGATTCATTTCTCACATTACTTATGGCCGCATGAACCTGCTGTGAATCGCCATTATGGTTTCTTGCATGTTGTTGTGATGGCGATCATACCCACGAGGGCTTTCTAGCATTGCAATACTCTAAATTACAAATCTTCGAATAAGAACAGCACCAAGGTTTAAAAAGCAATTTTTTTCGGAAAAGAATTGTGCATGACGCTTAAATAAATTCAGTAATGCGCTCTTCTGAAACAAAAATTCTTCCACGAACTCAAACAAATTTGACTTTTTACCATCAGCAAGTGTGGGATAACACAAATGTTATGAAATTAGTTTCGTGTTTTAATAAATTTGAACGTCTTTACTACGTAAATATAATATTTACGTAGGTCAACCGCAGACAGTAGAGACGACTGTTGTGGTTTTCCATGCTCAGTATTGATCTTGAGGACGTCATCTTGTTGTCTCTAACTTATACGACTTTTTTTGATGAACAAAAATTGTGCGCGTATTTTAGTGATCTCACCATATTCGATATCTATTAATGATCAGCGGAGTCTATTCTCTGAAACAAGATCGGAAACTAATTAATTGAAAACTAATTAACTGAGTAATTAATCTCTCTCTAGGAGAGATGATGGGATAATAATGGACATCTTATTGATCAGTCAAGTTTTGTCCACCGATATATAAAAAAGTCTATAAAGAAATCAGTGAGTGAAAGGGATTCTCCAGCAGTCTGCCTCGAAAAGGCAGAGAGTGCAGGTCCGTTGTTGTCATAGATTTCCGCTTCGCTTTTCACTGCTTTGTGTGGTGTTCGATTTGCTGGAGTACGAGGGAGGAACAATTGACAGTACTGTCATTACCTATGTTTCTCAATTACTCTTGGAGCATTTTGAGTACCCTATCGATGAAAGTATTTCACTGAAGTCCCTTATTCAAAGATTTCGCTCTCGTATTTCCGGCATGATGAATGAATTTGTTTGTCAAACAGGACAGGTTCAGAAGACAAAAGAAACAAAATAACAAAAACTACCTGTATCACTGACGAATTTATTATACATAAAACCATAAAAAAGAGCACTAATTTACTGATATATAGCAACGTTAACACAAATTTATAACTCCTGATGACTGACCTCACTGGGATATTTATTTTATATATTTGTCAAAAGAATCAAGGAATAATTAAAAAAGAAAAGAAAACTGTTACATCTCCATTTGATTATGTATACCCGAAATAATTAAAATACATATAAATCTCTTATGTATTACACTATTGGTTCAACTGCGGTCGTTGTACTTATAACATCCTGATTTACAATGATGCCAGTTAATAATTTGCGCAGACTCATCCATTACTTAATTTCGTATTTAAAAATTAACTTATTAAATCCTGGTTAATGACAAAAAATTCGATCTCTGGTTGTGATTTGTTTATCTTATTAGTCTCTTCATATCAGAAAAAATCATTTTCTGAGGGTATTAAACTTAAATCGGTTAAATTATTACTATTATTATGTATCAGTAAATTTCGCTATGGGTGATTTTATGGGACTACGATAATTTTATTCGTCGTGTTAATGATCCCAGTCAAAAATGTATTTCTTATCAGAATCTTTTAAATTTAAACTAGCTGGAATGAGTTATTGTTGGCGGTGACAAGAAATTTATATTTAAATTTTAATTTGGTTATTTTAACGCGGAAATTTTCTAATTTTCGAATCTGACGGCTGTGGTTGACCCATACCTAGATCTAATAAAAGGGTGGTTGAGTGGGAGAAGAGAGAGAGAGTGGTAATTAACGAACACTGCTCTTCGTGGACTAATATTATTAGGGGACTTCCCAAGGTTCGGTGTTGGGTCCACTGTTGTTTTGTATATTTATGAATATTGATGAAGGTATATCAAGCACAACGTTCAAGTTTTCAGACGATACAAAGGCTGGCAGGGTTGTTAATGACAGCAATGGCAGAAAATAATACTCTCATAAAATGATTTTTCCTGGCTACTGCAACAGGATCTAAAAAAGTTGGACAGGTGAGCTGAGAAGTGGCAACCGAAGTTTAATATTAAAAAATGCAAAGTACTGCATATGGGTAGAAGTAACTCCAGAGAAATGTACCAACTGTGTCGTAGGGAATGAAAAAGACCTAGAAATAACAGAAAAGGAAAAAGACCTGGGAGTAATTGTGCAGTCAGATATGAAATTTTCTGAGCAGTGCGGACAGGCTGCCAGTGCAGGTCATGGGGTCTTGTCAATGATATACAGGAATTTTGCTAGTAGGGAGAAGGAGGTGATTATTCCTTTGTATAAGGCAATAATGGTCAGGCCACGTCTTGAGTACTGCGTACAGGTCTGGAAACCTCATTTTAGGAAGGATGTAGAGTTTCTAGAACGAGTACAGAAAAGAGCAACAAGATTGGTGAGGAGAATGAAGAGGTGGACTTACCAAGAAAGGCTTAAATTCTGCAAATTGCAGCGTCTGGAGACCAAAAATCTGCTAGGTGATCTGATTGAGGTGAATAAGGCCTTGAATGGGTTGAGCAGGCTTAATGCTGATGGGATGCTTCCTCTTACTCAGATTACAAACCTGAGGGGGCATAAATTCAAATTGAGGAAAGACAGTTGTAGAATAGATGTTTGGAAATTTGCCTTTAGCCAGGGAGGGGGGGATTGATTGCTGGAACAAACCTCCATCTGTCGTTGTGGAAGCTGACAGACTTAATAAATTCAAGGAAGAACTGAACAAACTTTTGGAGCGAATGGTTGTGTGAAATGGGATTTTTTTTTTTTTAGCGGAATCTGTATAAGCTTGCTTTCTTGCATCACATGCCTCTACTAATGCTAATACAAAGGATACTAGGAAAGTTTTGCAATATGACGCAACAATGAATCACAGGAAGTTGCTTGTTGCTGCATGTTGAGACATGTTCATACGTGCATAGTAGCCGCCGCGCCAAGTCGATGGGCTCAGTTATTCATTAGTAGTGAGAGTGTAAAGTGCTTGCGATGGCATCGTGGTCACGAAATAAGATAAGGACAGTTTTGCGGTATAATTTCGTGCGTGGTTTAACCATAGACCAGTGCTTACAAGAAATGACTCTTGCACCAGATGATGATTGTCCACATCGTACAACGATATTCAGGTGGTATAGAGAATTCCAAAGGGGAAATTTCACTCTGGAGGATTCTGAGAGGCCGGGAAGGCCACGAACGTCAGTTACGGAGGAAAACGTTACTGCTGTGAGGAAAATGCTTGACGAAAACAGGCGAGTGACCTACCAACAGATAGAGGATACTTTGGGCCTAAATGCACCAGCAATTCGTTCGATTCTGCAAGATCATTTGCACGTGAAGAAACTTTGTTCTCTCTGGGTGCCGCATCAACTGACTGAAGAGCAGATGACACGACGTGTGACTTGGTGCCGGGAGATGTTAAAAAAGTTTGATAAGGGACAATCTTGGTATGTGAACAACATCGTGACAGGTGACGAGACTTGGCTGTACTATTACGATCTGCCGACCAAGGCTCAAAACAAAGTTTGGGTCTTTGATGATGACGACACACCCGTAATTGTCAGAAAATCCCGATCTGTAAAGAAGAAAATGATAGCTGTATTTTTCAAATCGAGTGGAATTGTGGAACGTGTCGTTTTGAACACGCAGAAGACAGTCACAGCTAAGTGGTATACTGAACAATGCCTGCCTAAAGTCATTGGATCTATGAAGAACCTGCGGCCAAAGTCAAGAATGATTTTTTTTTTTTTTTTTTTTTTTTTTGATTTGGTAGTTGTTGGCGCATCGGCTTCTGTGGCCATATTGCACCTCCCAAGGTTTTTTTTTTTTTTTTTTTTTTTTTTGATTTGGTAGTTGTTGGCGCATCGGCTTCTGTGGCCATATTGCACCTCCCAAGGTTCCGCCAGGTGGCGTCTAGTTATACAGCTTGTGCATTTCGTGCTCCTAATTAAAGGTGATTTATGTGAATTACAGTGAATGCTCGACCGTCCAAGTGATACAGAGGTCATCAGTGAGTGCCTGTCTACTGGTGCATGAAATTTCAGCTGCGTTGCTCCAGCCAAAGATAAGTATTTTATAATTTTCCCTCTTTGGCCTGCGACAATGAATTTTTCCAAGATGGACGATATCTTGTCATTTCTTATATAGCACGATGGCAGTTAGTGGACACTAGCACAACTGACCAACAGTGTTTTCCCTCGCTCTCGATCTCTCCGTGTCACCTCCCTGCCTGCGGCAATCACTGTACAGCAGGAGGTCCCTTTCACATTTGGGGAGAGCCTCGGTTTTGCAGCAGTGATTAACGGGATTATGTTGAGTGCGCGGGTGATATACTGTACGTAGTTCCCACTCTCATTCATACCGTTCTCTATGGAAGGGGAGACTAGACCGAAAAATACAGACAACTGCAAATTATGCAAAAAAGAGGTTAATAAAGACTGCAAAGGAGTCTACATCAAATGTTCGAAGTGCAAATGCCAAATTTGCCAAAGCTGCTCAGGTCTGTCTCAGATAAGCTTGAAAAAATTATCAAGCGCAGCACGCGCGAAATTCACTGCTTACTGCTGTCTGAAAAAGCCGACGAATGGACAAGTAAGCCCTTTCCAATCAGTACCGGATTCCCCCCCGAAATTGCTGCTCGACTCCCACCTGGCGTCGCCCAGCCCACTGCAGCATAGTAGAAGGCGGCACGCCAGTGACAGCCAGGTGTATTTCACCCAACTTGAACAACACGGCCGCGCTGGAGTTGTTTCTGTTCAAGGAGAGCGAACAGACCACGAAAATGGAAGTTCACACCAAAACGCACACACTAATCCGGAAGATTCAAAGTCTAAAAATACAGTACAGAAAGATACTGGCACAGTTGGTGACAAAACAGAACCAACAAATCCAGAAAATATTAGCCCCTCCCAGACAACAGGGGTTCAAAGCACGTCTTTCACCGATACCTTGGATCTTGGAGCTTCTTTGGATCCAACTATTGTACACGCCACAGTTGTAAAAATAAAGAAGGCGCTCGGAGATTTTATGTCAGCAGATACCAGTATGGTTACGAAAATTGCATCAAACTTCATTCACAGCCTTTGGGCTGACATGGAGGCACTAACAATGGCTCTAATAATAGATAATGAGAGGCTGAAGGCCAAGACGACCAGCACAGAATGTCGGGCAGATATTTTTGATCAACATATACTCTCCCCAGGAGGTTCCCTTGGAGGAAATCAATCGTTGATGAAAAAGACTTTTGCAGAGGCTGCAAAATCAAAATGGGGCCGACTTGATCCTGAGCGATCCCATCCATTGGAGAAAGTTAATTCCGGAAGACGGGGCGAAAAGCCTAGACAACTATCAACAGAAATGTCAAATGAACCACAGATGGTGGCCCATTCAGAGCCTGCCAAAACCCCCTGGATTTCTCGACCTGGTGATCCACGCAATATACTAATCCTAAGACCCACTGCTAACTCAGTGATACAGTCCAGTCAAGACATTAGGAATGCGGTGACAAACACACTCAAAACCGAGTATAAAGAAATGAAAGTTAAGAACATCAGACTCCTCCGGAACAAGGGTTTGTTAGTAGAGACTACAAACTCATATGATGCCACCAAAATCTGTACCTTGCCTGCACTCAAGAATGCAGGACTTTCAATAGAAAGGCCAAAAATGTCAAACCCAACAATTTTAGTCTATGGAGTTCCAAAAGATTATAGTAAGGCAGATATCTTGGACGACCTGTATCATAAAAATTTAAAAGATTATTCCTTCTCACAACAGGAGGTAAACGAGGGTACAACATTTAGGTTCAGCTCAGGTTCTGGAAACAGTATTACTAACTGGGTGATTGGATTCAATCCTGAACTTCTCCACTGTTTACTTCAAAACAATCGAATATATTTAGGCTTTACATCGCATAAGTTCAGAAAATTCACCGTAGTTAACAAATGTTTCAGGTGCCTGGCCTACGGGCACTCTGCACAAAATTGCTCTCATAAAACCGTGTCATGTAGTCACTGTGCCAATGGGGGTCACATCTTCGCAGAGTGCCCCAACAGAGAAGAATCACCAAAATGCATAAACTGTAAACGCAAGAACAAGGACTCCAATCACTCAGTCAGGGATGGCAAGTGCCCCGAGTTTTTAAAAGCGATGGAACTAGCAAATAAGCGTATCGTTGATGGATAATACAACTACAAGCAGAAATAACTTTGGCTATTCTCAAAATACAGACACAATTAGAATTTTACAGATAAACGCACAGCGCTCTCGAGCTGCAGCTGATGAGATCAGAAACGTAGCCATAGAACATAATTATGACATTGTCTGTCTACAGGAACCATATTATTCAACCCAAGTAGGTGGAACGGCGCATAAAATCATGGGCTACCCCAATTCCACTAGAATCATAGCAACTTGTGATCCTCCACCCAAAACTGCAATTGTTGTGTTTAATAACGAACTAGTTATTACTGCGATTACAGGAGAATGCTCAGCGAATGCTACCTGTATCCTCGTATCCTCTAGTTCCATCTCTTTCTACCTAACTTCACTATACTGTCCCCCCTCAGAAGATGTGCATATAGCATTGCATCTACTGGACAAGATCTGTGATAAATTCGCAAATAATAACTTGGTGGTGGCGGCGGACCTGAACGCCAAATCGACGTTCTGGAACAGTGGCTTCACTGATCCTCGGGGAGCCCAATTTGAAAATTTAATTATGGCTCACAGCCTTTGTATTAAAAATGTACAAAATAAACCATTTACTTTCTCCACTACCAACGGAGAATCAAACATTGACGTCACACTTACTTCCATAAGGATGGATGACAAAACTGGAAACTGGGACGTGAAACCCTCCTTGGTGAACAGCGATCACAGGGCTATCACGTTCAACATATCAAAGAACTCCCAACACAATGACTTGACTGTCCCTGTCCATGACTTAAGAAGATACCGTACGGATAAAGTCAACTGGAAAAAATTCGAGAATTATCTGCGTACAGTATTTAATGGGGAGGATGCAGAAGCATTAAACCAACTATCGGCTTCAGAATATGTAGACACTGTTCAGCAACATCTATATATAGCTATGTCAAACTCAAGTAAAAGGAAACATATAAGAAAGCCTTCAGTGCCATGGTGGAACGCTCAGCTTTCTGATTTGAGGCTTCAAACTCAACAAGCCAGACGCTTATATCAGCGTAGTAGACATCTTTCTAACGAGGACGTTGAAAGGCTGAAAAACAGTTATAGAGAGAAAAGAAAATTATTGCATCGAGCCATATCTGAAAGTAAGAGGACCTGCTGGCAAAACTTGGTCAAAGATGTAGGGAATACCAACCCCTGGGGGATCATATATAAAATAATGAGGAATAAACTGATAAGTGGAGATATCTATCAGACTGTAATTAGTAATAACCTAGAAACAACAGACTGGCACTCTACTGTCGGAACGATCGTTGATAATTTGTTTCCAAAGGATCTACCTCACTGTGATACTCCAGAACAGGCAGAGATCAGGAGGAAAAACCAGAATTATGTTGGATCTACCGATGTTTGCCTTTTTACTCTCGTGGAACTAGGAGCTGCTACTGCTAAACTCAATAAGAAAAAATGCCCTGGCATTGACTTGCTAGAGAATTTGGTAATTGTGAAATTTTTTAAACTGTTTCCCAATATACTACTGAATATGTACAATAAATGCTTCCTCGAAGGACTTTTTCCCAAACCCTGGAAACTAGCTCTACTGAAAATTTTATATAAACCTGGAAAAGTCAAAACAAACCCAAGGGCGTACAGACCAATATCCCTCCTGGCTAACTTAGGGAAACTTTTTGAGAGATTAATTTCTCCCAGAATTGCAAGCATGTTATCGGACCAGCAATTGTGCTCAGATCATCAACACGGATTCAAAAAGGGTCACTCGACCGAAGATGCTATAATTTCTCTTCTGAAATACATCCAGGATTCTCACAGTAAGTATGTCTTGGTGGTGTTCGTGGACTTCGAGGGCGCATTCGACTCCCTCTGGTGGGAGAGCGCCCTCGGGTCGCTACGTTCAGCCATGTGTGATAATCATATCTACCAAATTATGAGATCATACTTTCAAGACAGACAGATCAAGGTTTGTGCCAAACACCTGACTTACAGCACGACTGCTTCCCGAGGGTGCCCGCAGGGTTCAGTCCTGGGGCCTCTCCTCTGGAATGCGGTCTTAGACCAATGGCTGACAAAGAAAAATGGAGATTGCAAAAAAATTGCATATGCAGACGACTTGGCGGTTGGCGTTACTGGAATGTCAAGAACAATCTTGGAACAAAAGATCCAAACAATATTGGATGATTTATCCAACTGGGCGAATCTAAATAAGCTCAAAATTTCCCCTACAAAAACAAATTTCATGGTTTTTCGAAAGCAATTCAATTATGGCAGACCTCCCAGAGTTATCCTAAATGGCTCACAAATCCCCTACGTATCCAGCACCAAGTACTTGGGACTTACAATAGATGACAAACTAAACTTTCATACTCACGTATCCAAAATTTCTGAGAAAATTAAAAACTTCACGGCTGGAATCGCAAGGATTTCCAGAAAAGAATGGGGCCTCAGCAAAAAGACGTTGTCTTTATATTATAAGACTATCTTCCTACCAATTGCTGCGTACGCAGCAGGTGTTTGGTTCTGGAGGGTCTCAAAAACTAAGATCAGGACTAAACTTCTTTCATTACAGCGTTCGGTGTTGCTCACACTTCTACAAGCTCCTCGGACGGTGTCGAATAATGCCCTACAAGTTCTAGCAGGAACCCTGCCTCTGGACCTTTATATCTCCTACAGGGGTATGATCTACAATCTCAAAAAAGGAATTTCTGTAAATATTTTTAACATTGTAACAGACCCTACGAACAGAATAAAAGAGGAAAAACGAAGACTCTGGAAGGAACTCACCGCTGTTTGGCAGCAAAGATGGGCTGAAAGTGAACATGGTGAAGTCACACGAAGATACATTTCAAATGTTGAATTCGCATCATTACCCACAGTCTCAAAATGGTTTGTGCCTAGCATGACTACATCATATTTAATGACTGGCCACGGATCGCTCAGGGCTAAACTTTTCGAAAGGAGCCTTGAGCCTGACCCTTTCTGTCACTGCGGAGCATCTGAGACATGGCAGCACGTTCTCTTTGAATGTAACGATTATTCGAATGAAAGACAGGTACTGCTGAGTAAAATAAATAATCTCTCAGAAAATAATGTACATTTGCTCATTGAAAATTCTGATGTCTTCACTACATTTCAACAGTTCTCTGCGACAGTTTTCAAGAAAAGACTTGCGGCTAGAAACTCTACTGTGGTGTCATAATGATCCAGATTAACTCACTTTTGGGAAGAACATATCGGAAGATAGCCATCAACACAACAGGAAATGACAGGTAGACCCCTTTCTCCTCTAAGTGATGCTGGATGGGATTACAAGAAGCTTTGTGTATAAACTGGCCTAAATTATTAGGAAGCTAACCTCGAAGAATTGTAATATTTATATGTAACTTAAATATTTATATGTAAATGTAAATTTATATGTAACTATTGGTAAGTAACAACTTATGTTGCTGTAAAACCGACTGTAAATAATCTTCAAATTCTGTTGCTAGAACTGTCAAACAGAGAGAGTGGTAAATCTCACTGTAATGTAAATAGTGATCAATGTTAACAGTTTATTTCCTTGTTAATGCTAAACTTAATAGGATAACTGATGTATAATGCTACTGATAACTGCAGGTCTCTTTACAAATGTTTGTCTTGGCTGTGTGACTTCAATGGGTTTTTGGAGCTCCAGCCTTGTTTTTTTTTTTTTTTTTTTTTTTTTTTGCTGGCTCTAGGCCTGAGCAGCCTGTGAGCGGGATAGCGGGCACCCACTGGTATTGCACTACCTCCAGTGGGTGCGGGATTTCGTGCACTTTGGCATGTAAAAGGTTTAAAAAAAAACCAGGTCTGGCTACTCGCGCCTGGGGACAGGCACCAGATAGCAGCTGCACAGGTATTGGCTGCTCCTTTGCAGAGGTCCTACATTCAATACAGATCCACTAGGTGGAGATGGGTTATGCCTAGGGGCCACCCTTGATACCAGGACACACACACACGTGTTTTGTACTGTTTCCTCAACTGTATTGTGAACAAAATATATATATATATATGCTAGGGTAATTATATAAATGAGAATGAAAATGTACATAAAATTGTATATAGATTATTGTTTATGTTTCTTGAAATTGTACATAATATTTGGGTGTGTAAATAAATGAAAAAAAATGAAAAAACCTCCCAAGGTTTTTGCAGTACTTTGATCCAAGCCCGAGGCGGGAATCGAACCCGCGACCTTTGGGTTGCCGGGTAGGTACTTTACCCACTCGGCTAGCCCGGTCGGCTAAGTCAAGAATGGACACCTGGTACCTCCATCACGATAATGCTCCAACTCACCGCGCCAAAGCCTGCACCGAATATTTGACCACGACAGGACTGAAACTTCTCGAGCACCCTCCCTACAATCCAGACCTTGCTCCCTGCGACTTTGCACTGTTCCCGCATGTGAAAATGAAGCTAAAAGGGAGGCAGTTTTCCAGTGATGAGGACCTTCTACGGGCTTGGGACAACGAGTGTGCTTTACTCCCTAGTGAAACTTGGCAGAACTGGTTTAAAGATTGGTTTCAGAGGATGGAGAGGTGTATTGAATGTAGAGGAAATTACTTTGAAAAATTAAATAAACAAAGCTGTATTGCAAAACTTTCCTAGTACCCTTTGTATAATTAGAAAATAAAGTTACGTGATGATTTTCTGTGAAAATTTTCTCTCTAAATAACCACTCCTATATCATGCGTTTTTATGTTGTTGTTTGTTATTTGGTTTTTAAGAGCATTAGCAACTAAGGCCATATTGCTCCGGGAATATGCGGTGGTCATTCCCTGACCTTTCCGCATTCTCCGTATTTTGTGGGTCACGGGCTCGAACCCCGGTCTAATCAAGAAGCGTGTGCTACACACTGCTGCTCCTGCCCACGAAGGCGCCGTGCGTTTTTATAAAAGTTAGTTCAATTTAGCCTTATTGACCGAATGAATTCGGAATTTTTCCGAAACTCATCATGAGACCATATTTGGCTGAACTAAAGAACAAAAAAGCAGATTATTACAATTCATTATTAATTAATTTACGCTTACTACAAACATCTAAATTAACTATAATTTGCAAGTTTTATACAAATAATGGTAAAATGTTCCCGCATACTTTTGCTGCTCTTAAGCAGATATAACAACTGTGAACCTGGTTCACAGTTGTTATATCTTGATATTCCTATCTGAAGATACACATAGGAAACTCTTCATGAATTGATGCTCATTGATCTAGATGTGAACTTAAGCAAGGGCTTCTCTCTTCAATTTCTCTATTAGTTTGTGAACTACTTGTTTAATATGAATCTCATTTTGTCATATTTCATTTCTTAGGCCGAATTTTAGCTGTAAATTCAACAAATTACAAAATCTGCTGAATCTGAATACCGGTTGTTACTCTTTAGCAGCATCTTCTTTCACTTCTGTTATTCCTAGCGAAAATAAGTACTAAAATATAAGTTTTTAAATCAAAATGGAACGTATTTATTTATTTCATTTGCAAACTGAAAATGAATATTCGCTAGAATGTTCAACATGAATGCGTTCGTCCTTTAACTACTTGTTCAATTAAAGTTCGTGTGTCGGAGCAAAATCTCGACTGAGAGTCGTCTTGCATTTTGCTCATAACTTTATCGTCCTTGCATGACGCGAAATGAGAGTCATAAATGATAATTTTCCAGGCCTGAGCCCTGTTTTGACCCACTTCAGTGAATCTCTAAACGGTCGTTCAACGAACTTTAATACCCGACTGAAAAATATTTATAGTGCCACATATGGAGCGCCGTTCGCTAAACTGTGTGTGATAGAATCATCGCGATGACATAAGTTCTTGGAAGAAAACCTAATATTCTGGATTTCTAATGAGGAGAAAAATTCTGACATCGCTGTAGCTATCTCAGATCATCAGAGAATTAAAGTCAAAATTCATAACAGCAGCGTTCACGGCATGACCAGCAACATTGGCTACTTACTCAACCATTTCAATATTCTTCCACCACATTTTCATGTTGGATGAATACCGGCGTTCGCATGTCTTTCCTGATTAATGATACCTGGTGTTTCGGAAATCGGTTTCTGCGTCTTTCTGTTTTCTGCCGCCTTAGCTTGGGTGCACTTTAGAGACAGGAGGACGATCGTTCGATCACGCAGGACGTTTTCTGCCAGCAAAAGTACGACGAAAGAGTAGCAGGTCTGTAGTAATCTCTGTAACGATCTGTAACTTCACGGAGACAAGTTCTGTTGTCTAGACAGCAGCAAACACAATATTCCTTCCAGGATGGAGTCCCGCCGTTCGTTTATTTGTTTTAAGACGAAAACAAAAAGGGTATTCCGTAAATTGAGTAAAGCCGCCTTCACAGGGCTTTCATCTGTACTATAATGAGCAGCTGCACATACTATGGGTTTAATATGTCCCAGGCGCATTCAGCTGTCAACTTTTATAGCATATTAATCGGTATTCTATTCCTGGGAGAAGCCAAGTTTGAATATAATTAAAACAGGATAACTCGAGTCATGAAGCGTTCGTAAAGTAATGTTTAAATTTCGTGTGTGAACGGAAAAAAAAAATCATACAACTGCGACCTGAGATCAAATAACTCGGTGCAGCATTAAAAGGACTTAATGAAGTTCCTCGCGTTATCAAAGGAATTTGAATTCGGACCTTTTCAAACTGGTTGCAAATGACATGGCCATTATACAGCTATTGAAGCAAATGCTTGCAATTTCGCTGGGTGAGACTGCAGAGAAAATTACATGAAAAACAACATTGTGATCTTTACCCAAGCCCTGAAATTTAAATATCCACATGAGGTCAGCGCTTTAAGAGACGAAGGTTGTTTTGGAGAAGAATGCTAAATGCACAATAAAAATTGTATTGCAGCTGATGAATAAATTAATGATCCAAATCACTGCAAAATTTGAGAGTTGAATACACTGTTTAAGAAATGTGAAGGCAACCCATATCGAAACTCCAAAAGCAAAGATGATTCAGTTGAATTTAATTAAAATGATAATTTTAATATCTTTAAAATAAAATTTATAAGAGAGAAGAACCTGTAAAGTAATATTCAAGTAAAGTGTAAAATGCTTTATTAAAATAATACAAAAGCAATATATCTCTAAAAGGCCCATAAAAGTATTCGAGTCGTAAAGGTCGATGTTTCTTTTTCACCAGGAATCTTATTTTGGCCCTTTCCACTTAGCAGTTGTAACTAAAGTGGTAACTTAGCAGTTGTTAATGAACTAAAAGGTGCGTCGAATCTTCCAATAAAATTGGCAAAATATATGATTCTCAGCATTTTAAAACATTTTTGCTAAAATTGGAATGTCAAAAAATTTTCCTTTGCAACCAAGAGGATATAATACGGACTAAGAAACTGATGCGAAGGTGTTTGTTTATACGATGATTCAGTGTGAATCATTTTTTTGTCATACTGTTTTTAAGTTTAAATTTTTTGCATCACTTTTTGTGTCAGTTTATTAATTTTTTTCGTATTTTTTATTAATAAGTGGTTTAAATAAATCACTGTACTTCAAACTACTTAAAAATCGCTCGTTTTTATACCAGAACTATCACAGTCCTGAACCTTGGATTAAAAAAATAAATAAATAAAATAAATTATATTATTTACATATTGTAATCTTACAATCAAGGTTTTATTATCCGTGGTAGTAAACAAATATCGTATGAATAAAGAGGGAAAAAAAAGAATATTTTATGTATATTAGTTTTTAAGCAACGAGGCCAAAAATGTTTTTTGGTATTATTCTGGAAAAATGCTCTACAGTGACTCTGATTGCTCTTCCCCTGTGCCTTTCATTTTAAAATAAGTAAAATGCATGGGAGTTTAATTAAATGCAAAAGGAATATTCATGTTTTCTACAGCATATTAAACAAATGTTCTGTTTATATCACGATAGGATCACATAGATCAGAAGATTACAAAAAAAAGCCATCTGACAATGAACAATATCATTAATCGTATTTTATGAAAATATGGATTTAAACCATGGATAATCCAAATTCTAATTGTACCGTACATAACCACTCAGCTAAATCAGGCCGCACTACTAGTAAGTGTTATTCAGGTGGCGCAAATATAGTCTAGGGCAGCGTTTCTCAACTAGAGGTAGTTGAATTAACGCGGACGGTTGAATTTTTTTTAATTTATGAAAATAGAACCAGACATAAAGAAACTACTGTCAAACAAGCTTAAGTGTCACATTAAGTCAATTATTTTTGTTAAATATTTGTTCAAGTTCTCCCGATTTATTGCATTTAATTGTTATTGATTACAAATAAATCACTATGTTAATGAAGTATTTTGTAGTTTATTTTGTATTGTTTTGTTTAATATTTGTTATTTAGTTTGTTAAATTTTTGTATTAAAAATGATATAAAAATAGGTAAATTTATATCATAGCCTTATTACGCGAATATACCTCTTAATACAAATACATATTTTAATGAGTGGTACCGAAATTTTTCAATTTTGGTTTCGGTGGTACAAGTATTTAAAAAGGTTGAGAACTGCTGGTCTAGCATTCTGGGTGAAACCTTGATCCAGCAGTTGATCAAAATCTAATTGTCGCATTTAATCCATAAAAAAAAAAAAAACAGGTCCCATCGAGTAGTCAAAATCCCTAGCATTACTACTGTTATGGGTATTACATCAAGTCAGCAATGTAACTTCATATTACTACTGACTGCAATATAATTTCTGTCCTGTTGATATTTGTAACCTAAGACGTATACGCGTCGTCAGTAAATCACTAATTAGCACGATTATATGCAAATGCTTCAAACATTGAAGCCAACTCTTTTTATATATATTGTCCTTGACAACGAAAAAGTAACTCGGGCCAGGCGATCTACCAACTTATTCTTTTCTTTTTCTTTTGATCAACTAATAATAAGCATCGCTTGTGACATTTTGCGAGTAGAGAAGGGATGGTATCTACCTGCTTTTCTTCTCTATTCTTCCTTTTCACGATAGGTGACAAATCCCGTGATTTATGCTCTAAAAATCTCTGTCATTTCGAAGTCAGCGCAACAGAATTGTTGAAACCATAATTGATTAATCAAATTAATTAAAGCACTCGCTGATTCAGCTCTCGGTACCTTCCCTTATTGACTATCGATCAATACCGAACAACCCTCGCATATCTCAATCACAAAGAATAAAATCAAATTATCTTTTCGGGAATCTTTCAGTAATAAAGTTATTTCTAACGAATACACACCTGTACATATAAATGTCTTGTATTAAAGTAAGCCTGTCTTTAATTCTGACCACTATATGAATTATAGCATTAGTATTGGTATGGACAAAAGGTATAAGGAAGCGGACTTTTTCTACATCAGCCAAAAAATTTAATTAATTAATAAAAGAAAACAGCGCATTCATATTACTTCCATTCCCACAAGTTAATTATCCAATTCTGCTTTGAATTTAGCTAGACGCACTGTCTCTATTAACATTTTTAGAGGTAACTTATTCCAGTGTTTGATAATCCGCTATCTATAGTTAATTTTCATGAGATCTAGTCTGTTACTTTCTGACCTTCATCATCCCCTTCAGCGTTCTATAAAGAGCGCTGAAGGGGATGAGCGAAATGGATGACGAAGGTCTCTTTATATACCTCAGTCTACTTGTCAAACTTTACAGTCCACATCTTAAGCCTTTCTTCATTGTTCTTTGAACCCTCTCCAGAATTGTCTTTTTTTAGGCGCTGTCTCCAGGCCTGAATACAACACTCCAAATGCGGTCAAACCATCGTCTTGTATAGAGGATAATGGCGTCCTTCTCTCTACCAGAAAAAGTCCTATAAATCATGTACAGGGCGTCACGTGCCTTCCTAGTCACCTGTTTAAACTGCACGGAAAATTTCATATCAGGTTTAATCGTAACACCTATCTTTCTGGTCTTGAACCACTTTCAGCTCCTCTATTCTAACTTACACGGGACTCCAGGATTTCTGTTCTTCAAATGCATAATCTTATATTCAAAAGTATTAAACATTTGTTTCCACTTTTCGGACCAGATATACAATCGATCAAAGTCTTGTTTTAAGCAAGCATCATTTATGAAAATTAAAAATAGTAGTGGACCAAACACTAAGCCCTCAGGGCGTCCACTTGTTACACCGGTCCAATATGAAGACTGACCATTTATGACAAACCCCTATCTCCTAGCTAACATGCAATCTAGCGCAGGATCTTACATCGGATCACGTAACATCCTACGTTTACATTATCATTGTATAACTTTTTTTCATGATGTATTGTTTCATAATCCATAGTGAAGTGAAGTGCAGTCAGCATTCCTGCAATTGTCAGCGGAATAACTCACAGTGAAAGTGTCCAGACCAGACTGTCTTAATGTGTTGCAGCTTGTATATAATAACTGTAAAATCTATATAATGCAATATAAGCTCTGTATAATAACTATACAATGCAATATAAACTCTGTATAGACTATATAATAAAATAATACTTTTGCACTAATCTACATGTTAGTAAACTCTGTATAATAACTATATAATGCAATGTAAGCTGTATGTAATCTATTAGCACGTTCTGTGTATTTTATGAATTTGTGGCCCCACGTAGTTTTTTATGTACTGGATGTAATGTGTCCAGTTAATTGTGAGATTCCTCTGGTTGCCTGTAGTGGGAATCGTGTCCTACATTTCTATGAATAAAGAATTTTATTATTATCATTAGTGCTAATACCAAACGAATAACATTTTAATGTAAAACCGTGGTTATCAAGATAGGTACTCTACAAAGATAGCTCCTTTCTATTTTGTAAAAAAATAACAGGCTTGGCTGTATAACATTCAAAAATAATCTGTTCTTAAAATTAATAGAGATCTGTAATGCATTACAATGTGCTTTGTATATTAATACATACTTGGCGTTAAGATGCACTAAAAATAGCACATCATAAATTACATCAACATGTAGTTGCATTATTAATATTGTAATATATTCTCACGCAGTACAATCGATCATAATATGCTGTGCAAGACTAATATTTCTTTTAGGTAGACCCAAAAATGTGAAGGTTATTAACCTTCTATAAAGACTCGTAATGTTTAGAGTCAAAGAGCACCTCATGATATGACTAATGCGTGTGACCAGAATTCTAATAAATATTAATCCACATGTGCAGAATATAAACCATATTTTACCAGAACATAACACTGATTTTACCAGACATGCTTATCTTTATTGTGGTTAACTAGTGAATACTGAAGAAATTATTATATAGAATAGTTATATTACATCACTTATACTACAAATATAATATAGAATAAATGTATACGATAAATATAAAGAGAATTGAAATTATAGCATATGAAAAGTGTATTACCGTTATCATCAATTAAACGGTAATTTAATTACTCATTATATTTAATTTGTAATGGTATTTATCACATGTTTAATGAAGTTAACCAAACTATAACCATGTTATCTCCTTGTTTCGCCTTCATGGGTAGCACAGTTGGTATAATCACCATCCTCCCTACACCAGGTGGAAAGGACCCAAGTTCAAATCCCGTCAATCACGCGAGGAATTTTTTATGGGCCTTTTTCACAAACGTGGCTGAGTTAGTCGGCCTCAGGCGAGGGTGGCGCGTATTTTTCTCCCGGAAATTCTGGTTTTTCGTCAAGCAAACAGAAAATCCACCACAGAACACATGCAGTTTACAGTCGGCGCAATACGGCGAATTGCCGTATTGCGCCGACTGTAAATTGCCGTATTTCGTCTAAAACCCTACAAACAAACAAAAAACACAATTTCCTTGTTTCAGTTTATCTTAAGAGTGATAACTCAAGTATTCTTAACCAGAGAGCAAATACCCAGATTCTGTAACTTGGAAGTTGCACGACAACGTATCTAGAAATTTTTGGGAGCTTTCTGCTCCCACTGAAGACAGATGCCAAATTTTCTCGATCTTAATCGTTAGGGCTTTTTCTGGCAGTGTCTCAAATTTTTAATTTATATCGGATTCACCATTTCAGGCGATGCTATAACAGTTGAAAAAGACATTGGCAACTTAGAACAGCAAATAAAGGTATTTGTACCGAAGTTGAAAAATCTGTCTCTGTCATTAGTGGAAACAGAAAGATCCCCACAATCAAAATCGAACGTAGTAAAAGGCACGAATCTTATTTGAAATATACACTGTCCTGCCACTTTATTCGGTACACCCCTGCTGTGCACACAAATGATAGTCCCACAATGTTGCAAGTCACACGACCACAGTTGTCGATATAAATTCAGCAGAATAACCTTTCTAGTACATTCCACGTTCGAAGTCCGTTAGTGATCTAACGGACTTCGAGTAGGTGCGAGGCGTGCTGGACAAAGCATCTTTGAAACGGCAGTTCTCCTGTTCACGCACCACAGTTTCAAGGGTGTATCGAGAATGGTGCAACGAACAGAAAAGATCCTCTCAACGGCGCTCCTGTGGAAGAAAATCGCTTGTTGATGAGAGAGGTCAGAGGAGGATGGCTAGAATTGTGCAAGCAAACAGACAGGCCACAAGGCGTACCTTTGTTATCAATGAAGAAAAAGAGAGCACGCCTCTTGTGGGCACAGCAACACCAGCACTGGACTATCGAGGATTGCAAAAAAGTTGCTTGGTCTGACGAGTCGTCGAAGATCCTGGTGCATCATGTTGATGGAAGGCTCAGAATTTGGCGAAAACAACATGAATCCATGGACCTGTCATGTCTGACGACTACTGTGCAAGGTGGTGGGGGCAGTATTATGGCGTGGGGAATGTTTTATTGGCACACGTTGGGTCCATTGATACTCATAGATTCACGTCTGAATGCCACATCGTTGCTGACCAAGTGCATCCGTTCATGTTCACAGCTTATCCTCAGTCAGATGGTTACTTCCATAATGCGCCGGTGCACAAGCCTGAATCACTATGGAATGGTTCCAGGAACATGACAATGACTTTTCTTTGCTGCAGTGGCCCGCTCAGTCCTCGGATCTCAATCCTATTGAACATCTTTGGGATGAGTTGGAAAGGGCTGTTCACTGCAGGCCTACACCTCCGTCGAATCTCAAGGAACTGCTTGGTGACACACTCATATCAGCATGGTACTCCATTCCTGCACAACGTTTCCAGCATCTTGTTCAATCCATGCCTAGACGAATTCAGGCTGTTTTGAAGGCTAAAGGAGGCTCAACACGCTACTAGGTAGGTGCACCTAATAAAGTGGCAGCATAGTGTATTTTATTTTATGGAAAGTCATTTAAGCCAGATTTAACTATTCTTAAACCCTAGATGTAGCTGTTATGAGTGAGAGAGAAATGTGTGCTTCCCATCAAGTTTATATTGAAACTATCCAAGCGCATTTAATTAATTTCCTTTGCTTCAGAACATATTGAATTCGTCATTAGGCCAGATTATAGTTATTTCTTCTTTCATCCAAGATATTACTAGGACTACTATTTTCTTTATTTATCAGAAATAGATCTGTCTTTGCAATCCCCCGGATGCAAAACCATGATTTCTTCACTTAAGTTAATATCTGAATTAAATCAATGTACATCGCATTCTTTATCTTCAATTTATATTCTAGCAGTGCGCAAAAAATAAGTAAATATGCGCATCAACTCGGGAATTTCGACAATTTTTCTTCTTGGTACAATACCCTATTTCTTCACACCGATTCAAATACAAATTTTATATTCCTACGAAGTGTCGTGGTAAATGAAGAAGAGAACCTTTCTTTACAAAAACTGTTAACCTATCGAACAGAATATTATAAAAATGGTCCGCTGCCTTACCATTAGAACACCAAAGCATGAGGAAATTACTTATTCCTATTATTTTCACGGACTGCAGAGCACATTCGCTGATGCTTGCAGATTATCGCTTTCATTCTCCTTCTTCCATCTCAGTGCTGCATCCATATTCGCCTTACTGTGCATACTTAGGCAGAATGTCACTCATCCGCAACGGAGGAGTTGCCCTTTCATTGGAATATTATTCGCAAATTGAAAATGGGTAATGGAGAACCAGGGGCATTTTTAAATAAAAGGCTGAGTGCACAGCTGATGGAAGCCGCGCAGAAGTAAAGCTAAGTAATTGTCTGCGGAAAGTCGTGATTTCAAACTTCGGATGAGAACGCAGAGTTCATCTCTTTGTTGCTGTTACCTCTCGAGCATTTTAAAATGAGAAAGTTTAACAGAGAAACCAATTGACCACACGTACAACCGTCCCAGGTCTTCAGGCACCGTATTTGATATTAATGCGTAATTTTCTATGCCCTTGGTTAGTAATAAGGAAGTAACTTCACCGACTACATATTTCTAAATATAGGCTCTTTGATACCCGCTGGACACTATTAGGCCTACTCCCGTCCCTAAGTTGTATGAATTGAAAATTATCACTCTCACACGATATTTACATCAAGGACATGCATTAAAAGCTGCTGCCCGAATGAAAAATATGGTAACTAAGCATGGTTTCACCATCTGTGCTCTGTCACAGATGGTGAAAGTCTTCTAAGTTGCAGGCAATCGCCTGGAATTCTGTTCTCCACATATCATTATCAAATTATTTCCAAAAACAATGGGAATGAAATAAGAACCCATCAGCGTAATATGCTGTAATTGTGCCACGAAAATATCAAAAGTGAGAAAATATTTGCTGTATCAAAGTATCCTGTGGGAAATAAAATAAATATATTCAAGAAAGCTGGATAACTGCAAAGTATGCACTGTTGATTTTGTACTTATGGCTGCTGGCGAATGTTAAATAAAAGAATTGTATCAAGAGTCCTTTCAATTGACTTGCATATATTTACTGATTAAAATTACAATAGATAATAAATATACATTTATTATGCAATATAATTGAATTATAATATTACAATATGATATTGTACAGCAGGGGTGGCCAACTTAATTTGTAATGCGATCTACTTTATTTTCTTCAAAATGTGTCGCGATCTACCATCTGAACAATTTCATTGCACGTGGTTAAAAAAAGTTAATAGTTAATGAACATATATTGAAAAATGTTGCTTATAAATTTTAAAATTAAATACAATTCATAATTCTTATTTTAAATTCATACGTATTTGAAGTTTGTGTCTTATGTCATCTGCCAAGCTTTCAAAATCGGGGATATACTGCGATAAGGCCAACCATAATAAATCTTCTGTATGCAAGTCCTTAAGAGTATAGCGATTCTTCGTGTTTGTTTGTTTGTTTCAAATACAAATACTATTCATACAGATATATTTCCAAAAGGCAAACATATTTCCAGAAGTCTTTTTTCTGATGATCTGGCTTTTAGGAAGATATCGTTTCGCAATGTAATAATTTCATTTTCAAATAATATTTTCTCTGTGTGAAAAATCTCAGCGATTTTTTCTACAATTGTTTCGTATTTAAGTGGGCATTAAATGGATAAGAAATACATTGAATTTAAAATCACTGAATCTGGTTTAAAAAATCATCGACAACTTTCTCAATTTCAGAAACATATTTCTCACTATTAAATTCAAAAACAGGATATTTTTGCAAATGATCGAATTGTTTTTCTTTGAGATCTGTAACCATTGCCAAAAATTGATATTTATATGCAGAAATACTACTAATCATGTCACCCACATTTTTATTTTTTCCTTGTAATTCCAAATTCAGATCACTTAATTTACTGGTAAAATCTGCCAAAAAAGCCAGATAACACAACCACTCCGTATCTTGTAGGTGCTGATAATCAATCTCCCCTTTCATCAACATTTTTTTTTAAATTTCATTCAGCAAATTTCGAAATGTCTGTAGAAACTTACCCCGACTCAACCATCTCACATCTGTGTGTAATATCTGGTTCATTTGCATTTTTAAACGTCTCCTTTGAAGAGATTGTCCTCTGATGGAATTCGCGATTTTGAAAGCTATGTCCATATCACTTTTAGTATTTAATCCTTTGCTGGCTAACGCTTGTTGGTGGATGATACAGTGGTAACTCAAAAAATCTGGGAATTCACCATCCTTTTGGTACAATGCGATGAATCCGTTAAGATGGTCCATCTGTTCTTATTGATACGAGCTTAAATAGTGATAATTTAATTTTTTCAATAAAATTTTTGAATGCGTTAAATATATCAAGACCTCTAGTTCTCTCTTTTAACGAAACCATGCCCCGCAGTTCTTCTCTAATGGCAAAATCATCGAAAACCATACGAATAACAACAAATTGAGCTATATCACTGACGTCTATACATTCATCCAGTTGTAAAGAAAAGGAAGGACACACAATTAGCAATATGAGCTCGCAATTGTTGGCTCACATTTTTACTCATTCTTTTGCTGCGTCGCATTGCAGTATTTCGAGATAATTGCAGATCTTGAAGAGCACTTTTAATTTAATTTTTTAGTTTTAAATTTTCAAAAAGAGTATCTGTTATTTCTAAAAATGCGTCTTTGATGAATTGACCATCAGAAAAGGGTTTGCATTTTTTTCAAAGAAGATGACTCACTTTAAATGATGCTACAGTCACTGCTTGAGATTGTAAATTAGGTGTCAAAAAAGCAATTTTGCTGTGCGAATAATCTGGATTTAAATTATTTTAATTTATTTTTTCTAAGATCACTATTAGGCGGAAAATCCATTTGGTATTTACCATGGAGTGCGTTAAAGTGCCTTTCTAAATTTACTTTCTTGGGTAATGCCACGGAAGTATTGAAAATCAAACAACAACATTTTTCTTTTATCATTACAAAAAGGTATTCCAGTTCCCACTCTTGATGAAAATGATACGTTTTATATATACGTTGATGAAGATGATACTCTTTTTCGTAGTATTCATTTTAAATCAAAGGTATTAAAATTAACGTATAAGTATTGTCCAGTTATTAATATTAAATAAGTTAAATAAGAATTCGATACATACACTATGCTCTCCACAACGTAAGTGCTTGAATTTTCACTAGACAAGCCTAGCGGCGACAAGAGTAGTCATGTGGTTCGACGGATTTGTAATGCGAGTATGCAATGGGGCCCATAATAATAATAACATTTAGGACTAATCTATTTTTTATTTATTTTTAAAATTCGTCGTGATCGACCGAAATTAAAGCCGCGATCGACTTGTTGGCCACCCCTGTTGTACAGTAAAGGCTGAAGTCTCAGATCAGGGTAGCTCTGAAGAAGACAAGCCCTTTCCAATTGAAAAGTCGATCTGAACTGTATTATATTATGTAATACAGTTCATTTCTTTGACTAAAGCAGGACGATGTCATTTTATCATTCATCATTGCAGTTGCATGGTCGTACGAGTCATACAGTACATCGTTAGTAGCTATTGGAGGGGAGGGTGGAAACTCGCTTTCCACTGTGGCTATCGTTGGGTGTCTCCTCATTAAGAAAACAACGTATTTTTAATTCCAGGCCTAAATCAGCTGTTCTCAAATGAAGAATTCCAGGCCGCAGGCAGGACAGAAGGTTTCGCAGTGGAGTGGACCGGGAAAAGGAGTATTTTTATGCCAAATCAAAATCTGTTTTATACAATAAGCACTATAAGGTTTTCTTGGGAAAAAAATACGCTTTTATAAATTACAAGCGCTGCAAAGCCGTTAAAGGAACATTTGTACTTGCTATATTGGATCGAACCGCGATGGTTTAATGGTTGAGTTCGACAACGGTCTTACATGTTCCAAACTGTGATTTGGCTGTCTTTAAAATCAACTAATTTTAGCTTTATCACGTCATGCTCGTTTAATTTTAGGAACCAAGAAAGGCTTACACTTTCCCCAATAGAGATTCGTTTTAATTTATTTTTTTTTTTATCCCACCTCACTGTCTGCATGAATTTAAATTGCTTAAAAATCATTCATGTCATGTAAATGATCGGTTGGCCTGTTTTTCTGGATGAAACCAGAGTTTTTAGAGAATAAATTTATCACCGCTGCAGCAAACCAACTAATTCAGCCATCACTTGATAAGTCCTTTAAGAAGCTCTTGACAATACATCTCCAATAATTTACTCCTCTCTGAAAACTGAAATCGTCTGACCTGTGCAAATGGGAGCATTGATGCTATTACAGTAAAGAAAAAGATCCCTTACCGTAATAGAAAAAAGTTATGACATCCCTCATTCTACTTTCTTCACAACTGCATTTTCATTACCATGCGACGACCTTCTCACCTTGAACTTGTGAAACATTTTGATGAATGACTACCATTAAGACGTCTTGTCGTCTTTCATACAGACTTGACTCTTTTGGAACCACACTTGTCTTACTTGCCGAGAACAAAGCCACACTTCAACCATAAATTCTCTTTCTCCATTAGTGGATGTCGTTCGTCACTGATACAAGCCTATTTTTCTATACTGACGGCAAGATAAAAACAAGAGAGATAGAAAGCATCACCAAACACCATTCTACGTCCATGACGGATACATTTCTTTAGCCGCAATATTAGTCTGACAACTTGGCGTCCACACGAAGCTTGGCACGATTATGGCAGTGAAGCAGTTTACTGGGTCAGCGGCGAGCCATTGATAAACCTCTTTTATATCAAGTGCGATGACAATAATGGAGAGAAGGAAGGAAACAGATTGGTGGTTACTGACATATTCTTCGGAAATACGTACGAAATAACTGACCAACTGCTGTCATCATTCGCACGGAAGTAGGTATTTTCATCAAAATTGCAGTTCGTTGTGGTTTTGTGTATTCAATAAAAAAAATAAGAAACTGGGTTATTCTTGCGATTATTTAAACTTTATTACGAGTACATCGAGGGGGTTTAAACAGAATTTGGTAAAATACATCGATCATGTATAATGTTTTCGCTTGATTTATCCAGGTCTAAAAAAAAACGGCTGTTCGATGGGTTAGCCAATTAAATGCGTATTCGACAGCATACGAATCGCTAACCACATTTGAAGATATCCGAAAAACTATCAAAACTAGTCAATCTCCACTCTGATTACAGTTTTCTGATTATGACAGCAACTTTTGCATGTCACAAAGATCAATTCGACCTCGTTTTAGTAAAGCTTTTGATAGGTAAGTAAACAGTTAAATTATATCTTAAGAGACACGATGCAAATAAATCATTCAGTGTCTCAGTAATATCTAATTACAAAACAACGATAAGAGGTACCAAAAACATTTTCGTTTATTGCCTTCACAAAAATTAGATTCGAAATATCATTGACTGAAATGCCATTTAAAAAAAACATACATAAAAATAATAAATAAATAAAGCAAAACTAATCTGCATAGTGCTTTGTATCATGGAATTATAACAAAAATAATTGTATCCTCAAATTGATGAAACTGTTATATGGAATATCTTAACAACATAGTGACAGTTCTCCTTGGTAGCTTTAGATGGTATTCTGCATTGCCACTTCTAACGCATGTGAAAAGGTCTGGGAATCCAGTCACGTTTGCAATTGGAGGATTTCTTTAGAGCTCTTCAATCAGACTCTAGTTAAACTATTTCAAGCGGAGGGGCGGAATTTCCCCCTTCAGTTACTCCGGGATTTTTGTGCCACAAAATATGCAAATCAGTCTGTGAACACAAACATTGTACAGACTAAGACACGTGTCCCGTACTAGAATTAGCCACTCATATTGGGAACGAATGAAGTGTAATTGCTTTTCTATTCGCAGCTGCCATTGTGAGGTAATCATGTTGTCCCATTATAGCTATTTCTAGAATCACTGGAGATGCATGTGAAGGTTATTTGTGGATGTTTAGCAATCATTATCTTGTTCAACAACCTATCGGATGTTGCACGAAAGAAATAAATGTTTAATGGAACTAAAGTGTAAGTATTAAAACTGTTTTACAACGAAATGGAAGGATAGTTGCATAATCAGATTATTTATTGAGTCCAGTCTTCTAGAGAGGATGCATTACTATGAAATTTGCACTTAAACCATTCTCACAAATAAGACTTTAGAAATATTATTAAGTTTTGACAGCCTATTTATCATATCAATTAACGGCGGGATTAGAAGACGTGGGAGCATTCGGAAGTTCTCGTTCTACATGCGGTAAAGTTTTCAAAATGGTCATTATATGTTTAATAGGTTGCCAGATGGAAAGACTCACACGTCTTCATGAGAAACACTAAACTAATATCATTATTAGGTTACTTTGTATTAGCGCCATGGCAACCGAAACCATGAATAATCAATGCTTGGTCTGTGAAAGTGTGTTCTAAGGCTGGATTTTCTGTTCAAAAGATGAACAACTCGAGTTCTTTGGATGGTTACATGTATTGTCTCCTGAATAATCTACCTTAAACTGTAATACATACGAAATATTATTATTAAAGAAAAAAGTTTGTCTTATGTGAGTAACAGTTTTTTTTTTTTTTTTTCGCAAAATCTTGTAGGGAGGGGGAAAGAGAATGAGAGAGGATTTTATTGAACTATTTATTTATTTATTTATTGTTATATAAAACATATTTATTAATTTTATTTGACTTATTAAATTGAAACAATTTGAGACGCTTTTGTACTGCATGAATACAATTTTCAACTACATGCCATAACGCGTTACATTCATTGCAACCTGGCGCAGTTAATGTACGTTTTTTTCATAATAAAACTAGGATTAAATCTGTAATAATATGCAGATCTTACCTGAAAAATATATGCATAATGATTAATATGCCGGAATATCATTAGAGATTTCATAACTCAACTTTTCAGTTTTATTAATTTTCCTCTTGAAAGTATATATCTTAAAATATAGAGACACGCAGAGTGGTCACCTTATCATGAAATGGAGCGTTATTTCAACAACAGAATTAGGTGTTCTATCATGTGATATAAACAGCCCTGGAGCAAAGGCTAACAAAACTGTACATAGTAACAGAATGGTTACAGACAGTTAAATCACAATACACTACAACAAAGACACGTTTCAGAATGTCGCAACTTGTACGAATGGTGTATCGCAGCCGGTGAATAAACCGGTTCCACTCCTGTTAACAAAGAACATGAAAGTGCGGTTACTGTGGGCTTACGAAGGCGAGATCGGAATACATTCAGGCATACACTGATAGGGGCTTTGCAGTAATGGGGAAGAGGGTGGAAGAGACTTTGGAAAAAAAACCATATTTTTGTATATTGTGTGCCTTGTATCATGCTCTAGTGTGAGATCTCTGAACCAGCTTGCCATCTAATTAATTGGCTTGAAGATCATCTCAACCCCGTACGTTTTACAGATTATTTTTTTTCTTCACCAACACCTTTTTATGTATTGAATTAAAACCACTGTTTCGTGTTGTGTTATTGTTTAGATATTTTTCAACAAGACCACAGAAAAGTTCCTGAACTTTTTTATGGTCTTTTGCTTAAATTACTTGAGTACCTGTTATTTAATAAGAATCCTCCTTTAACAGTGTTGATTTCCTCTCCACAGTTTTTGATATTATCGCAAATTTGCAAACATTTATACATTAAAGTTTTGATAATACCCGTTTTAATTTTTCCCGGTTATTGGATTCAAAGTTTACCTATCAGCTTCCTGAAAACAACCGTTCTTTCTCTTTAATCACCAGAACTCCAAGAACTCAAAGCCTAAACTTTTTAGTCTAATAAATGCTTAGATATTACTTGAATTTATGTAATTTTTCCTGTCCATGTTCCCAAATTATGAACACATCATCCAAGAAAAGGATCCGTAGGGAAGGCCTTGAAGTAGCCCGCCAGATGACTGCCTGCCCGCCCTCAAAGTTCTCCATTAACAGATCTGCAATGGGCTGAGACCTGTCTTATGTATGTATATTTTATCTTTTGTACTTAAAATAACCAGGTGTAAAACTTATAAGGGTTCTATTGGGTATTATCTTATTAGTTTGTGGCACTCTTACTACTTTGTGACAAATATCCCGACCCTGTCGCGGTATGTCAATATATTTATTGACATATATTTATTTATTGACATACCGCGGTGTTGTTTGTCGATCTGAGAATGTCGGTTTGTGATCTTTAAAAAGGACTGTGTTAATAAAAACAATTTAGAATAGAATAGGACCTAGGACAGACTAAAGGATTTGCAAAGCCCCCCCGACTGGCATTCACAAAGGATCTATTTTAGGAATAAATATTATTTATAAATTAAATTAAAATATTTAATATCATTACCAGCAAACGAACGTTATGTATAATTATGAACCTAAACAAAGTAAAATACGATTTGTTTTAACATACAGAGGAATTTGATAATCAAGAAATGAGATTACGTAACATACGATTCTAACCAAATCCCAAAAAAATACTTTTTAAGGAATTTTCATGTGTTACATTCGAACTAGAAAAAAAAAGTTAAATGCAAATTAGTTCTTTCTGTCTCTCTCTCTCTTCATTCATTCATTACGAGCACGATCCTGGGAGAAGGAGATTAAATTGAAAAGTAATCTACTTAAATGTACGAGTCTTGAGGGACAATGAAACACACCAAACTGAATGAAGAAACCAGAGATATCATTATCTCGTATTATGAAGAAATTACAAAGTATAGAAAATCACAACAAACATGGTTTTATTAAAAATCCTCTGAAATGATTCAAAAAGATGCAAATCTTGTTCAAATAAGTTTTTGCATTAATTAAATTCTGAAATATTTTGACAGAGATAAACCGATCCCAAATTTGATTCTACGTAGCACGTAGAACCAAAAGCAATCATTAAAAGGAATAGAATTTACCGTATTAAAAAAAAAAAAAACGAACAAACTTCGAAACATTCACAAAACATTTATGAGCGAAGTTGCTCTTTCTGGAGGGATCACATTGTAGTACAGAGAAATACTCCTCGTGCTATATTTAACTGTTGATTACTGCACACTGCTCAGCGGTCCACGGTGGCATGTGCGCAGCGCGCTCGCCTCTTGAGTAGAAGTAGCTGGGTTCGAATCCCACCAAAGGCATTTAGGAATTTATTCCTGCCTTCTTCCATTCAGGGTTGAGTTAGTCGGTCTCATGCCGTGGACGTGAGGGTTTTTCCGCCGGGTACTCCGGTTTTCCCTCACAGACCCAAAACCGACCTTAGAACACACACACGGTTACAGACCCGTACACACTTTCCTGAAAATTCAATACACCCGTTTTTGGGTGTAATGAATTTTCAAGAAATTTCCAAGGAACTATCCCCGCCCGGGAGAGGATAGTTCCTTGCTCCCACCAAATATTTTACACCTTAATGTCATGATTTCTTCTTTAAAATTTCAGTTAACTAAGCATCCTCATCTAAAATTTGGCCACAAAATCTCTTTGCATGGAAAAGTTTTTCTCAATATAAAAAAAAAAAGGTTTATGTTCATAAGTATTTTATATTTTATTCTCAGACACTTTTTTTGGAAATATCTGCGAAAAAAATAAAATATTTGAGAACAAAATATTTCGTGTGCAAAGAGCGTTTGTGGCCATTCTGAACAACTATTTTCCTACGTATGAATTAAATCAACAACAAAAATAAAAAATATATGTAATCTTAAAACACATTTTGAAAAGATTTTTAATTGCTATTATTCACTATTAGTTGGTTTATCATGCCATACAAAACAACCTGCACAAGCACTCTGCCTAATGGATCCCTTAACTACTGTAACCTTTTCTAACGATGCAAAGGTAGAATTTTGCACAGTACCTTTTGACCGTGTGCAGTAATGATTACAATAACTACTTCTTGGAATCGATAGCTAGGCACAAGGCTTGGCTTTGCAATTTTCTCAAACCAAGAAACATTGTAAAAGCATTTTAACCAACAAACCAAGGCAAAGATGCAGAGCATCTGCATCGATAACTGTTGTCAATAATTATCTTCAAAAAAGCACAGCTATTACCAAGTTATAATACGCCAGACATCCATCCCATTTTTGGGCAAATATAAAGGAAAAAAGGGCTAAATTCAGACCAAAGGTGTGTTGTTGCTCAGCAATAAATGTTCCTACACACAATTTACATACTGCTACACATGTGACAAGCCAATATAACTTTGCAATATTGCCACATCTGCGTATACCACTTATTGTAACTCTTCCCATCCTTGAAGTTCTTTTGTCTGATAAGAATTTTCCTGATGATAGTTGCTTTAACAGTTACTCTAGTCGCCCATGGTGTCATGGGCAAGTGTGTTCTTTAATAATGACTTCAGAAACGTTGTGACAGAAAAGTGTCTCCTTGTCTCTAGGGGTTCTGGGTGAATCTGAAACCCATTCATATTATAACACCCAATCAATATTCTATGCTGGTAATAATTTCCATAGACGCCTGTTAAGACTCTATAATTTAGCTTGGAACCAAGGAACAAGTTCATCAAGCTTGTCATCCCTATATATATAAAAAAATGACAAATCTTGTTGTGAGAATTACAGGGGAATAAGCCTTTTAAATGTTGGATATATATTATATGCACGATTATTGTCAGCAAAAACACGGATATATCTTGATACAGCTTTATATGAAGAACGAAATGGATTTAGAAAGGGAAGATCCTGTATTGACCCAGTTTTTACATTAAAAATTTTAATACAGAAAAACAGAGAATATAATATTGAAACACATTTCGCATTTATTGATTTCATGAAAGCTTTCGATATCGTCTCTAGAGGACGATTATGGGAAATTTTAAAACAATTAAATATCCCTAATTATTTATTAATGCTATAATGGATGTCTATCATAATAACAGAATTGCAATAAACCAACTCTGGTATAACTGAATGAAAATCAATCAATCTAAGAGTTGGTCAAGGATGGCCGATGTCACCATCGTTGTTTAATATTTATATAAATGCAATAGTCAAAAAAATGGAAGAATACTATCAATTGTCGATTTAAAATTGATCGAGTAACTAAATTAAATACTTTATTATTTGCGGATGATCAAATAATAATAATAACTCAAAATGAAGACGAATTTTTAAAGATCAATTTTTACCTTAAATAATATTGCTAAAACATTCGGAATGGAAAATTCAAATGAAAAGACTAAAGTTATGGCATTTAAAGGTAAATCCAATCAGAAGTAAAATAGTAATAGAAAATACCATCGTGTAACAAGTAAATTCATTTAAGTATCTTGGATGTTATCTTTCTTATGTCGAAGAAAAGGATATTAAATTAAAGCTTTCCAATATTTTAAAAGTTACAGGCTTGATTAACAATATCCTAACACCGAATAAAGATCAAAAGAATACAAGGATAAAAGCTTATAAGGTGATAGCGAGACCCACTTTGCTCTATGGAAGTGAAACGTGGACATTTAAACTAAAAGATGAGAAAAGGATTGAAAGTGCTGAAATGAAATTTATTCGCCGAATCAGTGGCTATAGATTATTGGACAAGAAGAAAAGTTCTGATATTAGCAAAGAATTAGGAATTGATTCAATAATAAATAGAATCTACAAATACAGAGGAAAATGGATTAATCATTTAGACAGGGTGCACCCAGCAAGATTACCAAAGAAGATTATGAAATATCGACCAGCTGAAAGAAGAGATCCAGGACCTCAGAAGAAAAGATGGACTGAGACCGGAACAGGCCATCTGGCCTAAATCCTTGAAATGATGATGACGATCAATACTCTAATAACTTGAAGACTAGAGACAATAGGCAGATAAGGGTCAAATCATACTTACGTCTGCAAGCATTTCTAATGTTATTCTCTCCAAAATTTTGGTGATAATATAAAGTTATTGTATTAATGAATATTAAATTTCACTAGAAAAAACAAGCCAAATTCTCTGAATATCTAGAAATGCGTATAATTTTAATTTTGTATATTTAGCTGAATTCCTATTATTTTAAAAATAAGAAACAAATGGTGAGACAGCGGCCCAGGGAAGTGAGGCCTATCAAAATATTCTATTCTTTTTCATTTTTTTTCTTTACTTGTTCCTTTTCAAACTTTTGTAATGGACAGAATCTGACTTTAAATAACGGGGTATCTTCAAAAATTCAATTTTCTGACCCACCCTATTTGTAAATTTTGAAACTTGGGAAAGGGAGGCGAGTTGATAATGTAATACTGGAAGCAAGAACTGTAAGGTTAAGAATCCCTCTCCATTAAATTCATTATTATTTTCTACTGAATATCCGAATTGCGTTTGCATGCGTTAAAAAGGCCTCTTCCCTGTTCATAATCTCAGAAGTACCAGAGATCTCAGCCATCGAGGTAACATCCTTAACAAGTAACATAAACCTTATGCCTTAATTGAAAGGGAAAAAGAAGTACGCAGTTTAAAAGCGTTTTAATATTATTGCACGTTATTTCTATAACGATATGCGAGGCATTTCAGGATAACTTTTGAAAGCTGTCGGGGCGAAAAAAGTTCCAATTTGCATGTCGCCAAAACATCCCAAAGGTCCAATTCTTTAACTCGTTCTAGATAGCTAAAGATAAGCGACCAAAAAACCTATTAAGACTGCTGAGAACGGGCAATTTTCTTATCTACAGTAATTTATTGAATTGATTGTGCCAGACGTCACGCGGAACAACAGACATTTTTCAAATACAAGCCACATTTTCAATACTAAAAAAATAAAGAGAAAAAAAGGGAACTTCAAATGTGCAACTCCAATAGTAACAATGAACTTTCCGCGCTACTGCTAAAGATTGATGGTGTTTGGTATAACAGCAAACAAAATAAATTATCTGAAAAGAAAACCTAATGCCTACTACTGGTGACAATTAAAGCGCGGATTTTCTTAGTGGGTGGACAACTCTGCTAACCTGCGCTTTTTTGAAGTGGAAAAACTAGCCAATCTATCTAACATTTGTGACAGTACAGTTTAAAATCACACTAGCATGACAATAAAGAAATCAAGTTCCTGCCACTTTCAGACTAAGTGAGCAAGAATGCGGTCTTGAGTACCAGCCTTACAGCATTCTTTTAAAGTTTTATAGGAAGCTCGTTTGCGAAAATATTTCCGCTATAGTGAGGAGAAATTCTATAGGCGGTTGAAGATCATTAGTTACTGCCCTCTTCTACCACATTCATTCCGTATATCTTGCACCTACAATTCGTGGTACCGACTGCTGAGCAGTGCTTTTCTTAGACCAATATTGTGTTGATGAGAGGGGTAGAATTGTAAAGTAAATGCTTTAAGGAGTAGATAGTGAATCTTGACTTACCTATATACATTCACCCTACTATAATAGTGGGGAGAATTTATATCCCACTAAACTCCCACTAAAGCAGTACTGATCTTGTTTATATTGGCTAGACCAAATCTTTAGTTTTCATGTACAATCATGCTGCCTCCTGGGCAAAACTCAATTCCACTTGCTGTGCTAGGAATTACGGATTACAAAACGCTACTCGAAATCAATTCGAAAGAGATGTACCGCGTTTATCAGTTATGGATCCTATAAACTGTAGAGAAGTTGCCACTGTTGTTCCTGGGTTGGACAATCTTTTTTTTTTCTACAAGAAAAGCGGCATCATACATTGATAAACAGTGCTTACTGAGAAACTCAGGCAGTTAGAAAGTACTTCCCGTTCAAGTAATGATGCTGTAATCCTTCGACAAGGGCTTGCATTTAAATGAAGTACTTTCATTTTTTTAAACTCTTCCAAGGTTAGGTATATGTCAAGTTGCAAAGCAACTAAGGTTATGAGGAGTCAGTATATTGTGTTCTGTAATTATGGTTGATTTGCTGGACGAAACGCGCGATAAAAATCATGAAAACCTCGCCTGAACCGCTCAAGTGGCAGCGATTCATCACAGTAATTCCAATTAATGGTAACATGTTATCAACATTATACCAATTTTTAAGAAAGGGTCCAGAGGAGAATGCAAGAACTATAGGGGAATCAACCTATTATTGCCACTGTGCTAAAATCTTTGAGCGAATTCTTGAGAAATTATTGAGGAATAAAATAGAAGAGAGAATGCGGGAAGAACAGTATGGATTTAGAAGATGAAGGTCAACGACTGACTTGATAGTTGCCTTAAGAGAATTGCTAAAAAGACACTGGGAATTTGCCGAGAGCCTTTTTCTGGTATTCTTAAACATCGAAAACGCATATGATAGTGTGCAAAGAGAAAAAGTGTGGGAAAGTTCGGAGGAAATGGTAATAGATAGGGAGGAGGTAGTGATGATTAAAAATATGTATTTAAAGTGTGAAAGTTGTGTGAGGACAAAATTTCAGATTGGTTTTCAGTGACCAATGGACTTCGACAGTGTATTATCACCACTATTTTTTATTGTTGTCATGTAAAATATCCTTGCAGCTGTGTTTGCAGATGATGTTGTCCTTTGGGAAAACAAGGAAGAAGAACTTCAAGAGAAACTAAGATGAAAATGAGATGAAATCCTTTGATATGAAAATGGACAAGAAGAGGCCGAGAGGAAGACTCTGAAAGAGGTGGAGAGATCAAATTAGAGAAGATGAGGAAACAAAGGGAACTGAATGGGAGAGAATGATAGAAGACAAGATCTGGGAAGACAGAAAAAGATGGAAAGCTTTGACTCACCTGACCCAACGTTAGGTTGAAACAGTGATGAAGACGTTATCAAGAGAACGTTATTAACGAAATCTTTATGTCCGTTGTACGTTACTCGTCAAAATTAAAATTAGCAAATATATCGCATGTATAACTGGCATTTATTTACAGCGTTGGGAATTATTGTTTTCAGTGAATCGTGAAAATTCGGTCAGCTATCAAAGTTTATCTTCAGTTGTTGGTATTATGAAAGTTAACTTCTCAGAACTTAAGAATGAGAAGCTCAAGTGGATTTTATATCGCTACTTATTAATTTTACGCGCGAATAATTTACGTTAAATGAAATGTGCAGGGATCCAAAGTATAATTAATAACGTAATTCAAGAAAAATGTTTTAACTAACTCCACCTATTTAATTACTCTATTCCCTTACATCGAATTGCTCTTCGATAATCTATGTAGCAGTCAGTACACCAAGTCATGAGAAATTTACAGAGACACCACTCTTTAAATGAAAGTTGAGCGGTCGATGGTTATTCCCATATATAATAAGTGGATATTTAAATCGAGCCATAATTCATACTCTCATCACAGTTAATGTGCAGACCACTTTATGCGGAAACTATCTATCGATTTAACTGTAATAAGTGATGTGGCTAACTAAAAACGACCACCAGTGCACATGCCCGTTTTCAGCATAAATCAAAGCAGTTATTAAATTTTAACTTGAGCAAAGCTTGGTTTCTTTTAAAATTTTATCGAATGAGAGACGTTTACTAAAAATAAATGGCTGGAGGCATTCCGTTTCATACTACCAAAACAAGAACCCCATTATTTTTATAAGCAGGGTGTTTCGTAAAACGATAACCACACATGGAGGATGATAATGGTATATAAACGGTTATGCCATTCTGAATAGATAAACAGCTAGAAGAATTTAAAACGCATGTAGCTGTAAGTGAAAAGTAAATCGCAAGGATTCAAGAATCTTTTTTTTTTTTTTGGTTAATACTTTATAGTAAAAAAAATAAGAGTGAGTGATAGTAATTTTTGTTATGCAGGTCATAACCCGAATATTGTTTAGATAAAAAAAAAAACATCACCAAGGTGTTAACATCTATGTTAGATACTGTTCAAAATGGCCGCCACTGTTATCTATTCGCAGCCTTGAGTTTTCACAGACATTGTTACCTTTCGATTACTTGCAGCATTTCTCAGCACTGAAAGGAGAGTGCATGATCGTGTCATCTCCGATTTATTTTAAACTACGTGAGGATAGGTATTCCTTGAATAAAATGACCAAGCAGCAAGACCCCATATTCAAAAATCGATAAAGAGTTTGTGTTTCTACTTATCGATAACTGTAGTTCACCTCTCCGTATCAGGTCCTCGTGGTCTAGGGTTAAACCGAAGGAGTTTTGAAACCTGCACCAGAGGCTGCAGGTTTCAAAACTCACCAATGACATTTTTATTTTACTATATTTTTTCTTTCTTTTATATAAGTTCAGTACAAATTCGCCATAAAAACAAAATCGTGTAGAATGTATTTTAAAATTTACCAACCATCCGGCTTATGGCTATTCGCTCCCTCCTCTGGAGGTTGTTAACCTGAAGATAAAGTCGATTCGCTACTGTAGTCAGCTTATCAACTGGCTCCTCTCAAGTTGATAAGAAATAAAGAAATGAAGGAAATAAAGGAAGAAACACGCACATGGCTACAGGCTGAAGTGTCGAATTCCAAGTCTAATAATGCAAATAGTCACTGCTTAACTACGTTGCAACATTCTTACAACGAACCAGATTTAGAAATATTTTAAACAAATTAAAAAGGGAACAAAAGTGAAAACTAAAAGAAAAAATATATATCTTAACCCCTAAGGGCTAAATGACAGTAAAAATTCGAACAGTAATAAAGAGTAAGGCAAACCTTTTCCCTGATTTTCTAAGCGGTTCCGCAAGGTCGTATTGCTCGGTACATTTGTTTTCATTTAAGGAATAGTTTATCCTAATGAAGTTTAAATAAATCAGAGATGGCAGGATTGTACACTAAGCTTGCAAAGCGGCACAATTTGATACAAAAGTTCGTCCGCTTGTCCACTATATTTTCTAATACATCAAGTCATTTATATGATGACAGTTCCTTTATTTCAAAGGAAAGAAATTAAGGAAAATAAGAATCGATGTCCTTGGTGGCTTTGTAGACCGGCCATGACCAATTCTGCGGTTATGGTTACTCTGATTCAGATATTGTGTTCAACGATGGACATCTCATGTTGTCCATCGTTGTTGGACAACATGAGATGGTATTATTAAGGCCAAATAATGCATGAAAGCGAACTTTTTCTGCATTATCCATAAATAAATAAATGATAATAATTAAAATAAAACGTAATAGTCATACCACTCTAATTCGCGCAAGGTAATCCTCCAGTTTTCTTTAAACTTAGACTAACTGCCTCCACTAATTGGGACGCAATCAATGTTCAAAAACCTGAGTCCTATAGATGAACTTCATGAGATTAACCTTCTGTTACTGTTAAAGAAAGATTGTGTCTATGTGTGTCTTCCCCCCAACTAGTTCGTGTCTCACGTACGAGAGATAACAGATTTTTCTTATTCATTTTACTCGATCCTTTCAGTGCTTTATAATGAGGTCTCTACACCTGAGTACAACATTCCAAATGCGGTCTAACTATTATCCTCTACAGAAGGATAATGACGTCCTCATTACTAACAAATACCCTAAAAAATCATAGAAAGGCCACCATGTGCCTTTTTCGACGCCTCTTTACACCATCAATCACGTCAATGACGCGAGAATTTTTATGGGCCTTTTTCACAATGTGGTTCAGTCTCAGGCGAGAGTTGCATGGTTTTTTCTCCCGGAAACACGAATTTTTCGTCCAGAAACCACGGAATACACGCAATTTATAGACATAATATATACTGCGCAATATGGCCTAAGTTGGTGATGCACCTAAAACCCTACAAAAACAGCAGCCTGTTTACACTGTATGGAAAATTTCATGTCAGATTGGATCATAATTGACTAAAAGTTTCATATAATTTTTTGATACAAAAATTCTTGCTATAACTGACATTTTCGTCTTGACTGATTTTTGGCTCAGCCCCCCCCCCCCCCCCCAAGCTTGACTACAGGATTTTTGGTAACCAAATGGTACCTTACGTTTAGTAGCATTAAACTTTAGTTGCCATTTTTTGGACCACATATACAACCTATACACATTTTAGTGAAACAATGTGGTCTGGCTCGAAATATTGACCACTCTTACCATTTCCGAATCATCAGTAAACTTTCGCAACTAAACCTGGATACCCTCGTCAGTATCATTTATGAAAATTATAAATGGTTGGAACCCAACCTAGATCCCTGAAGAACCTCAGTTTTTGCGTCGATCCGCTCTGAAGACTGACCATATATGACAGCTTTGTCTCCTATCGTTTAGGTAGCCTACGATCCAGCACCGGATCGTACTATTAACTTCAACTTCTTCCAGTTTATATAGCAGCCTTCCATGAAGGACAGTATCAAAAGCTTATATAATGTAAAAATGTTACCTGCATCCAAATATTTAATAACTACATCAAAGTAATTTGCAAAACTAGACAAGCATGGCTTTAAGAACTCCCTTAAAGAACTCTTAATGGGATATACTCAGATAGAGATGGTCCTGAATCGCATCCTCAACCCTTAATCCCAAATCTGGTCTTCCAGTTCCACCTATTCATCGGTATGAAAGTGGAACACTGATTTATCAAACCTCTCGAATCTTTTCCAGTCCCCCAATGTCCAGGAAATGTGGTGCTGGGCCCATTGCAGGCGAAGATTTCGATAGATCGGTCAATATGGGCACATGAACAGGTCGCCAACTATGAAATACCCAAGAGCGTCCGCTGGATGTTGTGGTCGGAAACGGTTCTCTGTGCACCCTAGTCATCACCCACCTGCGGCGTCCCCCAGACGCCGGTGGGTGATGCCACTGCTAAGATGCTCTGGGATGCGTCACTCGTGGAGACTGGGTAGTCAATGTTTTGGCTCGTGAGTGTATATGGGGGTTTAACCCATAAGCCCTACACGTTTTTTTTTTGGGGGGGATTCATGTGTTGGTTTTTTTGTATTTAGGTTGGTCTTTATTTGATATTGAAGTACTGTTGTTGTTAGTTTGAGATTTTTTGCATTGCTCATTTTTTTAATATAGAAATTATTAAATCAATTAAGGGAAAAGGTCATCTGTGCTTCAACAGATTTCTGTGAACTGTTACTGAAGTTTTTAAAACCCACATTTCTTGATACTTATAAATATATGAGTATTAGTTGTTTTAATAGAACACGCAAATAGATTTACGTAACTTATATTATTTAGGAAACAATAATTTATTCGTTGTGTGTGGAAAAAAGGTCCGAAAGAACGAAAGAATATTAAGTGCTGTTGTTATTGGTATAGGGCTTGACGACACAAGGGCTACTGAGGCCAAAGTGTGTCTGTTCACTGTTTATTTACAGGCAACATATAGCTATAGATGTTAAATTATATGCTCCTGTACAGGTCAATATATTTTAGGTACATCAAAAGTCCTTCTATGTTGCTTTATTTCCTATGAGTTGAGATACATCATGAGAGATTTTCAATGTGGAGAGAGATTGAAAAGTGTTAGAGCGGATGGTTGAATGTAAGGGACAATCAACCAGAAAATGACGGACCGTAAGTTGCGTCAGACAGGATGAACACTGAGGTGGGTTTTCTCCCAACAGTAGGAAGAGATGTGTACGGTGAGTGTGTCCAATTCTGAGTCTTGCCAATACCACTTCCTTTCGTCTGTATATTAAGTGAATAAGCTAAATTAAAACGAAACAACCTTAAAATACATAAACGTTTCGTCTACGTAATTTTAAGGTTGTTTAATAAAACTGGATATTGTAAATTGCACGGATTCAGAATGATTGGCCGAGATGAAACACTTCGGCAGATTTTAAAACAGTATTTCATTAGTTGTTTATACAAATAATGGCACTGCTTCGTTTCTCAAGCCATCCATCTTTATATTCTTTTAATTAAATTTCAGAGACAGAAACGGGGGAAATGGTCGGATTCTTTAAGGGTGTAACGCAAAACGCGTCCAGTAGAGTCCATGAAATATCCATACTGGGAACGCATGTGACCAGAAAAAACGAGCAATTTACAGAAAATTATAAGCCCGATTAAAAATCTTGTGCGAAGAATACATAATGAAGCAATCCTCACAATGGAAGATCTATAGATATATTGTGGAGTTTTGAATTTTAAGAGCTAACGTGAACTCGTACATTTGTATTTTAAATTTCAATGAATAAAATAACAGACTGGCTATTCAATTTCAATTATTAAGTACAGTTTATAGGAATTTATTTATTTCTTCGTCAGAGTTATTCTTGAGCAGTTTTCTTTCCAAGAGAAATTTTTACTGTACACCTTCTAGTAATACTAATTTAAGATTTTCTTCCTTGGATCCTTTATTCTGAGATTCGAATAATAAATGTACCAATTTTTCATATATAATAAGAAGTATTTGCAAATGACATCTATAACAAAAACAGGGGCGAATCCAGACTTTCAAGAGAGGGAAGAGCAAAATAACAACGATGATATACGTGATTAACAGGAATTGAAAATGCTCGAATTTATCTCGAATATTTAATTAACCTTTACCGAATAGTTACCATACAACTTAATATAAAATATAAAATATATTGTTCCAAGTTTCAAATTACTGAAGACTCTGTGGGACGATCTCTTCGATCATTCATTCGAGTTTCACCGACTTAAAATAAATTATTTTTGTTCAAAATGTTTCCCCATAACGGATCAATGCTGAAAATTTGAGTACATGTTATTTTTAGTTTCGAGCATATGTTTCTTTTAATTAACAAAAAAAAGATTATTTCCAACAAGTTCATGATTTTTTGGAGGACCTTTTTTCTCCCCCTAGGACCATTTCCTCTCTCAACCATCAGAGAGGACGTTAACGAAGAATTCCATGCATCTACTAAAGAAGTCTGAAACGAAGATTTTAAGCCCTCTGCGTACACTGACATTTCTCCCGAGATGCATAAAAATAAACAAGATAACTGGTTGAAATCAAAACAGCTACGACTGTTCTCCCTAAATAATTCCTACATTAATAAATTTCTAATGCGAACCTTCACATGCATGATTAGCAAACCAGAAATACTACTTGTAACCATTAAAAAAAATAATTAAAATTCGTAACTAAGGATCTGCTATTTCTTTTCCTTCTAACATTGATTTTTTGCAGATATTTTCATAACTGTGTCTCGATAAAGTGCATAAAAAGAGTTCTTATTGATTAAGAACATTTAAAAACTACCTTCGAAGATAATAGCTACATCATTCTTTTTTTTTTTCTAAGCTATATTTTTTTAAAAAGCGAATGCAAAATAACTAATTTTTTAGGCTGTTACATAGATTAATGACTTTTTGCCAAACACGAACAAAGGTTAAATTCTAAATTTATATTTCAATTACCGAATCTGATATTACGTTTTTAATGCTACTGTATTCAAATGCACTTTTCCGGATAATGGTGGCTATTAATAAAACTATTTCACTACATTTAATTTTACCCCATTCTGGAAAATTTAGAGGACCGCTTAAAATTTGAACATTTGTGACAGAGTATGCCAAGTAGTGATGAATTTAAATTCTGATAAAGTACTGCAGCGAAACACTTGTTTTGCTTTTGGCTAGGAATTTTTTTAAAACACAGGAATTCAAATTTAGGGAGTCGATTTGTATTCATACAGGAAAAATATGATGTTTTCATACAGTTAGGTTTCGCATTTCTTAACTCTCCAAAAGTTATTACCTTAAAAAATTCCCATAGCTAGCTAACTACTGATTAAAAACAGCTACAAAACTTACTTTATCCAGTCTCCTAGTTGAAGATTTACTTGTATAAAACTAACGTTAGCTATATGCCACTCATCATCTTTCGTGGAATTCGCTATCCAGCAAGAATCCCCAGTACAGCACGCCATCTGAAAGAGAAGAAAAAGTTCTACAAATTTATCGTATTAGATATTTACTTTGTTTAATAAGAAATCTCCTCCATAAGATTAATCACTTTTACGTTAGCTTCTTTAAATAAATACTCTTTTTTGCACACAAGGAAAGAAACAGAACAATACTGCTCTGTAAGCCCTTCACGGCTAGGGGTTAAACAATATTAAATCCCCTAAGTAAAGAGATTTACTTAGAAAATTAAATAACTTCAAATTTGTTGAGCCACCTACTTTAGGTGTCTCAACGAGAGCGTGAAAATTAATATTCCAAAAAAAAATAATAATGAATTTTAATGGACATATTCGTGTTTGGAGTGGCAATATTAAGAACGACCTGTAAGATGGTATCGTTTTGTGGTGGGATGGGGAAATTTTCGCTTGGATTATAGTGCATCAGTTCACAGAGTATATTAATTCCTTTGGCCTTATTTTTTTTATTATATGTGTAAAAGCGTATTCACAGGGGAAAATACGGGATTCACGCCGATTTAATGAACGCGGATTGAAAAACCTGAAATAATTCCTAGAGGAGGGGGTACTTCTACGCTTCATTTTAGTTAACCATAGCCTCGATTGAGGTCTTTGAAAATTGCTCTAGCCAGTATCGTTTTAAGCAGTTTCGATAGCTTGAGCTAATAACACGATGAGCCCTCTTATAGTCAGTGGAATACACATTTTCAGTGAGTAATATTAAATATTTATGTTAAAAATAGATATAGATTTTGATCTCCAAAAATAAAAGTAATATAAATTCTTATAAAAGCAACAAAATAGGAAATATAAAAAATACAAAAGAGGAAGGCACCCTAAAAGGCTGCTGCTCCTGGCGCTCATTTAGCTCAATGGTTAAAGCGACACTGACTGCCTCCAATCTCCAATGAGATTCGAACCCAGAACTCTCCAAATAAGTGATAACATGCAGGAAAAAACTTTACTGTCACAAAAGGCGCCTCGTCTTCCCTTTTCTCCATATGGTTATTATACATACATGCACTTTATCAAAAGTATGAGTACACTAAGGAATAAGCACAGTTTATTCAGCCAGCAAGCAGAAAGATGCTCAACAAACTTGAATACGGAAAGATGATTTAATGTTGTGCGAACGGAAAAACGTGGAATAGCCGACTTTTCGGGGGGTGGGGGTACTTTTGAATTGGAATTCTTAAAGGCCTGTTGAATTGGAACGATAATTGGCCGATCCTCCCCCGAATCGGCCAACTATCGTTCCAATTCAATAGGCTTTTAAGAAATACTGCAGTCTCCTTCTGACAGGAGTCCAACCCAGATCTCTTCAAACAAGTGACAATTGCTGAACACGCTATACTGTTCTGGAGGACATTCGTACATCGTATGCGAACAAAAGGCCGTTGTCCAGGCAAAGGTTGAATATAAACCAGGTAACCACGTGCAGCTTGACAAAAAGAGATCTCCAAACAGTTGGTCATGCTGTGTTGTACGGTAAATCTGTTACTAAAAAGAACTAAAGGATTCTGGGAAAGCAGAGAAGCTGTTATCAGTGTGAAAGTTGCACACGGTACGTTTCTTAACGATTCTCTGGAGCGACAGTTCTTAAGGTATGCTGTTTTCATCCGATGGAAGAAACTGGATGCTGTACAAATCCAAAAAACGTTTTCAAAAAATTTCGGCATCCAACTTTTGTAATAAACCGATTAAATAAAACCTTGACACATGCTAGTAGCAATGTGATAACTTGGGTCTACTCTTCGTAGTATAGTGTTCGACTTTTCATAAACGGTGCCTTGCATGTGGACGTTGTGGCATCTTCGGTAAGGCTGTTCTTTTATTACCAATGTATCTGATGCATTTTTATTGGTCAAAATTCACTAAATTAATAAATATTTAGCAGGATTACTGAACTGTCCTGCTGATATCTACTTGAACCAGTTAAACGAACTCAAAAGACACATGTGAACTCATTCATGGAGGACAACTTCACTTTAATGAAATATTTTCGTTGACAGGTGTCTTAAACGGATGGAAATATTCCGGGAAGAACGTACTGTCTTACAGGGCAAAGGATACCCTACATCGTATTACAATTTCATCCGTAAACACTCTTTCTTCTTAGTGCTTCAATAAGTAACAGCGTAATTTTACTAAACAAGCTAATGTCAGTATTACAGCCTTGTAACTGTGTTCCCTTGTAAATATTTTAATTCAATTAAGCGTTTTGCAATAAATAAATGAAAAGAAGAAAAATAACCATGGAGAACTTTCACGTAAAGTTCATTTTAAGGCTGGTATATTGTTTACAAAGGAACGATAGAGTTCCTACAATCCACGTACCTTTTGGCATTAACGTTATGACGAATAACTACTTAGGCTAATAAGCAAAAGGTAAATAATCCTCTGTAATAGAAGTAAGGGAACTAAAAAGAGAAAAAAACGCAAGAAACAACACAGTTAATTACTTCCCCATGGGAAGAAGAAAGCATATATAAAGATCACAGATAATCTCAAGAATGACAGAAAGCGCAAGAGGAACTAAGCGAGAAAGGGGAAGAATAATATAATAAACGTGCATGGCCAAAAGTTGCGAGAGAAGAGAAGTTTGAAAATGTAGGTTAAGGCGCCACAAAATAGTTTTAAAATTAGTCGAACCAGGCTTGGATCAACAATAAAGCCAGAAGCGATTCAACTGTTGATCCTCTTTGGATCAGTGGCTGGATCAAGAATCAAGCAAAGTTAAATTCATTAATAGAATCGTGGTCAATTTAAACGCGAATGTTACTGCGCTCTCGCGCTAACCACTCGAGTTTTATTTTTCCAGAGAGAAACAAAATGTTTCTCTCTGAAAAAAATTTTAATAGAATGAATTGAAATTATGGTGTAAACAAGGTGAAAACTTCTAATTTCTTAACATCAGCCTTTATCCCCTTCCACCTCACCCCAAAAAAGGACGTATACTATCAACATCATAGCTCCACCCGAACAATGACAGACTCATAATACAAAGACAACCTAGAGGGTTGTCTTGCTGTATTATTATGTCTTTCTGTATTATAAGGATAATTAAAAGGAAAGGTATAAAAAAGCTATGTAACTCATAATGTAGTTATACAGTAGTTTCATATAACGATCCTTAATTGATTTATTAGTGTATTAATATTGGTCGCAGGTAAAACTAGATAAATTGTCATTCATGATTAAAATTCAATTAAATCTCGGGGTGCCCAAGTTCGGATACATGATGTGGAGTTTATGAGCGTGGTAATTCACACATGAATAGTAGTTATTCGATTGAGTGTGTGGCAGGGAGGAGAATAATAGAATCCCTTGAAAAGTTTTGCGAGTGCTATTCGTAAGGTCATTTGGAAGCTTTGACGTAAGGTCATTTGGAAGTTTATTCATATTTTGACGCATAAAAATATGAATAAACGTATATCTATCAATAAGAAAGTCAAATTTGAATTTCATTCCTATTATGTACCTGAGAGCGGGGTTCAGAAATCGTGTATGACCTCGATAACTCACATTTAATGTTTCCCATTGGAAATTAGCAACTCTTGGGTAATTTTATTATAGCAGTATAGGGCCCGAAGGGTTTCTATCAGGCTGTACCGAATACAAAGCGAAGAAAATAATTCAACCTACTTGTTAGAATGACTAATAATATTTGCTTTGGCATTCGTTTGTCAAACCCTCACTAATTATGCATTCAGTGCGAGTTCACAAAAAAAATGCCAAAGCAGAGTCCTTCTGAGAAGATTTAAGTTGTTTATAGCTAAAACAGTCTTAAACAACAATAATACGTAGAGGATCAAGAACAGTCTCTTCCCTAAAATTGAGATCGTTATAAACGAGTTGCACTGTACTTTTATTTTCCCGCTTTGAAATCCGTTAACTTCCTTTTTGCCGTGTCCCATTTACAGCTAAGGCACGCTCTCGGAGTGCCGATACTCGGTGTCTTCGCTAGTTCTAACTTCATTCTACTTCCGTATGAGACCCTATCTAGAAATCTTCAACTTCTTTATCTCTTCGGTTTAACCTCAGCAAGCCTTTAAAGATTTTTCTGGAGCAAATTGGATGTTGACAGGCGAAATCGTTGTTTGTAGTAGCAAAGCGTGAATCGAAGCTTCCACCTGAATACAAATCTAGTTATCTGAATGCAAAACTTGTTCAGCCACGTGTGATAATTTGCTCTTGTAGGCTTAGGCTCAAAAGATTCCGATCACAGACTGCTGCGAAAAACGATCCTCGAATGCAAAACAGATCATATAATAATATAACACAAGTATCTGAATGTATCGCTAAATTTCTGTATTTGAAAATTCGGAACATCTCATTCACATCGACTGCTTTCCACCTACGCATAATAAACGGGCAAATCTCGTTAACTGCGACCCATGCCCTTACGAATACTATATAAATCCTATACAATTTGGAAATAAACTCGGGCGATGCTTATTTCTCTCTTATATCAATAAGTTATGCTGAGTTTGTCCTTTAGCAGCGAAAGAGAGATGATAGTATTTTTATTTATTTTGTTATATCCTCTGTAATCAATTCTGCCACACCTTCTGATAAATATTGACCGTCTCAGTGTTTTACTCATACAATTCTAAGTTGTAAGCGTGACGGCTCGTGTGTTTTGGGGTGCTGCGTCTTAAAGTTACATTAAATTGCCATGGTTATAAGACATGCAGACCTACACAGTAATAATAAAAATACTACAAAACATTAACTAGACATTTACCATTAACAGACGACTTGTACTTTTATTTAAAAACAAAACCCATTCTTCGGTTTTTATTCGTTGAAAATAGATTAACTTTTTCATTCAAGTTTGGTGCACTGTTGACCAAGCATGTTGAAAGCATTGCTTGAGCATTTAGCCTTTCCTGATTCATAGTGCTCCTTAAAATTCTTTTTAATGTCGAATGGCAGCGTTCGGGCTCTGAAGTAGTCATCGGAATGGTCAAAAGAACTTTTATGAGTTTTGTAAGTTCAACAAGAACTTCGGCTAGATTATTTTCTCAGATAAATTTGAGCAAGTCAGTTAATTTGCAATAATTGTGTAGATCATGTCTGCTATAGAAAACTTTTAATTCCGTAAGAAGTTTTTCTCTTTCAATCATGGGATATGCCTCAGTAGTCTCCCGTACATCTTCCATGGGCATTTTCGTACGAAAAATAAGGTTCTCCTTGTTAAACAATTTAGCAGAAATTAATTGCTTTGTAAAAGAATATCTCTCACCTATGTCAACAATTATATAGTCATATACTTCCTTCGCTTCAATCATGAGTGTTTTTGAAGGGTTTTCACAGTACATTGAATTCCTGATTTTTAGAATGGCATTCTTAAAGTTTCCTATATATTCGTGTATTTTAACTGCCTCAATTTCTCGAGTTTGCATTTGATTATAAATAACTTCCACGTGAGGCATTATCTGATGGAAAAGTTCTAACCAGAACTCGAATTTTTCATTACTCAAGATGTGCAAAATTCCAACTGCTTTTGAAATCGTCATATTTACGTTTGCTGTTACTTGTAGTTCTTCTATGCACTTTTTTAAGGATTCAAAATTTTCATAAACGCTGTTCACAGTGCGTATATTGAAGTTCCATCTTATAGGGGAAGGAGGAGTCGGGCAACACGGCTGTCCATATGCCTTCTGATAACAGAGAGACGCTGTGGTGATCTCGAGAAAAATGTTGGCATCGACAAAATATTCTTGAATCTCGGTACTACTTGCTGCATTTCTCATCATCGATATTTATTCCGCTAATGAATGAGACACCTGTGTTTATAGCCTACGATATTGTATGTTACATCTCAAGTCCTGGTAGCACCTCACCAGAGACCAGGCAGAGGAATTATTTGTCTGTCATCCTGAACAAATATCTGTCCTCTTTCTGTGAATACGCTACCTATTTTGGGCTTAAAATAAACCCTGAAAAATCCAAATAAATCATCTTCTAACCTAGAGCACAAGCAGACCTCAATCCAGCAGCCTCACTGCAGGACATTTTCTCGTCGCTACTCACTCCATAAAATTCCTAGGATTGGTAATCGACGAAAACCTAACGTATAAGGAACAAATTCAGCAACTGCGTTCAAGAGCATTATGGGCTTTCTGGGGTATGAAATTTGATCTCTGTAGACCGCACAACAAGGAAACAGTCAGAACATTTCTCCTCTACTATTTTAGTTCTATCATCAGTATAGAAGTTTGGTCGGCTGCTCCTATGTCCAGTCTGAAGACACTCTGGAGTCTGGAATTCTGGGTCCTAAAGTGGGCCAACAATTGGGCTCACCAACCCTATACAACATCAAAATCACAGCTCTGCAAAAATCTGAGTGCACTCCATCCCAGCACCTGGCATATGCGAGGAAGCTCACAATGGCGCTTAATTTGTGCTCCGCTGCTTTCGACTTCGACTTCGTTAACATCTGGGAAATCGTAGGCTGGAAAATCTCTAGTAGAGTTCTCAGAAACCGTCCACTGCTCTGTTCTAACCTGCAGAAGCTCTCAACCTTTAAGCGGCACTTTCCGAACAGCATCATCGGCGCTGACCTCTGCAAACATTGATTTGGATGTGTGGTTCAGAGATTCTGCATACAGAAGACAAAAGGGCAAATCCATAGTCGAATGCATTCAGCATTCCTGGAATTGTCAGCGGAATAACTCCAAGTGAGTTTCCAGACTGTCTCAATGTGTTGCAGCTTGTATATAATAACTATAAAATCTATATAATGCAATATAAGCTGTGTATAAACTATTAGCACTTTCTTTTTTTATATAAGCTGTGTATAAATTATTAGTATTTTTTGTATTTGCTGTGTGCCCATGAAGTTTGGTATGTACTGAATGTAATGTGTCCAGTTAATTATTAGATTCCTCTGGTTGCTTGTAGCTGGAATCGTGTCCTACATTTCGATGAATAAAGAATTTTATTATTATTATTATTATTATCAGATTCAGTTGGTGTGCATAGTAGTGAATAAAATGTGCATTCTTGTACACTTCTTTTATTTTAGCCTGAACTTCCCCTTTCTTGCCTTTCATCACACTTGCGACATCAAATGTCTGAGCAACCAGTTTTTGAATATTTGCTTCGAGGATTACGTGTAACTGATCTAGAATGCACTTCGATATTCCGTCTGCAGTTTGGTTTTCCGGAGTGAAAAAATCCCAAAAATGTCTCTATTCAGTTCATATCTCAGAACAATTACCATTTATATATGTTTTGAAACGTCTGTTGTGTCATCAGCCATGACAGCTACGAATGAAGCTTCTTTAATTTCTCTTTTTATTTCATCCCGGCATATTTGCAGCAAACGGTCAACAATACCATTCTGAATATTTTTTGAAATGCCTTTAAATACTACATTACTTTCTAAATGTTTCTTTAAATTGGAATCTAATGTACAGGAGAAATTTATTAATCTTCTGAATACTCCTAGATTTTTAGAATCGTCTTTTTCGTCATGTCTACCTAAATGTCCACATGAAACTTTCCATCTGATCAACGATCGCCAGTATGGATTCCGTCAGTGTCGATCCACTGAGGATATTCTGGCTTATGTTACTCGTTTATGAACAAATTCAATGGAAAAGTTTGGTGAAACACAAGAAGTTGCTCTTGACATCTCAAGGGCTTTCGATCGTGTTTGGCATAAAGGTCTTCTAAACAAGCTTCCATCGTATGGTCTGCCAACTGTCTTTTGTAATTGGTTATCCATTTTTCTCTCTGATCGCTCACTGAGGGTGATGGTAGATGGTTCTCTGTCTTCTAACTTCTCCATTAATGCCGGTGTCCCCCAAGGTTCAGTTCTTTCCCCCACCCTTTTCCTCTTGTATATTAATGACCTTCTTCCCTATCCATAGTTTGGCCGATGATAGCACATTGCATTCCACTTTCCATTTTGAGAAACCTTGCTCTACTCAATCAGCTTCAACTTCTCGAATATCCGCTACCAATTCCTTAAATGCCGACCTCCTTCTAAAACTCAGTCTTGTCTTATATCTCGCAAAAAGGATTCTTCTGCTCCTATGCTTATCTTTGGTGACACTCCGATTTCTAGGTAAAATGAGATATCACTTTTGGGGATTACCCTGACTTCTAATCTCCCTTGGTACAAGCACATTACAAATATTGCTTCCTCTCCATCTAAAAAACTTGGTTTTCTTTTTCGTTCTTGGCGTTACTTTTCTTCCAAACAGCTGTTCACTATGTACAAATCGCAAATCCGCCCTGCCATGGAATATTGTTTTCACATTTGGGGCGGTGCCCCCAAAAACCTCTCTCAGGCTTCTCGATTCCATTCAGAAGAGGGCAGTTAGGTTAATTAATGACTCCTCTCTGATAGTCTCTCCGCTCGCTGTCTCATAGACGTAGTGTTTCTGCTGCATGCCTTTTCTACAGATACTTCCATGGGTACTGCTGTTCTGAATTGGCTTTTATAATTCCCGCTCTCTCTTTCAAAACAGTCCGAACACGTGTCACCACCAGATAACATCCATTTACAGTCCAACTTCAAACCCACAGAACCAACTTTTCATCTTCCTCGTTTATTCATTCAACTGCCGTTTTCTGGAACAACCTTCCTTCATACGCATTTCCTGAAAATTACAGTCTACAGAAGTTCAAGTCTAATATCAACAAATATTTTCTTTCATCTTCTCAACCTCCAACCCAAGCACGGTACTAAGTACTATAAGTTCTAATACCTCTCGTATTTGGGGCTGTCCACAAAATTTAATGCAGTCTATTATTTTAGATATCTCACGATTCTTGGTAACTTTTCTGTTATGTTTGCAGATCGAGAGTCTGTAAGCCCCACTAAGCTGTTCTTTAATATTTACGCTTCCTAAAAGTTATAGTGAAATTACAATATCAATATGTTTCTTCGAACCCTCATATTTTAGAGTTTTTTCTTTCATTCTGTTTATGTTTGTAAAGCCACTTTTTGTCCACTTTAAGTCACCTCCGAATAGTAAACATGGAAAATTTTTAACTTCACAACCACAAAGCCAACTTTTCCTTTGGTATCTTTCAGTTTTAAAACTGCGAATATATTTCTTATTATTACTTATTCTCCGCTGAGAAATTTGAATCATTGGTGGGGCGGCCTTCTTTTTCAATCGCATTTTTTCGTGGAGAGATAATTGTGAAAAATTGAGTTACTGAAGTTTATTTGCTGTTACGCGATTTTCTTCATGGGGAAGCACCCAGGCCATGATCGAATCAAATTTCACAAAATCGTGTGTCGTAGAAATAATGTCTTACTTACACATCACCTCGAAATATAACTTCAACTTACCAAGTTCAAGCTCAATTCACAATTAAGCTGTAATCGCATAATTACACTGTTGAATGTTGAGTACTGACTTAACACTGATATTCTTTAGTTACTTAATGGGAATTTGGGCGAATAACAAAAAGACACTGACATTGTGGCTACACACCCATCATGGTCAACGATGAAATCTGCACTGCGCGCTTTACAGTGACTGATTCGTTTCACCTATAAAAAAATGTATACTGGCAAGTTGCTAATATGCTGGTTGCCAAAGGCGTCCAGCATATTAGTGTCACTGCCTGGCGCACAGTGAGGCCTACAGTTAATTAAACTTAAAAGTTGGAAACGATTTCGTGTTTTTATTCGTTTATTATTGAAATGATTCATCCATAGGGTATCGATGAGCCGCCCCTGGTTGTAAGTCTTATTAGTGAGTGAACTTTAATGAATTTAGAAGTCTCCCATACTTTCTAAGTTAATAAGTATATATTCTAGAAGAGTGCTTCTCAAATTTCGGTACGAATATAGCTGGTTTTCGGTAATAAGAATCTTACATGAATACGTTATGAAGATAAATCTTCATAACGTATTCATCATGATATTCAGAAGCCTGTAATTGTGCAGGCATGCGAAATAATGAAAGCACTAGAGTAAAAATTGCTCGATTTTCACATTTATAATTTTTGGGTAACACTCAGTGCTTCTTTATATGAAAGAGCTTTGATGTTTCTGTTGCTATTTTTTTAAAGTTTAGTTCACACTCAAGAATCTCCAAAACACAAAGTGCAGGTCCAACTCTAATTTTCGAGAAAATCGCTTGCAACACTTTTTCAGGAATTATGTCGTACTGAATTACTTTGAGAAAAAAAATATTGGCCAAAAAAATATGATGCTAAATGATAAATATAATTAGAAATTGAAGAAATTGAAAATATTAGAAATATTTCCACTTATCGATACCCAGAATTCATTCTAAAGTGAAATACTAAACATTAGAAAATAAATGGACATGTTGTTTTGATTTCTACCAAGACCATGAGGAATCTTTATTCAATTTACCTGTCTTGCTGGATGAAAAACCGGAGTTTTTGGGAAAGAAAGATATGTAACCCATACTCGATACTGAAACTTGGCCATGGTGTGAAAAAAGCCCATAACAGTTACTCTCCTCTCAGACGGTACTAGAAGCCTAGGACTAGAATCGTTAATTAATCTAGAAATTACAATTATTAGTGATTCTGCCTCTTCAGCTGCATTGTTAATTAATCTACAAATAGACTTATCTGACCAGCATACTTTTATACCTCCTTATTTGTAGGAATAAAAATGCATCCGTTCGCTTTTTCCAATCAAGTGAGCAATTTCCACATGCAAAGGCGTTTCTCCTTCAGTTTGCATTGAACAGAAGATTTGCTCAAGTGTAATGTAATCAGAACAGCTACAGTCTAATTAAATTACTTTGACTTACTCTTTGCACCACCTTTTTCTTTCTTCCTTCCATAAACTAACTTGTTAATTTGTAAATCCCAGTATCTCCGAATAAAACAAAGAATATTTTTGCCATTTTAGCGTGTAACCGATATAATGAAGAATCGCGGTGTGAAACCATCTTCATAACTAATTGGCCAGCTATAATATTGAAGTTCACTGTTGTAAATTATCAAGCGTAGTTTCATATGCTGAATTTAACAACCGATTTTCGAAAACAGGCACCTTAAGTAATTAGATAAGTGACTGCGTTGGGAATTTATATCGTTTAAATAACGAAAAGTTGGAGACACTCATTTCCAATCGTAATTTTCCACCCATTACTAAAAATATTATGTCATAAGTTTAAAGGATATGGAGTCTTTCTGAGTACATCAATGCCAAAAATGGTTAACCACTTGAGAACCACGCTGTTAAGCAATAATTAACACAATTCGGTCAGTTGTGGATATTAGAGTTTATGAATTAAACTAGGCTACAATTAAGTTAATGAAGAATTCATTTATTTATAGCAAGAAAATTCAAGATGAAGCTTTCATAACAAAGTAGTTATGAGTAGCTGGACAATCATGCGTAAGTTAAAACACTGTTTGTTTTTTTTTTTTTTTTTTTTGTTTTGAATTGCGAATAACCAGAAAAGCTATAAAACGTTTATAAAGTTTTTTTTTTATTATTATTTCAGCATACCAGCAGGAAACAGGCGAAATCTATCAGCAACACATAAAAAATAATCCAACCGATTGGAAAATTGAACCGTTAATGTTTCTTCAGTGAATTTCCTGGTGATCTTTGGTTGCCTTCTTTTGTGTTTTAAATTCATTTTATGATTGTTTTATCTAGGTGAGATAAAATAACTGAAAAATATATTTAAAAAAGCAATATTACCAATGGCATCCAAAAGGCAAAGTGTTTCAATCGTTATCTGAAACCGGAAAACTTAGTAATGATCGATAAAAAGACAAAAGTAAAATTTTAATCATTAACTCTCAAAAAACCTATACACAGATCACAGTGCTACCTTGCGCCTCATAAGCTTCATGCTTACGAGTCATCTCTGCCTGATTGTCTGTGATTAGAAGTTACATTTCGCACACCACTCTGATGCGATCCTTACAAGATGCTCTTCCCGAAGTGACAGACGAAGTAACATCTTGTACAGTTCAACACCCCAAAAACCGCTAGTATATGAAACGATATACCACGCTGGTCCAGCCAACCCACACTGGACCAGCGTGGCAGATTAAGGTCCATTCCATCGTTGAGGAATCTTCCATTTTCTAAAATACGAAGCAGCAATTTTACATTTCCTTGAATGCGAAGGTCAGTTTAGGGAGTTCTGAAGGACAAGAAGGCTGCATTTAGGAAATTTCGGAAGGTATAAGAACACTGAAAAAACTGAATTTATGAAACTTTCTCAATATTATTCTATTTTCAGAAGATTTTGAACTTTTAATATGATATAATTTTGCATCGTAATACATGGAACAAGGAAAAACTATCTCAATAACATCAGCCATTCCAGACCCGTCTTATGAACAATAAAGTGGACTAGGTGCTCCCTATCCATGGCATATATATCTTTTCTAAAATTCTCAACTGCTTATGGTCATTATTATTGCTGTAGCTAATGAAAATTAAGAAAACACTACAGATTTTAGTTAGCAACATTTTTCGGGCTGATCATCTCCAAAAGGAAAACAACCGTATAGCATTATCCATACTGTCTTTCGGTCTGCAAGTCCTCATAAATTACATGAATAACGACGGCTATACCTTTTGAAGTAAGCAACATTCCAATAAAACATATCTACTTGATGATTACGCAAACTGCATTTCTGCGATGGGAAATCTCCAAGGACAAATCTGGGGAAAAGTGAGTACACCGTTTAGTGAAATACAGTCACAAATGTTACGCTGGAAACAAAAATTCAATTTAACTTAAGGTGTGCAAAACTTAAGGACCAACACTATTTCTAAAGGTTAGAACCAAAAACACTTTACTTAAGGTACTCTTTACTGATGAGGGTATATTCAGTCTCAGCAGCGATTCTGGACGTCAGTTAATCTGGCGAGAGGTTGGCATACGGTATCACCCCGTAAACATCACTGAAAGGGATCGATATAGAGGACGAGGTGTTCTCGTCTGGGGAGGCGTTACCTTGGATGGACGTACACAACTCGAGATACTGGAAGGCGGTACTGTAACCGGTGCACGCTACTGTACTGAAGTAATACTTCCTCACGTGCGTCTGGTTCCAAGGTGCCATTGGCCCCGAGTTCGTGTTTATGGATGATAACGCCACACCCCATCGCACTGCAACTGTTGATATGCTTTTGGAAAGTGAGGACATTGTTCATATGAATTAGCCTGCCCGTTCCATTGTTCTGAATCCTATCGAACACATATGGGACGCTCTGGGGCGACGCCTAGCGGCACGTCCACACCCACCAGAAAACGTTCACCAGCTGAAGATGGCGCTGACAGAGGAATGGACGATGTTACCGCAAGAACTTATCAACAACATTGTTCTAAGCATGGACAGGCGGTGCAAAGCCTGCATCGACATTAGGGGTAGCCATACCTCCTACTGAGGACCACCTCTTCCCTTATTCCATGTTGCCATTTTTTATAACGTCCCTCTGTACCGTTTTGTTTCCCCTCAACATTTCTGTATGAGGTTCCTTTGGTTATGCTTTTCCTATATCCAGGCCACTCCTATGAGAAGCTACAGGTGAAAACCTGACTGGTCCTTAAATTTTGCACACCAGTGTACGTTTATGATGAATAAATAAACAGGGGTTGAAAAACAGGTATGAATATTTTATTGCTGTTGAGCAAAATTAATCTAAACATTAGCAGTTGTGTTTTAGTTATGAACCAACTTAAAAATAAACATTATCTAGTTTTCCCGTATCAAGTTGTGCTAATTTTAATTAATGCTTTTTATGTCTGTAAGATCTTTAATTACCAAATAGGTAAATTACGATTCCACTGTATCTGTTCTCAGTGACTTATATAAATATCAGTGATAAGTTTTAGTAACGAGTAAGGCGACACTGGTCCTATAACTGAAGCAAAAGTGGAGGTGAGGTCTCTTGATAAAATTTTGAGCATAGGACGATAGTGTTTTCATTTTTGAATAATCAGCACTGCGTGTATAAGCTCTTACATACCAATGATTATTACTACGGTTATAGAGAAATTAAGCACTTCGAAGGAAATGAATAAATAAAAACATACAAAATAACCCGAGCTTTCTCTAGGTTTCTTCCCCCAACTCAAAATCATTTTTACCAAGAATTATCAGCAGGTTTATAAATAATCAAATCTGATGTTTATCAAATAAACATAAGAATTAATTATCCAACGTCCATGTTTAATTCCTGCAATCGCAGTTTTTTGCTGCTAATGCTTCTTGTGATCTACAATAGTTATCTACTTATCTCTCCTCATCCCCAAGTTATGGTCAAAGGCATCACTTACTTTTGGCCGAGTCCTCTCTGTCTCAACTCTTTCTTCCTCCCTCCATTCTCTGGCCTAGTGTGCTTCATGATCTTGATGGGAATCTGCTAATTGATTATTGATTGGGGGAATATTTTAGCCCTTATGTTAGCTCTCCCCAGCTTTCTTAGTGGTAACGAACGAGTATTGTTTTTCGGCTTGCAAATGTCAATCCTTCAGTAGATTGAGAAGGCAAACTTACTTGAATTCATTAGGACAAGTTCTATTATTGTTCACTTGTGACTTAAAAAATATTATTAAAAGAGTAGCGCAAGTCGGAGTGATTACTACAGGCTTCCTTCCCTCGTCTGATTGTCGGCTGACATCAGTATGCTAGATTGTAAACAAGGATACTCATATATCAACGCGCTGCATTGAAAAATCCATCCAGTGAAGCAGAACACCGGTGGTGCCCATGTCATGGGTTCATATTTCAACAAGTAGAAATCAGACCTCCATTTGAGCAAATTCCCAATTATATTAATCGAATAATTCCGTAACGTGAACTGAGATCCAATTAAGCCTACCACATCCGTGGTTGTCTTCCCTTTCACATAATTCAAAAATAAGCTACTATTAAACTACTTGACCGATTGCTTCTTTCAATCTTTAAGAGCTCCATTACAGTTTACGGCCATCTCTGTAACCTGATCGTCCAATAAAATTTTCACTCCACTATGCTAATGCTGAACTATGATTCTAATCATACTTCCTGTACGAGTATGTTGCATTCCTTACTGGTTGTCGCTTTGTATCTACTTGGTGTACATTACAGCATCCACGATATAATTAGCTCAGTCAGGTTGACAGGTTTAATTAAAGCGTTTCTGAAGATATGGCTACAGTTAAACTATTTTAATGAAAATCTATCAGCAATGCGTCATTATTCTTTATTCTTAGCTGAAATTAAATTATCTGAGCATATTAATCATTCTGATAACATGCTGTCTTATGGTATAAAATAAGGTTAAAATTCGTTAAAAATTAGGTAAATGGAATATACATAATAAATTTGCTTTATTTATATTCGGTAAACAATTAATAACGTATAAAGATATGTGTATGGTCCATTAAAATCACCGACCAAGAGAAAGAAACTATTAATTGACAATATACATGAAGTGAGTAGTAAAAAGACACTGAACTTTCAGCAGTAAAGGGCATAGAAAGTGAGTAGATAATGTACAAATGACAGACGCTTTTTTTTTGTATAATTAAATAGCTTTTGGATGATTAAGCCATCTCCTGCTGATAATGAGACTGAAATATTTGTGAGGTTAATAACTGCGTTATTAACCAACTTCACTGTAAAGAAAGTGCTTGGGTTGGGTTGGGTTATTTAGTGGTAAGCGCTAACGCCATACGGTGTTAGTAAATCGTGTCTGCAAGTCGCATGCGTTTTAGACACAACTAATTGATTTTTCCTGCTTTTTTTTCTTATTTCTGGAGTAAAATTCTACACTTGAGGCTGGCTTACATACACGAGTGAAATAGCTTTTATAAAAAGCCCTCCAGAGTGCGAGAGGATTCCAACCTCAGCCCATTTCACAAGAAATAGTAGAGTGATGAATCCGCTGAGCCACCAAGCAGGCTTATTAAGTGTAAAGAATATCGAATAAGAAGCCTTACTGTTCAAAAGTTGCAACAATTTCGCTTAAAATGAAGTATACTAGGTAAATTGTTTGAATTATAGAACTGATCATCATATAATAAAGACCGCATCCTCCACACTGTTACTGATTCTGTAGTGCTTCTCAAAACAAATACAAGCACGGGACTGATATAGGAGATTAAAGATTTGTGAACAATAATTCTCTGAGTTGACCTTGTAGGTAGCAAATTCTAAGACTACTTATGGATGAAAATTGTTCAAAGCAATTTGCATTATATATTGAAGGCAGAAAGGCCGCTCAGTACTGAATTCTTTTATAAGTGTACACAAGAGAATTCAGTAAAACATTGGTTTTGAGTGGCACTATTCTAGAATGTCTTAAATTTCAACTCTCCAGCGTAGACTGAAGGCTTTGAGAAGATTTTACAGATGAAGACAGATTTTAGATTGCAGATTTTACAGACTTTCTTCCGTTATAATATATAACAGTAAACTCTCGTTATAATCCTCCTCCCTATAGCGCACTCCCACTTTTAATGCTCTTTCTTCAGGTCTCATGGTCAATTCTATGAAATGTCATGAATTTTATAACGTCTATAGCGCTCTCTTTTAAAACGTTTTCTAGTTTATATCGCTTTTTAAGGTCCCAAGAAGGAATAAACTCGGATATAACCTCCCTTGCTGCTGACTGTAGTTTTGAGAAATAGATAGGAGACACCAAGTTCTAGGAATAATTGCAGGTAGGAGTCACAGAAATCGTTCTTTTTTTATTTAGGCTATTTTTTAAATATCATATCTATCTAAAAACTTTGAAGGCAGAAAGGCCGCTCGTTACAACTCTGTGTCTAGCCATTTGTCGTTGCATTCGCGCGCAACGCTCAGAGTTTTTTTTTTTTTTAATTTAATTCAGCATTTTTGATCGGTGTCTTTTTTTAGTTGCGTTCAACGTGGCATCAATAAATTTCATTAATTATAGCATAATTGTCATTACGTTAACAGTATATTTATAATGTTCAAGATATGTTCAGTTTAATAAAATATTTTTAATAGCTAGCATATAGGCAGAAAAAAAGATTGAAGGTACAAAAAAAACGAGCGGGTACATCAATTAAGCGAAATTTCCATTCTATCTTTGCATTTCAACGCAACAGCTGTAAATTTACTTATAAGTGCGCAGTAGGTAGTATAAAGATTATATAAGAATTCAAGGTGCAACACTTTTTCGCACAGCGGTTTCTCCTGGTCAAATCATTCAACAAGAAAATGTTTTAAACGCGGTAGTTCATCAATGTTAAATAAGCAGCACAGCATACAGGTCGCACAAGAGGTCGACAATAGTGAAGATGCAGATATTATAACCAATGTACTCGTTATCTCCGATGAGATTCAACAGACAAAGTGGACTAGGTTAACACAATGGTTTCTAGTAACTTTTCTGAATATCAAAGTGTCGGGACTGTCCTTTGGAAACGAATCTCACCAAATGTTTCGTTCTGCTGTCCTAAATACTTTCAATACAATTTTCCAATAACCGATCAAAGAACTTTATTAGCGAAGAATAATAATTCAGATTTATTATATTTCTGTAGTACACAAGCGCAATGTGCTGCTTAGAGATGCATCAAGCAAACGTTGTCTTCTACTTTGTGCTCGACTCCAATAAATTTTTATTACATAATGTAACTCTATGCTCCATATTCAATATAATAATTTCTTCCTTTTATATGCAAAAACCATATATAGGGTACTGCTGCTGGCTTAGATGGCGTTATTTCTGAAGCATCTATGTCCCTTGCTATTTTTTCTTATTGAACTAGGTTGTTATTTAGCACATTATTCAGTCAATGACACAGGAGCAGAACATTCTGTTACTACACACCATTGTCATCTACATATATCAAAAAGAAATGACAAATGAGGACCAAGAATCACTGAAGAGGACAATTAAATCTACCAAGCGTGCGCATATTCGTTTACTTTCTCTATCCAGGAAGTGGATAGTTATCTGAATGGTTAACTATATCAGAGTAATGCTACCTTCATCTCGAGGAGTTCGTATCCAACTGAATCTCTGCTATTCCAGAGGCAAATTGAAGTACTAAACAGTTCTAAGGCAGTGTTCCAAATAATTTATCCATTAAATGTTAAGGGGGTCAATAAGCCTGGGCCTACAGTTTTGTCAATAGTAAAAAGAAGAAGAAATCTTTATTGTACAGTAAAGATACAATAATGTGCCCGCCACAGTCAGGGGCTTGACAGTGTTATAGGTTAATATAAAAACATGTAGAGTATAACAAAAAGATAACATAACATGAAATTAACCATTCTAGAGATATGAGTACATACATAGTTCTGAGGCAGACAGTACACCAAGGTACGTACACTTTCATATGTACAAGGCACATATTTCAGAATATTCACAGGTCAGAATATTTCATAGGTGTGTATTAAGTTGTTGTATACGGTTTCGTATTTTCTTGTGAAACAGTTCGTCGATGTACCTGCGACGTGCCGTTCTGCGCCTTATAGCAGATAGCAGGTGAGGATATCAGTATGAGTCGACATCAGGGGCCAAACAAAAGCGGAACAAGTTCGGCCAACAAGCGCCTGTAATTGCGATCCGAAGCGAATTTCAGTTCTGGAGGTCAACTCCGCTCATTAGCAGGGCTTGTATTGCAGGAAGTACTTGGCCGGGTAGAAATCTGTCGCTGATCTTCAGCCTGTTCCGTTGTAGCTGAAGAAGAGGGGTGGCTCTTAGGGAAAGAAGTGGAACATGCCACTGACAAATGTCCCAGAAGTCAGGGGAGTTGATCTTGCCAACCAGCATTTTGATGCTGGGCACAGTTCTCCTCATGCCGATTATTTGAGGCAGCCGTGGGATTTGAAGTTGGTCGGCCATGCTGGTGGTCCTCTGCTGGGAGGGGGAGTCGATGTTTGCTGGTTGCCCACTTCAGTATCCAGTATTCGCTGGCGAGGATGGACTTCGTGAGAGAAGGTACCGTGGAGGCCCATATTTCAGAAGCATACAGGAAGGTAGGATACACAACGGTTTGCAGATAACTGATTGTAGTTCTTGCGTCTGTGTTATGAAGAAGATGTTGACGGGCAATCCAGCGCATTCGGCTGATCATGCGTAGAACAAATTCGATGTGACAGTTGAACCTAAGGTTTGGGTAGAAGGTTACATCGAGATCTTTGTGTTTAATTACGCTTGGAATAATTGCACCCTCCAGTGAGGGTTGTATGAATGTGGGACACTTCTTCAGAGAGAAAACCATAATAACAGATTTTTGGGATTCAGTTTAAGACCGAAATGGTTGAGATGGCTAGAGAAAGCTGTGATCTTATTACAGATTTCCGATGTGATCACTCCTCTGTCGGTTGGTGGTATTTCGGTTAGGAACTTTATATCGTCGGCGTAGGTAATAACATCATCTCTGTTACACACAAACGGAATAAGGAGGGCGGTAAAAAGTAGCCCCGATAAAACGCCACCTCGCAGCAACACCTGCATTGATGGATCGGATATAGGAGATGTTGCGAAGAGTGAGGTACACTGTTCCATTCCAGAGGAGCGAGTGCAGAAAAGCAAAAACGTCACCTTTTATCCGGAAGAAATTGGTTAGGAGATTCAGAAGGGCTGTGATGTTGAGGCTATCAAAAGCAGCTTCGATATCGGCATAAACAACCGCCATTTCTGATCTGGCCTTAAATGCATTTAAAATTGCCGTTTGGACTGCCAGAAGGTTGGAGACAGTTGATCTATTAGGGAGAACATAACGGAGTTGATTTGGTGGTTGTGGAAGAAGATGGCGTGTTATATGCAGAAGAAGGACTTTTTCCAGTAGTTTTAGGAGCGTGGATGCAGTGGATATCGGTCTATAATACTTCGGTTGGCTTGGTAGTTGAACTTTAGGTAGTGGAGCGAGAGCGTATTTGCTCCAGGATGCAGGAAACAAAAAATATACTCTTGTCAGTATATATTTTAATGGTCTGTTAAACCCTCTATGAGAGAGGATCAAGGATATATGGACTGAGGCACTTTACAATGAAATGCGGGACTTTATCCAGGCCAGCAGTGCATGACGGACGCAGCGAGTTGATAGCTTGAAGTAGCTGCTGTCGATCAATTTGAATGGAAAACAGTTGATCATCTGGACCAGAAATGGGGTCTCGTTGGTAATCATATGGTTCTGTGGTGTTGTCTTGGAATCTGGCTACATAGTTGATCCATTCAACTGGATTGAAGTTGGAATCTGGTTCAGAGTTACGGTAGAGTATGGTACTTTGCCTATGTATAAGGTCTTGTCAGTATATTTTTTAATGGCTTGAGACCATTAAAAAATATACTCTTGTCAGTATATATTTTAATGGTCTGTTAAACAGTGCTTTGGAGTACTGAATTCGGTCATATGCTGTATCAAACGGTTTCCATTGTTTATGGAGGGACTGTTGGCACTTTAAACTATAATTTAGCTCCGAAGACCACCAAGCATTAGTTATAGCAGAGATAGCGACCTGTTTAGCTGCTGAGAACATGGTAACAGTGCGCAACCATCTAGTTAATGTCTAGAGCCAGTTCCGGGTCTTTTGATTCAAGAACTCCGCAGGGAATTAATCTTGCTGCATCAAGGCATCTGTTCGGTTGTAAGAAGGTGGGAGAGATGATCTTCCTTTTCACGTTGTTGGAGACATTAAAGTTGGGCGTTGGGAGCTGCAATAGGATGGGTACATGATCGGATTCAAAGTGAGTTTCAGGTTTAATGTTGACGCTACAGGAACCAGACGATAATATGAGGTCGAGGCGATGAAGACCTCTAGTTGGGCCTTCATTTATGATCCTGAGGCCACTAGGCGCAATTTTAGCCATAAGTAACTCATGAAGATTTTGGAGACTTGGTGGTAAGTTAAAATCTCCACAGATGAGGTGGATGGCAGATGTGTGGAGTGTATTTATTAGCCAGGACGCAATTTCATTGATTGTCTGAGCATCGGGTGTTGGGGGTATATATATATTGCACCGAGATCTAATAAGCAGGAGTTGATTTTCAGTGTTACAATCAATACTTCGAACAGATTAGATTTGCTAGAAGGTTGTACGTGTGCTATATGTACGAACTCAAATCTGCTGGTATTTATGATAACAGCAACACCCTCACCACAGGTGTGAGATCGGGAGGTGAAGAAAGATTTGTAACCTACAGCTTGGGAGGAGGAAATTGATTCTTGTTGTGGTTCCAGCCAGGTTTCAGACATGCAGATTACATCAGCCATTTGGGACAGGAGTATCTGCTCAAGTGTCTCAAAGCTTATTCCGAATACTGCGAACATATTGATAAAACATCTTGAGTGTAAGGTGACACGAGACCTTCAGGAGTGCTGATTCGAGGACAGGATTTTTTTACTTCGCTGGCTTTTTAGTACGGTTGGTTATAATAGTTGGTATCAGCTGAGGGTGGATTTCATTGAGGCAGTGGTATTGCAGAGATTGATCAGAGGTTTTGTCATCAGGGTATGTATAGGGCTCATCATCATCGTGTGACCCTGGTTCCTGGATTTGGGGCTTCTGAGAATAGGAATGTCTATCTTGGAGTCACGCTTGGGAGTTGTGTTGGTGGGATAGCGGATTAGCCATGGCTGGACGTTGGGTGATATTGGATTTAGGTTCATAGTATGGCCCGAGTAGTGATCCAGACGGCCAAAGAGCAGTCGTTGATATGGAGCTGAAATGCTATGCATCGCACTCAACTTTGAACGATGTATAGAGGGGTGCTTTCTTAAGAAGTGTGACGGACACGTTAAGGTGCAGCTCATGCATTATGTATGATTCGATATCATCTGGAGTTGTATTTGGGGCCAGTCGGGAAACGAATAGACTTCGTCGAAGACGGACAGTTGTAAACTCGATACCGTCTTTGAAGCTGGCTTAGCTCTTGTCATCGTCATAAAAATACAGAGCGCATATATCTAAACAACAATTACAGGATATTTTTAACAGACTCATTCATCAGAAATTTTCTGGTACCAATATGGGCTCTACCTCACATTCTGACTATCAAATATAACTAAATCCGCTTTCGTTCAGAATTTCCTATCCACACCTGCGTTATCAGTTTGAAAATCCCGTATATGCAGAGCTCATTGATAAAATTAACCTTTTTTCTGCAGCGCCTAAGAGCCTACACTGCACAATAAAAGCAAGGTCGTGTTATCTAACCTAATTTATTCTATTAAACAGAGGGAACAAGCAGCTGTTGTCCATTTGGTGACGGTGCGGCGAACCCGAAAGCTATCGTGCAACTCCGGCAAAATAAGTTCAGGAATTCACAAAATGCAATGAAGTTAACTGAAAATAAACAAACTAACAAAATGCTACAAATAAAAATAGCATTTATATAAAACGAAAGATCTTTCTTATGGAATGGATGTCTATACTCAAGATTTTTTCGGTATGGATGTCTATACTCAAGGAAAGAGTGGATTACGTTCGCTTAAACAGGTTATAATTCAGTAGACAGAGATGCACTTGCCGATTATCATTCCTCGTGTTTACATTCGTACAGCTCAACTAAATATCTTTAGCTTATGATTGCACTTGATGACTGAGACGCGTGCAGAGCATTCATAAACCTCAGTACAAATTGTCTGACTCACAAACGGATGTTTTAAGAATGAAAATGTGTCCTGGTAATAAGCTGTTTCCTACATCCTTCTCTTATTTGCAGTGAGTTTTTTATTCCAGAACACATGTGAGATATAATCTTCCGAAGTGGCATAATTACTAGCGCAAGACTTTCGTCGCTCAATCATCATGCACGCCAGCGGCGCATTTTAATTGAGCACAAGCACTACGCAAATCGCCTCGTGCTCACAAAAATCACCACCGCCCTGTCCGCGTTCCCAATTTAGATACTTTTCAGAGATGTGTCATCGAAACGGGTCTAATTAAGGTCACGAATTCCTGGAGGAGATATGGCTGCTATTATCTGCACCATGCTGGCCTGAGAAAGTTTACCATGCTCCGTTAACCACATTTGTTTCTTTGATTAGTGGTCCTATCTCCTCCACTCTATCCTCCTCATTAGGCCTAAACGACCCGCGTCGTTATCATATTTCCAGCACGTGCCCGAAGTCACCAGGGACTGTCCAAATCATTTTCAACAGATATTTATCACAATTTGTCTTCCTCTTTAACCTTCCCTATGATTACCATATTACAAAGTTGTCCCGCACCTCGCCCGACTTATGACAGTGCGTCTCCACCCTGTGTCACTCCTCCCTCCGAGGGGTGGAGTTTTATGTTGCACTTTTCAAACTTACTGTTCAGCAAGATTACCTATCTTTGCAATCTCCCATTAACCGTACCTGCCGCTACTAAATCGACTTCAGGTTCCATTGGTAACGATTCACCTGCATTTTTTCTCCCTTAATGACAGAGAACAGAGAAAGGTAATTTCTTGCAACTTTTATTCAGGTTCATTTGGCCTCGAATAATAATTAATTCTAGAACATCAAGGAAAAATTGTCTCAATACAACTGATAATAAAACCATTATCTTTTCTTCTTATCTTGACGTGTGTCTTGAATGTTTTCATGATACGTCAAGACACAGTAGTTTTCTCAGGTATTAATGGCAATACAGATAACAAAGAACAGCAAGAAGCGCTTTTTCTTTGCTCTAAACGATTAGCTATCGGAAAACCCATTCACTTCCATGAAGCAAATGACATCTTGAAAAGACAGTTAAAACGGTTTGTTACCACTAATATAGTTAAGGTGCTAATTTAAAATAGCTAAACGACAGCTGAAGAAATCTGACAATACGACAACGAAAAGAAACCATTAGATTAGCTCTGAACGTTATAGTCTGTGTGCAATAGCGCTGGAACAGATAAAAAGTTTAAATTTGATTTTATATTAACAGTTTTGCTATACTTAAAAGTGTTCGCGCGACAGCTCAGCGATTTCGCCAATTTCCGTTAGTTTGGAGACGTCTCGTTAGAACCCCGATATTGACTCTAAATTACTAAAGGTCTCGTCAGTCGGAACTGCGTTTGTTGATCTCAGATGGAGAAAGTGGGGCTTTTCTTCGTTGAGGTATTTCGCGATTTTTCTATCCCTTAAAGCATGCAAATCGGCTCGTCTTGGGCAAACTCAATACACGTACAGTTTCCCAACAAGTCTCTATTTTGCGTGGAGAGTTATGACCCCATACAGAAGGCTTGCGGTTTGCAGCGGATCGGAAGAAGAAGACGGATAAAGATACTTAATTTTAACAACATTAATTTCAATATATTTGCATGTTGCGTGTAGATTTAACTATTCATTTAATTATTACTGCTGTTTTATGGTTAAGGAGCAATTATATGCTTAGAAAAACTGTCAGGAGGTTGTTCTAGGCATGTGATTGGATTCAGAATACATAAAGGCTTTCTGCAAGTGCCCAATCTATGGTCTACCTTCAAATTTTTACAACTAGGACAGGTTCGTTCTGGTCATTCAATGGCACGTGATGATAAGTTCAAACTATCAAACAACTTCTCAACTAATGATGGAATTTTTTCAAGCAGTCCAGCATCGGTTGCGATTTTCCTTCTGCCACCGTTTCGATTGAAGGAAAATCCTATCAACTGTTGTATGCATAACGTTTTTTTTTTTTTTTGTATTTTACTTTCGAATTTGGCCAAACTTGCTATTACTTCGTGATCATCTATCAGGAAAGTTGTGGTGGTGAATATTTGATCAATATCATACCGATCTCCTGAATCATTCTCTAATGAATTTATTTAACACATGATTTTTAGGAGTACTGTACTTCTACAAAAGAAGCTGTAATTCAGTAACACTCAAAATTCAAGACAATAACGCATAATTTCTTTATTGATCAAATCTTAACCTTCCTTGGCACAAATATCTTCTTCTCAACTCCGAATAGATTCTGTTACAATCAAAGACCTTGTCCCCGAAACAAACATCCGCAGTTTCATCATTACTTGCGCTTCTCATACGAGAATTGCATTAATTAAAATCCAGGAAATATCGCAAATTGGACCCGAATCTTATTTCGAATATTTGTGCTTTTTGACAAGCAAACCCAAATGAGCTGAAGTCCTACATTTAAACTAAGAAGTTCATTTACTGCATACCAGTTCTGCTGATAATTCCACCGGCATTGTTGTTTTCCGAAAATGGCACCTGCTTCACGGTTCAAACATGTTCTACTACTTTGGAGAGGATAAACTGGTATGTTGGCATGTCCACACTGCATATTAGAAAATCGAGGGAGGTAGGCAGAACATTATGCCGCATAAAAAGACCAGCCTGTTACAAAGAACAGAAGAATCTACGCCTTTTGAAAGATGGACTAATTAGAAATTCCACGTAATATTTATTTATTTACTTATTCAATCTGAAATACAATAAGAAATTATAGCGTTATTACACTGCATGGTAATTAGAAATGTTTAATTTAAAAAAATTAGCGAATGATCGTATGCAATTCTGCTTGTACCAGTACAAGTGAAGACTAAAGTGGTAAAAATACATGTACCAGCAGTTACCAAATGAACTGAGGACTATGAACCATCTTCAAGCATTACTTTCTTTTTCTGCCTGAAACTTAATAAGAGAAGTTAAGGCTAATGAACTTAACAACGGATGATGGAGCAGTAAAGAAGAAATTTCGAAAAACTCAATAACACAAGAAAATAAGCAAACTTAATAAGCTAAAAATATATACTTAAGGATTTATTTTTCAATTTTTAGCTTTCACAGTTGATACTTATTGGTCAGTAAATATTTTAAGGAAATATGAAATATTAACGTGTCAATGAAAGATGTCTTGGTTAAACAACAAGCATTGGAACAATACTTATTGCTTCACCATCATGTATCTGTGATATTGGACGAACGGAATTAAATCTTAAATCAAGAGATATACGAACAAAAAATAATCGTTAAATTTGCCAGAAATCCCAATTTCTCTACTCCTTTTTGACACTGGAATCTATCAATGAAACCAATTTAAAAAAAAAATTAATAAACCTTATAGTATAACAGAATGCGTGCCATCCGCCCTTGGAGCGTTACTTTCACTCACCTCCGGTAATTTATCTAACAAATTATTCCCTGAGATCGTTACATAATTTATTTTACAAAAAATTTGACTCCATGTCGCCATTCGCTCCATGCTTTCAACGGTCAACTGTAAATTGACCGTTGAAATATATACGTATATACTTATAATACACACAGAAATCGGTGTCACCCGACAGTCTGTAACTGTCCCTTCCTTTTTTTATTTTGTTAAATTAAATCCTTAATTTCTCTTGTCATTCACTTTGTGGAACCTCTATACTCACTTTGCTACCAGGAAGGCTGCTTCCCAGTACCTGTCAATGCTACTAGGAGGCAGGGCTTTCATGTACTATCCTTAGTGGACTAAATCCGGCAATACTACCTATGGGCGAGGAATTTAGTCTACTAAGGGGAGTATGTGAAGAGATGTGGCCCACCCTCCTCTTGGCGTGGACAAGTACTGGGAAGCAGCCTTCATTATGAAGGCTGCTTCCACACCCATTTCTGGCAATTGTACAGAGTTTTGTACCTAGTTCTCATCACAGAGAACCGTGATGATGTTTAACCAACATTTAATAGCCGCCCCTACCTAATACACACAGAGAAATAGCACTCTTTTGGCCGCCATTTTCTCTACTAGAACTAAGTTTGTGGTTTCCTCTCTAATTGTACCCACGTAATCTTAATATCAGTGATGCCTGTGACATTAAGGTACTTATTTCAATTCAATTATTTCAATTATATTACAGAAATATTAAATTACAGAAATAAATTCAATTATTTATTTTTAGTAGAGAAAGACGTATACGTTGAAATAAATAAATAAATTTAGGCAGTCAAACCATATTTAGTTCTTACAGTATTACAGGACATTCATAATACTCCAAGTATTTGCAATTAAGACGAGAGATTTATTAGTTTATTTGAAAGAGGAAGCCTCCATACCATTTATTGTTAGTATTATTATTATTTAGCTTTAAAAGTAGACTTGCTTATAACAGGAACACATGTTTAAGAAGAGGCTTCTGCCATGCATTTACATGGCAGAGACTAGCACCGGTTGCCAAATTACTGTACTACTATATCAGGGCATTTCCTTCTAATCTAAGGTGTGACTGTTAAATACCAACTGTTGCTCAAGAGACTTCTTTTTAGTGTTATGGCGAATATCCAGTAAAATTTCCCTTGCTTTCTGTTGGAAAGATTTCCTCCGGGAGTTATCCACCTGTTCAACTAATCTGAGGTATCAGGAATGCTGCGGCCTGCTGATTTCATTATATGTGTATGTTGGTTTCGTACTACTTTTGTTTAGTGTCAGCTACATCCGCGATATGTTTGCTAGACAATTAAATTTTCCTTTGCGTTTCACAAAATTTAAATATGAGATACTACGCTATGAGATCTTCAGACAAATCCTTTCCTGCACAGCACAAATCCTTTAGCTGAAAGGAGACAGAATGAATATCTTCTCACTAAAGCTTCATTTACAAGGATATTCTGCCACCTCTAGAACCAAGGGCACATTTTAGTAACAAGATCAACTAGTTGTATTAAGTACATACAGTATATATTTTTATAATTTTTAACTATTTGTACTCGCCGTCGCATCTAGCTTATTCGTTGTGTGAGAGATTTAGGGAGTGCTGCGAGTTTAAATTACAACTCTGTACTGTTAGGTGCGAATAGAGACCTATTCAAGCATTTGTATTTGTTTCGGCAGGTGTAGTACTGTAACGATGGTATGCTCCATCTTGTATTATTATAGGTGTTCTATTCGTTTGAATCTGTTAAATCCTAGAATTGTAACCCTGAAGGGCTATATATATTCAGTGGTAAGCTGATTTTTTTGTTCAACGAGTTCGCTAAATTTAGGGGGAAGAAACACTATTTATTCGGTTTTTTTTTTATTTCTCGTCTGAACAAAAATGTCCGAATACAAAGATCAATGGTCTACCGATCTCCAGCAAAATCTTTTGCAGCTCAGCAATGGATATATTGCAGTTTTCACTTATACTGTATTAGTTGTAGTGAAGCTCTCTCTCTCTCTCTCTCTCTCTCTCTATATATATATATATATATATATATATATATATATGAGAACACGAGTTGAGGATATCCTAGAGAAGAATCAAACTGCTGCTCAACAGAGGCTCGAGCAGAAGCAGACTGCTAGGGCGCTCGGTAGTCCCGGATCCCCATCTCCAAATTTTCGAATATCAACTTAGATGCTGGTTAAAATCTTAACCAATGATTTTAAACGCAAAGAACAAGCAGACACAAAATTGCACTTTTGATTATAAAATAAAATCATTGGTATTTATCAATTTTAGTGAGACTCCCGTTATGAAGCTGAGCCCCTAAAAAGAAAAAAAAATCAGTCCTTTCCTGAAATCAAATGTCTAATTCTATGAAGAGATTCTCTCCCAAGCCCAGTCCCAGGCATTGATCTTCCAGTGCAGAATGCCATAGGTCAGCATCTGGAAAATCAACTGAATCATTCAGTATCTTACTGAAGGATTCAACTAAGAGGGAAACCGGAAATATATTCTGAAATAAGGATAGGTGGAACATAACAAGAATATGTCTGTAGAGTATGTAAACTAATGATTGTACTAAACTGTGTACCGGTTATCCATGCCGGAACTAATTAATGGCTTAAAACATAAATGAATTGATTGGTTGGCGAGAAAAAACACATGTAAGGTAATGCTAGAAAAACGTTGCAAGACGGGGCAAAATGTTCTTGTAGTGCACCAGAATCCCGAAATGATTGGAGCGATTATATGATGAAAGCCTTATGGATTAACAGCAGACTTGATGTACTTTGCAAAGCTTATGGGGGCGTGGAGTTTTTTTCAGCCTATCCTGTCCTAGTTATTAAAAGGGATTTGTTTTGTAAAGATGGAATCCATTTTAAGAAAGTTTTTTTCTCATATTATTGAGGAAGTTTTGTTAATATCATGGAGGGATTATGATATACTCAGATGTGAAATTTGCCATTCAGCGTCAACTGGCGGCTAGGAGAACACATGGTCTGTTTATATGACTTTCGCAAGTAAGAAGAATGGCATTGTCCTTTTGTATAAGACGATGGTGAGACAGAATCTGCAATATTAGGAGGATCATTATAAATAATCTTATATTTTGTAGCTCTAGCTCTTGCCAATCCAATTAAGGAAAATTACTTCAAGTATTGGTTGGAATGCAATGGCCAGATCCTACAACGTTCCTAAAGCGACCTCGAAGGTTAATAGTAAGAATATACTACATGCGCCAAAAAATTTGCACAACAGTTTTGACGTCTGCTGAATTACCAAAAACAGAGAAAGATCTGGTGAGTCACTTGGAGCACATCTCCTCAAGTTGACCTCTCAGATTGCTGATTCCAAATGGAAAGATTAAAGAATAGTGGGGTTGCCAAAAAGTAGTATTAGGTTTTCGTGATATCTATGCTCCAACCCGAGGACATCCTGTTATCTAGAAAATTAGGATATACACTAAAGAGGAAGTCTGTTTTTTTTTTTTTTGTTTTTTTTGACAATTATATTGTAAGTTTCAAACTGCTCAGATATTTAACCTAGATAAAACAGAGCCATCCACAGTACAAAACTCACACAATATATTTGCTAGAAGGGCTATACGTCAAATTATATATATAAATTTTCTGTTTATCGTCCTGTTGATATTTAAGGAGATTCTATTGAACAATCAGTTAACCATACGGTGTTCCTCCTTGTACAAAATTTGCCAGCTAAGAGAGCGGACCGATCACAAGGTGGATTATTCCTAAAATTGATTGAATATTTCGTTGCATTCGTAAAATCCAGTTATGATAACAAAGTATTACTACTCCTCCATTCAACACACACACACACCCACAAATTAGTAGCAATCACACAGTTCGTGGCACGCTTATTCTTTCTTTTCAAGGTAATAACAACACACTAAGTGCGGCCATAAGTGATTTGCCATTTTTCAAGCCGCTATTTTATTATTGAATTCAAGCTTCACACAAATGGATTCGGACAGATCCCTTCAAAAATATGATTGAATTCTAAGTGTCAGCTCTACTGGCGAAGAAGATCGAAAAGCCGTTACGGTAGGAAACACAATCAGTGGATTTGCCAATAAAACTGTCTTTAGGGATTATGATTTTGCTAATTACAGAAATCAATAAGCTTACTTTCGAGACACAACAGTCACAAGGTGACTCAACTAATACAAGTCTTAGTGGTGAAACTACAATTTTGCATTAGTGAAAAAAAAATTGTCTAATTTTGTTACTCCAACTTTATCACCGAGTTATACAGATTCCGAAAGAATAGATCTATCAAAGGTTATGCTTTTTCTCGAAAGAATTAGAAAGATTTATTTATTCACAATTATTACAAGGAACTCTTGTAACACCTATACAGCAAATATCCATTACTGGTTTGAAAAACAAGAGATTTATTCTGAATTTAAATAAGATATCAGAATAATGACAGCAAAGTTAGATGGTACATTGGTATTTGAGAAAACAAAATAAATAACCTAATTTAGTGCATAAAACTGAAAATCTGGTTCCATGAAAATTGTGCACGTTATGTAAGAATGAAAATGTTTTTCTATTCAGGATGTAAACAGCTCCGAATAATACCTTTTAATGTTAAGTTATTCATATTATTGTATTATATGTGCTCGGTTCCTAAATTGGGCTAATATACATTATGTTAGATCATATTTTTTTATCCTTAGTGAGCATATTTTATTTCTTGACACAAATCAAACAACCACATAATATATAATAGCTGGCAATGGTAGTGCATTTCCATACAGCCTTATGCAATAATATAAATGTTGATATGTGATGATACACTGAGAAAAGGAACCGGATATGTGATAAAATTGCCGAACCTGGTCAGGACTTTGTTGAAAAGGGAAATTATGATCTATTTTACAATTAAAAAGAATTTTTTTCTGAAAGCAAATACCTAGGTATAAACACTGAAAGCTTACTATCCATCATAAGGACGTCAGAGTGTTGAGAAACTCAATTTCGGGAGATCAGTGAAAGCTTTCTGCTCGGATTTATGGTTTGTTATTGCCAAAGCGGATAGTAAATCAAAGTATGTAATCATTTATAAAACAGTGCAGTAACATTCTCTTAGTTTCTGCCTTGTGAACTCCTCTGACCTTATTCTGGCGGTCCTGGAGTATTAATAGTTGCAAATGAAGTAAGAAGCAAGCTTATATACAGTATCAGCCTTAAACCGAAAATTTATAAACAGAAATTTATCTTTTCTCCCACGTATGAAATAAATCATGGCGTCTGTTTTTTTTGTGAAAAATCTAAGGAACAGTTACATTACTTTACAGTAATGATAGCAGCAGAAAAACCCCTATGTCGAAAGAAAAAGTAATGGCAGATTTTTTTAATAGTGTGGATATGCAGAATTTCAGTCACTGTCAACCCTTCCTGGATACACTGTGTGAAACTTATGATATAATGGATAACTATCAATGGCCACAGCCAACGAGAAAATACGAATATGGCGCTGCTATTACAATAAAATAACGAATATTTTTACTGAATATTCTGAAGCAGTCGGTGTTAAGTAAGTGGACTTTCAAAGACTGTTACTTTGTACTTAAAATAAAAAAGCTCTTGCTGGGATTGTCCACAAAATATTTCATATCTTTCTTCAGTACACAGACAGACAACTTGTCCTTTGATTGATTCCTTTATGTTGCCTTGTAGACTTAATACAGTGACCTGAATACGGGATAATAAACTAACAAAATTGTCAGAAAAAAAGTTAATCTGCGCCAAAAAATTACTCATTTAATATTACATTGTTGATCACACATTGAATTACTTAGTTTGAATTGGGCCATACATTTTTGTTCAAACAATTATGTTTCCATTTCGGATTCAAGTGCACTAGTTCCGACTCTTAATACACTTTTAATACGAGTCACACTCAGTCAGCATCCTCTCCTCCATCTAATAACGCCACAACAATCGCGGTTAAATAAAAGGCCGAAATTCCTCTTATCAAATGGGAATGTTCATAAACCAAAATGAAATTAGTTTCATTACTGTAAAAACCACAGAATGCATAGTGGATTCAGCAACCTAATTTATCCAAGTGAACTTAAGATGTCATGAACTTAAGATAATCCTTAATTGAACTTGTGTGCAGTTCACACTACAGTGAGGCGCTTTGCTCCTCCAAGAGCAACAGGAACGGAGAAAAATTCGAATCGATACATTTATAGAGAACCTTCCACACGTAACTGTAGAGTACATTATGTATACTGTCTTAAGGTAAACTGTATCGTTCTGCCAATTCACTTACTGCAAAATATCTGTATTTATGGTCGAGTTATCCTATGGAGTTTGAAATATAGTTCTGGGTGTTCCATTTCTTGCTCGTGTCTCTCTCTTAATGCCATTAAAATAACTATAATTCAAAGCACTTGACAACAGAGATTTGATATGAAAGCAAGACTTCTAACTCTACATATAGTAATTCATTCGGTTTTGTATTGTGGAAAAACTAAATCATCTGAAGTGGATTGCTTTTAGAAAACAGTATTTAAAAGGAAATATGTGTATGCAACAGACAAAATCTGAAAGATCTGACAATTTCATAAATATCGTACAAAATACAAAAAAAATATACGCAGAAAACCCCAGCGCATCATAATTTTCAACATAATGGATCATAATATTTTAAACATATAAAAGCATTTCATAGCTTAATACTAAATCTGATCTTGTCCGACTAATATCAACTGTGGAATCACGCATGTTAACAATGAACAATATTT